>NC_138881.1:35755488-36148666 GCF_965194805.1 Balaenoptera borealis | reverse complement strand
CATCCTTCTTTCTGACTAAGGCCTCCTGACTTCCATTGTCATTGACCCTCCACCTTTCCAGTGTCCCTCCTCCGCTGGATGGTCCCTGTCCCCTCCTTGCACTGTTCAGATGCCATGACTGATGATTCCAATCACTCCCGGGCAGAACCCTCAGCTTCTACCTCTCTCTGGCCTCATGGTGCTCACCACACCAAACCACAGTCACACGCAGCTCTACACCTATTCTGGCTGCACCCACGTGGAGAAAACTTCCAAGCAGGCTGACCGGACCCACTCTAAGTTAATGACCCTGAACTTCATTTGCGCCCTAAATGCTGCCCAGCAATCATCCCATACTTCCCCAGTCCATCCGCCCTCCTACTTTCCTAGGTAACAAGGTCCCACCTCCTGCGCTCTCCTCCCATCTCTAATACTTCCTCTGACGTCCTCACTCAAAGCCGATGGCCTTGCTTCCCGGCTCATGGGGCAGACTGAAGCAATGGAAGAGGACTTGTGTGGCCTCCACATCGCCCTTGCGACCACGTCTGCAGCATCGGCCCTGCCGCTTGGGATGGACCATCCCCTGCTCCTGGCTCAAGCCAACACCACGCCCTCTCATCCACACAAGGATGGGGCTTCTCTTCTTTATTTCTGCTGCATTAATTATTCTTCCATCACTACATCACTCTCATTAGCATACAAACGTTTCTGATCTTTCCCATCCTAAAGAACTTTCCCCTGAGCCTGCTTCCTCTTACAGCTACCACCCCATTTCTCTGCTTCCTTGAGGAGCAAAATATTCAAGACTTGTCTATGCTTGTTGTCTCCTTTTTCTCTTCTCACCCCTCTCGCTTTCCTTTTCATTGTGAAATGTAAAGCATGTAAAAAGTGCTTGAAACATTAATGTACTCATGTGACCCAGCAATTCCACTCCTGGCTACATACCCAAAGGAATTAAAAGCAAGGACTCAAATAGAGTATGCCGACATTGTGCTACAACGTTCACAGCACATATTCACCATAACCAAAAGTTGGAAACAACGCAAGTGTCTACCAATGGATTAAGGGATAAATAATATTTGGTATATCTATACAATGGAATATTATTCAGTTGTACAAAGGAATTAAATTCTGATACCTGCTACAACATGGATAAGTCTTGAAAACACTATGCTAAATGAAATAAGCCAGACACAAAAGGACAAATATTGTATGATTCTACTTATATGACATATCTAGAACAGGCAAATTCATAGACGCAGAAAGTAGTATAGAGGTCATCAGGGGCTAAGGAGATGGAAGAATGGAGAATCAGTGCTAAATAGGTACGGAGTTTCGGTTTGGTGTGATGAAAGAGTTTTATTATGACCTTGGGCATGGCAATGCCTTTTTAGATATAATATCAAAGGCACAGTTCATGAAAGAAATAATTGATAAGCTGGACTTCACTAAAATCACAAACATCTGCTCTGCAAAAGACAATGTGAAGGGAATGATAAGACAAGCTGCAGACTGGGAGAAAATATTTACAAAAAAACACATCTGATAAAGAACTGTTATGCAAAAATATACAAAGAACTCAAAACTCAACAATAAGAAAATCAACAACCAGCTTAAAAAATGAGCCAAAGACCTCAACAGACAACTCACCAAAGAAGATGTACAGATGGCAAATAAGCATTTGAAAAGATGCTCCATATCATATGTCACCATGAAAATGCAAATTAAAAGAACAAGATACCACCATACACCCATTAGAATGGCCAGAATCAGAGAAAGAGTAATATCATATGATATCGCTTATATGTGGAATCTAAAAAAAAAAAATGATACAAATAAACTTATTTACAAAACAGAAATAGACTCACAGACATAGAAAACAAACTTATGGTTACCAAGGGGGAAAGGGGAAGGGGAAGGATAAATTAGGAGTATGGGAATAACAGATATACACTACTATATATCAAATAAACAATAAGGACCTACTGTATAGCACAGGGAAATATATTCAATATCCTGTAATGACCTATAATGGAAAAGAATGTGAAAAAGAATATATATATGTGTATATATATATATATATACACACACACACACACACACACACATATAACTGAATCACTTTGCTGTACACCTGAAACATTGTAAATCAACTGTACTTCAATAAAAAAAATTAAATTAAATTAAAAAATGAAAATAAAAAGAATGGCCAGAATCCAGAACCTGATAACACCAAGTGCTAACAAGGATGTGGAGCAGCAGGAACTCTCATTTATTGCTAGTGGGAATGCAAAATGGTACAGCCACTTTGGAATACAGTTTGGCAATTTCTTACAAAACTAAACATACTCTTACCACATGATCCAGCAATCATACTCCTTGGTATTTATTCAAGGGAGTTGAAAACTTATGTACACACAAAAACCTGTGCATGAATGTTTATAGCAGCTTTATTCATAATTGCCAAAACTTGGAAACAACCAATATGTCCTTTAGTAGATGAATGGATAAACTGTGGTACATCCCAACAATGGAATAATATTAAGCACTAAAAAGAAATGAGGTAGCAAGCAATGAAAAGATATGGAGGAATCTTAAATCCATATTACCATATTCATTAAGTGAAAGAAGCCAATTTGAAAAGGCTACATACTGTATGATTCCAACACTATGGTATTCTTGTAAAGGTAAAACTACGGAGACAGTAAAGAGATCAGTAGTTGCTAGGGATTGGGGGAGGGGTGGGAATGAATAGGCAGAGCATAGAGGATTTTTAGGGCAGTGAAACCACTCTGTATGACATAGTAATGGTAGATTCATGTCATTATACATTTGTCCAAACCCATAGAATGTACAACACCAAGAGTGGACCCCAATGTAAACTATGGACTTTGGGTGATGATGATGTGTCAGTGTAGGTTCATCAGTTGCAACAAACGTACCACTCTGTGGGGCATGTTGATTATGGAGGAGGCTCTGCATATGTCGGGGCAGGGGCTATATGAGAAATCTCTGCACCTTCCTCTCAATTTTGCTGTGAATCTAAAACTGCTTTAAAACAAAGTCTTTTTAAAAAGGTTGGAAAGAGACAATGATGGTTACGTAACCTTGTGAGTGTAAATAATGCCACTGAATTGTATACTCAAAAATGGTTAAAATGGCAAATTTTGTTATCTATATCTTACCACAATTCCAAAAACAGTAATAATGTAATATGCCAAAACCCACTGAATTGTACACTTTAAATGGGTGAATTGTATAGTATGTGAATTATATCTCAATAAGGTCATTAAAAATAAATAATTAACTACTTGGGTAGATGATGTTACATTATTTTTGAAAATGTTATATCTTATACTCCCCCCTAGTAGTGTATGAAAGTTCCTATTGTTCTATATCCTTGCAAAGACTTAGTATTGTCATTCTTAAATTTTAGCTATTCTGGTGGGTATGTCGTAGTATTTCCTTGTGGTTTTACTTTCCATTTCCTTGACTACTAATAAGATTAAGCCCCTTTTCAAACATTTATTTGCACTCTTTTGTGAAACACTTGTTCAAATCTCTTGCCTACTTTTCTATTGTGCTTTTTTGTCTTTTGCTTATTGATTTGTAGAAGTTCTTTATATATCTTCAGTCAGAGGTTTTTGTCAGATACATGAATTGCACATATCCTCCCCCATCCTGTGGCTTGCCTATCAGTCTTGTAATGGTGTCTTTTAATGAAGAGAAAATCTTAATTTTAATGTGGTCACATTTATCAACATTTTCCTTTTATGATTAATTCTTTTTGTGTACCATTTTAAAAAATCTTTCCCTACCCCAAGGTCAAGAAGACATTCTCATATGTTATCTTCCGAAGCTTTATTGTTTAGCCTTTTACATTCAGGTATTTAATCTGCCTGGAATTGATTGTGCATGGTGTGAGGTAGGGATCAAGTTTCATTTTCGTAAATATAGCTATTCATTTGCTCTTGGACCATTTATTGAAAAAGACCATCCTTGTCCTGCTGTTCTACAATGTTGCTTTTGTCATAAATCATGTCCATATTTGCAAAGATTTGTTTCTGGGCCCTCTATTATGTCATATTTGTTTATTTTCTATCTTTTTACTAATTGCATGCTGTCTTAATGACTGTCAATTTATAATAAGTCTTGATATGCAGTAGAACAAGTCTTCCCACTCTTCTTCAAGCATGCCATGGCTCTTCTTGACTCCTTGAATTTTCATAAAATTTTAGTACCAATTTTTCAAGATCCACAAAACAAACAGACAAACAAAAACACCTGTTGGGATTTTGATTATAATTTCATTGAATATGAAGATCAATTTGGGGAGTACTGACATCTCTGTAGTATTGAACCGTCCAGTTCTAGAACATGGTATCTTTTATTTAGTTTTTTTCTTTTTAATTTCTCTTAGTAATGTTTAATAGTTTTCTGCAGAACATCTTATGCTCCTTTTAAAAATTTTTTTCCTAGGTACTTGATCTTCTTTGATGCTACTGTAAATGGCATCAAACTTCAGTTTCTGGTTTTGGCTAGTATATATAAGTACAATTGATTTTTATATTGACCCTGTATACAGCAGTTTGCTAAATATTAACTTTAATAGTTTATCTGTGAAATATTTTGGATTTCCTACTCTGTGTACCCAGTAACATCATCTACACATAATTACAGTTTTACTTCTTCTTTTCTAGTTCTTATACCTTTTATTTATTTTTCTTGCTTTGCTGCAATGGCTAGAACCATTATAAGGAAACTTATCCTTTTCCTGATCTCAAAGGAAAGCTTTCTACATCTCACCACTAAGCATAATTTTTGCTCTAAAGTTTTTGTATATCGTGTTTATCAAAATGAGAAAGTTTGCTAAGAGTTCTTATCAGTAAATGAATGTTACATTTTATCATTTTTTCTTCATTTATAAAATAGATTGTGTGATTTCCTTTCCTTTTTCTGTTAATGTGGTAAATTCTACTGGCTGATGTTCTATTATCATAATAACTCTGCATTTCTGGATTAAATCTTATGTGGTAATGGTACATTATCCTTTTATTTCCCTCCTATTTTCCCCCTTTGGCCATGCCACGCAGCATGTAGGATCCTAGTTCCCTGACCGGGGATCAAACCCACGCCCCCCTGCAGTGGAAGCGTGGAGTCCCACCCACTGGACTGCCAGGGAAGTCCTCCCTCCTGTTATATTGCTAGGTTCAGTTTGCTAATATTTGGTTAGGATAGTTTGCATCTATGTTCTTGAGAAAGATAGGTCTGTAAGTTTTCTTTTTTTATCATGTTCTTGTTGCATTTTGTTATCTAGGTAATGTTGCCTTTACCAGAGGAGTATAGGAATGATCCATCTTTTTCCACTATCTGGAAGAGTTTTGTAATGTTGGTATCTCTTCTCTAAATGTATGGTAGAATTCTTGGATGAAGTCACCTAGGCCTGGAGTTGAGGCGGGGGAGAGTGGGGGGTATGGGAAAGTTTTAAAAGACTCAATTCATTCAATAGTTATGGAAATATTCAGATTTTCTATTTCTTCTTGCATCCTTTTGACATGTTTTATTTTTCTAGTAATTTGTACATTTAATCTAAAATTTTTATTTTATTGGCATAAAATTGTTCATAATATCCTTTTATTATCTTTGTAATATCTAAAGGATCTATAGTGAGCCTTTTTTTTTCATTCCTGATATTGATAATGTGTGTCTTTTCTCATTTTTTCTTGGTCAACCTTGACATGGATTTATCAATTTCATTAATCTTTTCGGAGAACCAGCTTTTGGTTTTGTTGAATGCTTCTATTATATCTTTACTTTTTATTTCATTGATTTCTGCTCTTATCTTTATTATTTCATTTTTCTACTCTCTTTGGTTGAAATTTGCTGTTCTTTTTCTACCTTCCTGATATGGGTGCTCAGCTCATTAATTTTCAGGCTTTCTCCTTTATTAATATATGTATTTAAGGTTCTACATTTCTTAGCTTTAGTACTGCTTTAGCTGTGTCTCCCAAGTTTTGGTATATAGCATTATCATTCAGTTCAAAATATTGTTTTATTTTCACTCTAATGTCTTATTTAGTCATTTAGAAGTATATTTCTTAATCCAAACTTGTGAGGATTTTAAGTTATGTTTTTATTATTGAGTTCTAGCTTATAAGCATTATGGCCAGAGAACATACTCCATTTCTTGAAATGTGTTGAAACTTGCCTTATGGCCCAGTCTAGTTAATTTTTGTAACTGTTTCATTGGAGCTGATAAAGAAGCAATTTTCTATAGTTGTTGGGTACATTGTTCTTTATATGTCTACTAGGTCACGTTTGATAATTGAGTTCTACAAATGTTCTGTATCTTTACTGATATTTTTGTCTGCAATGTACTAAGCAGTTACTAAGAGAAGTATGTTAAAATTTCCCACTATGATCAAGGGTTGGGTTTTCTCTTTGTAATTATAATTTGCTTTATTTGAGGGTCTTCTGATCAGAAGCATACACACTTAAAATTGGTATATCTTCTTGGTGAATCAAACATTTAAAAAATCATTATGAAATCTCTTTTATCTCTAGTAATACTTTTTCCCATAAAGCTTATTTCTTTGAGAACATAGTTACATCTTCTTTCCTTTGGTGAATATATATATATATATATATATATATATATCTTGTTACTTTACATGTAATATAATTAATGATCTATTTAATTTTAAGTCTATCATTTGCTGAAGACATTCTGTTTGTCCTGCAAGTTCTGTATTTCCTTTTCTCTCCTTTTGTGACTTCATTTGAAATACTTTGGTAGTTTTTAGTATTATTGTATTTATTAGCATTATTATGGAAGCTCTCTATATAGCTTTTACTTTTTGCTTTTAATTGGTGATTTGTCATCCACAACGTTTTATTGTTTTTCTCCAATGAATCAATTGCTCCCAGAAATATCCTTTCAATTCTATAGTCTTTATAATTATTATTTCCCCTGTATCTCTTAAATGTCTGAGACATTGCACCAGGCCAATGAATTCCTTTCCATCAGTGTCCCATCCCAACTGCATTAAAAGAGACTCTTATCTCCTGCAGCCACCAGATAGAAAAAGCTGAGAGTCAGGCCCAGGACTCAATTATAAGAGTAGCAGAGCTCTAGAGAAAGTAAAATTCTCAACTCCAGCAGGTGTGCTGTACCAAGATCATGGCCCTGATTGGGAAGGAGCGGGACCCTGAGATATAAAATAGGGACATCTGGATCAGTGCAGTCAACAAAATCTTAACCTGCCATATACCCCTAAACCCTCTGGACCTTCAGAAGTGGCCTACTTCTCCATATTAAAGGTTAATGCTAGCAAAAATGGCAAAGTAACAAATGCCAAAAGTCCATCCTTCCATGAAAGCAATGAAAAAAACTGGCAAAAACTGTCATAATCAACTTTTTCAGAACTCTGGAAAGTAACCAAAACGTTGTAGCAACGAGGGGAATGCTTAGTCAAGAAAAACGGGTTGAATCTCAATAAGAACAGTGAGCTTTGTGACATTTTAACTAACCCTGGTCCTATCACCTACTCCCCATTATGGCAGTGGCCTTGATGATAACAGCCTACATTCCCAGTATTAGTGTTGGTACTGGAGGGAGAAGAATGGACCTTACTCACAAAGAACTGTGGTTGTTTATTTTGACCTGTCTGATGGCTTCCTGGAGGACCAGCTCAAAGGGCTTGCCTTTATCTCATCTAACTCAGAACTCTCCCACTGTTGAGATGACTACCAGAGGCATTTGTTGAAAACATTTACAGGCAGCTATGTTAGTCACTGCTGCCTGGGGCAATAGATAACAGTTGGGGCAAACAAACAACAGACTAACTAAAAAGCATGGGAGGAAAAAGCTGTGTAATGAGGTGCTTTGGGAGTAAGGGCTTTGAAAAGCTCTGATGTATTCCTAGGATGCTAGAAGGCCACATGCCTGCCCAGGGCTGTATGCATGCTCAGGAAAGACCTACAAAGGCTCTAAGCTCTGATCTCTGAGTGACCTTCAGGCTCTGTGCAAGCAGGAAGTGAAGGCTAAGGCAGAGTTGTAAACTACTGATACCTGGCTGAGTGTTGAAGGTGTACTCCAACATACACACAGAGCTTTTTTTTCCTTTTATTGGTTTCTTGGTTCTAGGAGTTTAAAGAAATCTTTCTCCAATTCTAGTTGACAACTAAGCTAATGGAACAGTGACCTCAATGGCCACACACAGCAAAGTATACAGACTTTTAAAAATTAGTTCAAAAAAGTCTGTAAACAAGCAAACAACTACTACTACAACAAGCAGCAACAAAAAATCCCAGGGTGAAAGAGAGTCTAATTTCAGAGTTGCCACATTATAATATTCAAAATGTCCAGTTTTTAACAAAAAAATTTATGAGGCATGTAAAGAAACAAAAAGTATAACCCATACACAGAAACAAAGCAATAATAGAAACAGTCCCTAAGGAGGCCCTGACATTGGACTTACCAGACACAGATTTTAAATCAGCTAGTTTAAATCTGTCTACAGAACTAAAGGAAACCATGAAAAAACGTCTCACCAAAAAAAAAAAAAGAAAAAAAAGAATGTCAATAAAGAGATAGAAATTATAAAAAGGAATCAAATAAAAATTCTACAGTTGAAAAGCACAATAACTGAAATGAAAATTTACTAAGGGGCTTAACAGCAGATTCAAGCAGGTGGAAGAAAGAATCAGCAAACGTAAAAATGTGTCAATTCAGATTGCCTAGTCTGAGGAACAGAAAGAAAAAAAGAATAAATAAAAATCAATAAAGCTTAAGAGAACATTGGGACATCATCAAGCATACTAACATGCATAATGGAAGTCCAAGAAGGAAAGGAGATAGAGAAAGAGGCAGAAAGAATATTTGGAGAAATAATGCCCAAACTTCCCAAATTTGATGAAAATCATTAATATACACATCCAAGAAACAAAACAAACTCCAAGTAGGATAAACTTAAAGATATCCACACATAGACACATAATAATCAAATTGCTGAAAGACAAAGAGAGAGTTTTTGATAACAGCAAGAGAGAAGAAACTCATCATGTACAAGGAATCTTCAATAAGATTACTGTGGTCTGAATGTTTGTGTCCCCCTGAAATTCACATGTTGAAATCCTAGCCCTCAAGGTGATGGTATTAGAGATGGGGCTTTTGGAGATGATTAGGTCATGAGAGTGGAACCCTCATGAATGGGATTAGTGTCCTTATAAAAGAGACCCCAGAGAGCTCCCTCACATCTCTACCATGAGTGGAAACAGTGAAAAGACATCTGACTATGAAGAAGGAATAGGCCCTCACTGGGTGCTGAATCCACTGGCACCTTGACCTTGGACTTCCCAGACTCCAGAACTGTGAGAAATAAATTTCTGTTGTTTATAAGCCACCCAATCTATGGTATTCTGTTATAGCAGCCCAAATGCACTAAGACATAGATTAACAGCTGACTTCTCATCAGAAACCATGGAAGCCAGAAGGCAATGAGATGGCACATTCACATTCAAAGTGCTGAAAGAAAAAAACTACCAAACAAGAATTCCATATCCACCAAAACTATCCTTCAAAAACGAAGGGCATTCCAAGCCTACCTGAATTCTGTGTTTTCTCTCACAAATAGAATTATACTCAAAAATTAGTGCTCTAAATTTCTTCTGAAATAAATTCTTGTGAAAAAGAACAAATAAAAATAATTGATATAATTTTTTAATGAAGGAGAAATTAAGATACTCCCTGGTAAACAAAAGCTGAGTGAGTTTGTCACTAGCAGACCTGTCCTACAAGAAATGCTAAAAGGAGTCCTTCGGGTTGAAATGAAAGGACACTAGCAGTAACTCAAATCCACACAAAGAAGTAAGAATACTGGTAAAGATAACTATACAGATTAACTCATTATTGACCAGGGGATTTTTGCGGAAAGTAACGCCTGTGCCTAGCAATTTTTATTTTTAGCCAAAAATTAATTCTGTTATTTCACTAACACTTTGTGGGTTATTACATTCAATAGTTACACCTGCCACACCTGTAAAGTCTTCTAAGTTTCGTGAAATGTTGTCTTCAATCCACTCTTCTGTAGAAGCAAAGGACCATTCTCCAGCACCACGAGTTTCGTTTTCACTTTCCGTATGAGAATCAATCACTAAGGTTTTCTGTTTTTTGTTGGTCTAATATTCACATCATCTGAATCAGAACTATATTCTGAAGAACTATCATCTTCTGAGACACTAGTATATATGTGACTCAGACAATCAGAGAAAGTATATGCATAAAATTCACCAAAAAATTCTTCTTCACTCAAAATTTCACAATGCATCATTTTAAAAAATTATTTATTTATTTATTTATTTATTTATTTTGGCTGCATTGGGTCTTCATTGCAGTGTGCAGGCTTCTCATTTCAGTGGCTTCTCTTGTTGCAGAGCACAGGCTCTAGGCACGTGGGCTTCAGTAGTTGTGGCATGTGGGCTCAGTTGTTGTGGCTCAAGGGCTCTAGAGCACAGGCTCAGTAGTTGTGGCTCACGGGCTTAGTTGCTCCGCGGCACGTGGGATCTTCCCGGACCAGGGCTCGAACCCATGTCCCCTGCATTGGCAGGCAGATTCTTAACCACTGCACCACCAGGGAAGTCCCTAACAATGCATCATTTTCGAAAATTTTATGTTTATAATATACACAAGGTTGGAACAAAAACCTAACAGAGCAAAATGTGAACGACAACAACAATCATAAGTTGTATAATGAACTCTTGCTCAATTTTAAGCTCTAACAACCCCACACAGTGATGTTAATTGTATCACTCTATAAAAAAGTATTGATACATCTCCGGTCAATAAAGTTCGGGTAACAAAAGACGTATTAATATGTCTCCGGCCAATAATGTGTTAATATAACAGTGAGTATTAATGTATTTTTTCAGTTATACACATATATATTCTTTTTCATATTCTTTTCCATTATGGCTTATTACAGGATATTGAATATAGTTCCCTGTCCTATACAGTAGGACCTTGTTGTTTATCCATGTACTTTGTATTTGTAACTCCTCTTTTTCCTATCTGATTTAAAATACATCTGCATTAAAAAAATTATAAATCTACTGACTATATTGATGGGCATATAATGTATAACTATGTACTTTGTGACAATAACGATATAAGGGGGGACGGAATTCTATAGAGAAAAGTTTTTCTATACTATTGAAATTAAGCTGGCATTGATCTATACTGGATTGTTATAAATTTAACATTTTAATTGTAATCCCCAGGGCAATTGCTAAGAAAATAACAAAACTATATAGTGTTAGAAATGACAAGGGAATTTAAGTGGTACACTAGAAAATATCCATTTGATATGAAAGAAAGCAGTAATAGAGGAATTGAGGAATAAAAAAATTAGAGACATACAGGAAAGCAGGTAACAAGAAGAGTCACTTTCCTGGTGGGTTTAATTGGCCTTGATCTTCAAGAGGAGGTAGGGCTGTGTTACACAATGGAGACAGGGAGGATTATATTTGGCATTCAGATGATAATCTTGGGCACTTCTTGGTACTTCCTTGGCCAATTTTGATAGGATATGGACAAAGGTAGCCACCCTGGCCTAAAAAGGGCATAGTGACCAGGGCTCAGACCCCTCAGGGATGAGACTCTGCATCATGTTAACAGATGAGTCACCTACACTGACAGAGTTGCTCTCAAAGCATGGAGAGAATCTAGAATAGGTAGTGGAGAAAGGAGACAGTGAATATCAGTTGAGACCTTGAGGCCAGTTGCAGTACCTGGGTCTGTAGCTCGTCTCACTAACCTTCTTCTGGTAAGTTTTTCCAGGAAATAAAGCAGAGCTCCCCATGGGATCTTCTGGGCCTTGGTTGCAACCAACCATCACAGTTAAATTTCCTCTGCCCAATTCTGCATCCCTCATGCCTCTCAGGTGGAGATGCTGAGAGCATTGCTCAATAAACTTCCTGCATGCAAATCTCAGTCTCAGGGTGATTTCCCAGGAAATCTGAACTGTGACAAACTGTCTTGCAGTACTATTCTTGGGAAGTACCCAAGTAAAATACTGGGTATATTTTCAGTGACTGAAAAGTTATTGCTTCCATGCTTACAGCTTTGAGGAACCCTCATGAGTCTGAAAAATCAACACCAGTGACTCTGAAGGACACATTTCTATTCGTCTGTCTTTCTCAAGTAATAACTGAGAGGGATATTTTACCATTGATCAACCGGACAATTCCACACTGACCTAACTGCACTCTGAGGTCATTAATTATTCTAGCAGCAGACCCCACCCTTGGCTTAACCCCACAAGTCTTTGCAAAGACTAACTCATAGGGTAAAAATAAGTGAAATATAGTTACAGACAGAATGGTATTCAGACATCATACTTATTTTATCTGTGTGGAGACAGCTGAGACCATTCTTGTTGGATGGTCCCATGGTAATTCAGCAGGACTGACTGTAAAGGTTGAACAGTGTGTGACATATGGGGCAGTGAGAAACATGGCATGTCTTATGGCTCATCTTTCCAGTAATCTGCTTTAGAGCATCCTTAGCACATTGTACCAGCTTTATCATCTGCCCATTTATCTGGGGGTATGGGGGAGGATGGCCACAGTGGGATAAAGTTCCTGTCCATAAATCCTCTATACTCAACTGACGCAAAGGCAGACCCATTACCAGAGATAAGTGACTTGCAATGCCCGTGCTATAAATTGCCCATTGAAGATCTGAGCGTGTGAGAGCAGGGGTCTGAGCTAGAACAATGAGCTTATCAAGTGATTCTGCAAAGGAGCTTATCACAGTCAAAAACTCCCGTCTCTATTGGTCCTGCAAAATTCTTGGCCAGGATTTCATGACCTTCTCAAGGAGAAGGTGGTGCATTTGCTGAATAGATCACAAGTCCTGGAAAGTCCAGGCATGTATCATCAATATTACTGTCTTTCCAATATTAGACTCTATTTTCATGTTTTCCTGTGAACAGTTCCCTGATATATGTACTGTGGCCAAGGTAACAATTTGACCATCTTCCTAGAATAATTGCAACTTTGGTGAGAGAGTATATTGTGACAGATATAGTTACCAATTATTGATACATTGAAATTGGAGTTGACCTTCTGCTTGCATGTTCAGCTCTTATTGAAAACAACTTCAAATACTTGGCTCGATTCTGGCAGAACTCTATGAAATAGAGAACAGCAGCAAAAACCATAGGCATTATTTTAAAAGTCAAGAGCTGGTTCTGTAAAAAGACTTTTAAAAAGACAGACCTCTGGCAAGCATTAATTAATTACTAATTAATGCTTAATTAGTAACAGTTCTTTACCTCCCATTCTTTTCAAGAACGAAAGGGAGAAGATGCGAATAAATAAAATACAGAAATATAAGGAAGAAATAACTACAGACAGAAAAGTGAGGATTAAAAAAGAGAAAAGCATTATGAATAACTCTGTACTACTAATACTGAAAATAAAAACGAAATAAAGTTCTAGAAATATATAAAATGTCAAAATTTAATCAAGGAGAAGATGACTAATTCCAGGCCAATAAGTCTAAAGTGATTGAAATGGCTGTCAAAGACATCCCCTCCCCCAAAACTTCAAGCCCTGGTGGTTTTATAGGTGAGTTCTATGAAATTTTTAAGAAACACTTAATTCCTATTTTACAGAAATTGTTTCAGGGAATTAGAAAAAGAGTGAAAGCTGTCCAGCTCATTTTATGAGGCCAGTATAATCTTAACTCCAAAATTAGTCAGTGACAAAATTTTAAAAAGATACTTATAGGACTTTTTCATTTATGAATACAGATGTATAAATCCTGAACAAAATATTAGCTAACTGAATTCAACAGGTTTTTTTTAATCCATCATAATAAAAGTTTTATCCCAGAAATTCAACTAAGGTTCAATATCAGTAAACCTAGCAAACTAGGAATATAAAGAAACTTTGATAAAGATTATATATCAAAACCTATAGCAAATACACTCAGCGGACAAACTTTAGACACATTCCTTTTAAGACTGTAAGACAAGGATGTCCTCATCACTGCTACTGTTTGCTATGGCGTGAAAGTCCTGACCAATGTTAGAAAATGAAAATTATTAAGAGGTTATATTAGTCTAGGTACCAATAGGATGTAGATAGATAGATGAGAGAGAGAGAGATGGAGATTTATTTTAAGAAATTGGCTCATGCAGCTGTGGGGGTTGGAAGGGCTGAAATCTGCTGAGTAGGCTGGCGGGCTGGAGACCCAAGGAAGAGCTTATGTTGTAGCTCAAGTCCAAAGACACTTTGCAGGCAGAATTCCCCCTTCCTTGAGAATGTCAGTCTTTTTATTCCTAAAGCCTTCCACTGATTAGATACAGCTCACCCATATCATTCTACTTTATTCAAAGTCTACTGATTTCAATGTTAATCATATCTAAAAAAGAACGTTCACAGTAACAGCTACATTGGTGTTTGACCAATAAACTGTGCACCATAGTCTAAGCAAGTTGACACATAAAATTAACCATCACAGAAGTATTATTTTTGGAAGGAAAAAAGATTAGACTGCTATTTGCAGGTGATATGATCATCTATCTAGAAATCAGAATGCAGTCAACAAACTCTTAACTCTAATAGGAGACATACATAAGTTTTCCAGCTAGAAAATCAACCTACAGAAATTAGTAACAGTTCTTTACCCCCCAGAAATAACTAGGGACTATAAAATGTAATAAAAATAAAACATCATTTATAATAGCTACAAAACTATAAAGTGGCTAAGAATTAACTTAATCAAGAATATATATAAGCCCTCTCTAGGGAATACAATGAGGTACTAGCACAAGGATAAACTGATCAACGGAAAAGAATAGAAAACCCGGAAGCAGACATACATTCAGATCATCATGACAGTGTGACTCTGGTGTACAGTGGGGAAAAAAATGATAGCCTTTTAAATAAATGGTACTGGGTTAATATTGTACCTAATGGAAAAAAAAAAAAGAATCTGGATCCCTATCTCGTACCATACATATAAATCGATTTTAGAAGAAGTGCAGATCTAAATATGAAAGATAAAATAATAAAGCTTTTAGAGGAAAACATCTTCATGACTTGGTGTGGGCAAAGACGTCTTTAACAGAACACAAAAAGGGCTATTGGACTATTTGAAATTAAAAGAATTAAAAGGCAACCTACAGATTGAGAGAAGATATTGTCAGTACATATATCGGAAAAAAGACTCATATCCAGGCTATATAAAGAACATTCACAAATTAGTAAGAAAAAGACATAAACAACACGAAAGAGAAACAGGCAAAAGTCTTGAGCAGACACTTCAGAAAAGAAGATATTCAAGTGGCAATTAAATACTTAAAAGGCATTCAACTTCATTAGGCATTAGGAAAATGCCAATTAAAACCACAATGAGATACAAGTATATTCCCACCAGAATGGCTAAAATGAAAAGAAGATGGAAAATACCAAGTACTAACAAAGATGTGGAGCACCCAGAACTCTCAAACCATTCTGTCGGAGTGTAAATTGGTACAACCACTCTGAAAAACTGTTTGGCAGAAAATACCAAAACTGAACATATGCATAGCCTATGGCCCAGTAGAAGTGTATACATAAGTTTGACAAAAGATGTGTACAAGAATTTTCATAGCAGCACTATTCCTTATCGCCCAAAACTGAAAACTCCCCAAATGCCCATTAAAAGTGGAATGAATGGGACTTCCCTGGTGGCTCAGTGGTTAAGAATCCGCCTGCCAATGCAGGGGACACGGGTTCAAGCCCTGGTCCTGGAAGATCCCACATGCTGTGGAGCAACTAAGCCCGTGCGCCACAACTACTGAGTCTGTGCTCTAGAGCCTGAGAGCCACAACTACTGAGCCCATGCACCATAACTACTGAAGCCCGCACGCATAGAGCCTGTGCTCCGCAACAAGAGAAGCCACTGCAATGAGAAGCCTGCGCACCGCAATGAAGAGTAGCCCCCGCTTGCCGCAACTAGAGAAAGCCTGTGTGCAGCAACGAAGATCCAACGCAGCCAAAAAATAAATAAAATTTTAAAAAAAACAACAACAGTGGAATGATTATGTAATGGAATACCGTACAGAAATAAGAATGAACAAACTGCAATTAGACACAACAATATGGATAAATTTTACAAACATAATATTGAGTGAAAAATGCCAGACACAAGTGAGAGCATAAAGTATGATTCCATTTGTATGAAGCAAAACAACAACAACAACAAAAAACAAAAGCAAAACTAATCTATGATAGGTAGTGATTGGAGGGCTTCTGGAGTGCAGGCAAGGGTCTGTTTCATGGTGTTTTCACTTGGAAATTCACCAAATCATTTATGATTTGAGAACTTTTATGTATGTATGCCATACTTTAAGAAAAAGTTCAAACAAATTCTAAATAAGAGATTTCTTTTTTCAAACTACTCATGTCAGAGCCAAGGCTTTGGAGATCACCTGTGTGGAGATGAGGAAAAAAACTGATATACCAAAGAGGAAAAAATTAAAACTGGGTCCCAATCCTTTGGATTAAGAACCTTTGATATTGTGATTTATAAGAAATGTATATCTTGTTTTTGCTTTTTTTTTTAGTTTAAATAAGTTGAATTTTTAAAAAAGAATACATTTTAATTTGTTTATAAATTCAGAAATAAATGTTGGAAGGATAAACAAACAATGACAATGACTATATGAGAACAGCGATTGCAAGGTAGAGTCTACTCGGATGTTAAATAAGTATGAGAAGGAGACAGTCACTTAATTATGTTCAAAAAATGATAAAGAAAGAAAGAGATAGAGAAAGGGAGAAAGGAAGGAAGAAAGAAAGAGAAAGAAAAAGAAGGGGGGAGGGAGAGAGAGAGAGGGAAGGAGGGAGGGAAGGAGGGAGGAAAGAAGGAAGGAAGGAAGGAAGAAAAGAGAAAGAAAGAAAAAGAAAGAAAGAAAAAGGAAGGAAGGAAGGAAGGGAAAGAAAGAGAAAAAGAAAGAAAGACTTGGTCATTCAGATGATCAAAATATATTTCTCATATATATTTGGTCTTCATAGTTTCTGGCTCACAGCTCCTAAAACACTTGGAATTTCCTGTGATAAGGACAATAAAGCTCTCTTTTGTGATGTTAATGAGGTGACTTTTCGAAAGCCGTTAGGTAACCAAAGGATGGGGGCTGGTTGCCAAAAGAAAAAACCAGATGATTAGAAGTTGCAACTTTAAGACCCACCGCGCCCCTCCCCCCACCTCTGGGGGGTGGGGAGGGGGGGAGGCGCTAGAGATTGAGTTCAGTTGCCAATGGCCAATGATTTAATCACTCCTGCCTATGTAATGAAGCCCCCATAAACACCCAAAAAGACGGTTCGGAGAGCTTCTGGGTTGGTGAACATGTGGAGACATGGGGGGAGTGGTGAGCCCAGAGAGGGCGTGGAAGCTCTGTGCCCTTTCCCCACACCTTGCCCTATGCCTCTCTTCCATCGGGCTGTTCTTGAGTTATATCCTTTTATCATAAACTGGTGATCTAGTAAGTAAAATGTTTCTCTGAGTTCGGTGAGCCGCTATAGCAAATTAATGGAACCTGAGCAGAAGGTCATTGGAAGCTCCAATCTGTCTGGTTGGTTAGAAGCACAGGTGACACCCTGGGCTTTTGAATGGCATCTGAAGTAGGTAAGGGGGGGCAGGAGAGGGAGGCTCAGGCAGTCTCGTGGGACTGAGCCCTTAACCCGTGGAATCTGATGCTGTTTCCTGGTAGACGGTGTCAGAATTGAGTTGAATGGTAGGACACCCAGATGGTGTTGCAGAGAATTGCTTGGTGTGGGGAAACAATCTCCACACATTTGGTGACCAGAAGTGTCAGAAGTGACGTGTTTTGTGTGAGTAGGAAAGGAGACTCACAGGGAAGACACACACAGTTGGGAAGAACTGGGTTTTTCCCAACACAGGTGGAAAGCTGAGGGTTTTTCCTATTTAGAACCAAAATGTGAACGTTAAAACCATAAAGTTAATAAAAGAAAATGTAGAAGAATATATTTGTGATCTATGGGCAGAGAAAGACTTCTTAAATAAAACTTCAAAGGCACAAACCTTAACACGAAAGAAGAAATGTGATTGTTTCAAAATCAATAGTTTCTGTTTATTGAAAGACACCACAAAGTGAATAGATAGCAAAAATGGAAGATGTTTGCAATCTCTAAAAGCAACAAGAGAGCCACATGTCAACGATACAAGAAATACCTGCAAATTAACAAGAAGAAAAACAGCACCCTCAATAGAAAACTGGGTGAAAAAAATACCTACAGGTGGTGTAGAGAAGAGGAACCCACTTGGAGAGGTGTTCAAAATCATTTGCAGCCAGGGAGATGCAAATTTTTAAAAATTAGATATCACTTTTTGTGCATTAGATTGCAAAAATTAGCTGCATGATGCCGAGTGTTATGGGGCTGCGGAGCTGTAAGAGCCTTCTGGCCCTGCTGGCAGGAATACAGACTGGTGTAGCCATTCTGGAGTATAATCTGGCACCTCTGACACAAATAAGTAAACACACAGAGAAAGACCCAGCAATTCCCCTCCTGGTATATATCCCGTGGCAACTCAGAGGTCCATAGGGTATATGTAGAAGGATGTTCAATGCAGTGTTTTTTGTGGTGGAGAGCAACGCTGGGTACTCAGCACTGTGGGGTTAGGTAAAACCTGGGGGCTGCCCACAGTGGAATAAACAGAAGCATTTAGTAGCAGTGGATCAGATGTACATTTAGCCACATGGGTGAATCTTAAAGCTTATGCTTAGTGAAAAGGCTAAGAAACAGAAGGAGATACGTAACGTAAATTTAATATACATAAATTTAAACTATATACATAAATGTACATAATGTATATAATAATGCAAAATATACCTAAATTTAAACTATATCAATGGGAGAATAAATTGTGGTATATTCATACAATATAAAGAAACAAACTATTGATACATGCAATAACATGCATGAGTCTCAAAAACACATTGAACACAAGCCAGACACAACAGAGTACGCACTATACGATTCTGTGTCTATTAAATTCTAGAACAGGTAAAACTAATATCTAGTTAGAAAAAGCAGATTCGTGTTGCTTAGGGCTGGGGTTGAGGGAGAGGAGTGGCTGCAAAAGGATACGAAGGAACTTTTTGTGGTGATGGAAATGATCAATATCTTGATTAAGGTGTGGTTAAATGGGTATATACATTTGTCAAAACTCATAGAACTGCACAGCTAAAATGGGTAAATTTTTTACATGTAAATCATACTCCCATGAAGCTGATTTTCAAAGTAAAAGAAACATACACATACCCAAAGCAATATACATATTCTAAGAGAAAATACAAATTAAATATTCACATTAAAAGAAAAGAATGAAATGGAGGTATTTGTAATGAGGTGGATGGAGTTAGAGTCCGCCATACAGAGTGAAGTAAGTCAGAAAGAGAAAAACAAATACAGTATGCTAACACATATATACGGAATCTAAGGAAAAAAAAAAAGCCATGAAGAACCTAGTGGCAAGACGGGAATAAAGACACAGACCTACTAGAGAATGGACTTGAGGATATGGGGAGGGGGTGGGGTGAGATGTGACAGGGTGAGAGAGTGTCATGGACATATATACACTACCAAATGTAAAATAGATAGCTAGTGGGAAGCAGCCGCATAGCACAGGGAGATCAGCTCGGTGCTTTGTGACCACCTAGAGGGGTGGGATGGGGAGGGTGGGAGGGAGGGAGATGCAAGAGGGAAGAGATATGGGAACATATTGTATATGTATAACTGATTAACTTTGTTATAAAGCAGAAGCTAACACACCATTGTAAGGCAATTATACTTCAATAAAGATGTTTAAAAAAAAAAAAAAAAAAAGAAAAGAATGAAGGGCTTCCCTGGTGGCACAGTGGTTAAGAATCCGCCTGCCAATGCAGGGTACACGGGTTCGAGCCCTGGTCCAGGACGATCCCACATGCCGCAGAGCAACTAAGCCCGTGCACCACAACTACTAAGCCTGTGCTCTAGAGCCTGTGAGCCACAACTACTGAACCCTCGTGCCACAACTACTGAAGCCCTGGTCCAGGAAGAGCCCTGGTCCAGGAAGCCCCCTGGTCCAGGAAGATCCCACATGCCGCAGAGCAACTAAGCCCGTGCACCACAACTACTGAGCCTGCGCTCTAGAGCCTGTGAGCCACAACTACTGAACCCTCGTGCCACAACTACTGAAGCCTTCACACCTAGAGCCCATGCTCCGCAACAGAAGCCACTGCAATGAGAAGCCCACTCGCCACAACTAGGGAAAGCCCGCTCGCAGCAACAAAGACCCAATACGGCCAAAAATAAATAAATAAATAAATTTATAAAAAAAAAAAAGAAAAGAAAGATTCACCATAGAGAGGGGCAAATAATGAAAGTGAGGTATGCAAGTTAAAACAAATTGATAAATTTAAAACAATAATAACAAAAACACTTGGCCCACAAGTGCGTGGGGGGAGGGAGGAACTGGGAGTTTGGGATTAGCAGATGCAAACTATTATATAGAGAACGGATAAACAACAAGGTCCTACTGTATAGCCCAGGGAACTATGTTCAATAGCCTGTGATAAACCAGAACGGAAAAGAATATATAAAAAAAGAATGTATATATGTATAACTGAATCACTGTGCCGTACACCAGAAACACAACACTGTAAATCAACTATACGTCAATAAAATAAATTAAAAAACAAACAAACACTTGGCCCAGTCCCTCTGAATAAGTTACAACAAGGATTCAATGTCTTGGACCAGTCAAGGTAATGTGAACAGCTGCCAGCTTCACAGCTGCCACTACTGTCACTGCCGCCACTACCAACTTTATTGTCCCCACCACTACCACCACCATCTCATCCATCCCCACCATCTCTGGCGGCACTGTTTCATAGCGAGTAACAACTATATGCCAGATGCAGCGCTAGACATATATATATATATATATATATATATATATATATATATATATATATATATATATATATATATATATAATCTTTAGTTCTTAACCCCAAAAGGTGGATAGTGTAATTCTCATTTTGACATGGGAAAATTGCTAATCAGAGGGATTGTCTAGTCACCCTAGAACACAGCTAGTAAAGAAAAGTTTCGAGTTCCCACCTGGCTGGCCATAAAGCCCGTGCTCGTTTAACCCCTGGCCCCTCGGCCCTGCCATCACTTCCTGACCCCAGCCTGGTGGATTTGAGGATCATGATGTCTCAGGTATGTCATGAACCTTCCCTCCATTCTCTTGAATCTTCCAGATGGGCACAGGCATGGCCAGGCCACAGGGCTGGAATAACGGGGCTGGTTTTGCAAAGGTGGGGTGGGAGCCACCCCTGCCCTGAGTTCCCACCAGCAGGTTCTCCAGCCTTTGACCCAAAGGCTGCTCCTTTAATTGCTGCACCTCCTGGGGCTGGGACATCACTAACAGGGCCTAGCCATGGGTCACTCTGCGTGCCCAGAGTTCAGGTTCATCAAGAGGTTCTGTTACATCAACCTGCATGCGTCTCAGAACATATGTAGATCCTAAGCATCAAAGCCCTCCCCATGCTGGATCCCATCTCTGATGGTTCCATTTCTAAATAAGGTCCAAGCCCTCTTGAAACAGGAGGGAAGAGGGCAAGGCACAACTTTTAAAAGAATGACTTGGTCACTGAGGATATGATATAACTGGTTAAAACTGATTAGGTCCAAGATGGCAGAAGAACTGACTTCCAGTGGACCTTGAGCCTCATTATACGCTCATTGTAATGCATTAGCATATGCTAAATGACACACAGGCACCATGACAGTTCCGAGGCTGACCATAAAAGGCCAAAAACTGGGCAGTAGCCCAATTCCTGGAAATCCCCGCCCCTTCCCCCAAATAGTTGGAATAATCCTCCCCACTCATTAGCCTATGAAATTACCCAGCCCATAAAAACTAACCACCCCATATTTCAGGGCCTCTCGCCTTCCGAGATGGCCCACACTCAGTCTGTGGAGTGTGTTTCTTCCAGGGCTGTTCTCGCCTTTTGAGACAGACCGCATTCTGTCTATGGAATGTGTATCCTCTCTCAATAAATCCACTTCTTACCTATCACTTTGTCTCTCACTGATTCTTTCTGTAACGAGACATCAAGAACCTGAGCTTCATTAAGTCCTGAGACCAGGTGTGCGATTTCAATTAAAAGACGGTGGGTTCAAGTCCCAAATCTGGGTTTCGGCTGGGTTCGAGTCCCACCCTGTGGGTTCAAGCCCCAGTCTGTCGTGCGGTTTCACTCTGACTCTAAGCCCAGAGTCCTTCACTTTACCTAACAACTACTTCACTATGATGAGGATCACGATTTCCAGGACACAGACTGAAACCAAACAGCAGGTCCAAGAGGGAGGGGATATATGTACACATATAGCTGATTCACTTCGTTGTACAGCAGAAACTAACACATTGTAAAGCAAGTATACTCCAATTAAAAAAAAAAAAAGGGCATAGGCCTTGAAGCCAGAGGTGAGAAGTCCCAGCTGAGTAGCCCTGGGTGAGTGGAAAATGAGATCAGCCATCAGTGCAAAAAGAAAATGAAGGCTGTGAGCAAACACATCCCATTCAGGGGAACTATTTAGAAGAGGAAAGCAAAATGGCATTGCCATTATGAAAACTCAAACATAATCAGCTACTTGGGGGGTCTGTTAAAGAAAGAATGTGCTGGCAGAAGGGGTTTACTCTGCAGCATTTATAAAAGGGGAAGCTCAGAGAGGCCACACGTGGCTTGGGACCAGCACTGCTCAGGGAAGTGGACCCCCTGACCTTCAGAACACTTGCGTTTGTCTGAGCAGGCAGAAGGAAATGGATGAGTCCAGCACGGAGCCTAGAACTATCTCACCCTCCCGCCGTGACTGATCTACACCCACCAAGCTGAATCCTGCCCCGTTTGACTTTCCTTCTGGCTTTGCCTAGAAGTCAGTTCACCAGATTTAGCAAATAAAATACAAGTACTTATACTAAAAAATTATTTGTTGTCGATCTGAAATGCTAATTGAACTGGGCATCCTGTAGTTTATATGGTAACTCAAACTACACAGCGGGTTGGCTGACAGTTGAGTGAAAGAACCTCCCATGTTTTCACAAAAGTGCCCAGACCGTGCTGGCCGACCCCGCATCTCATCGGCACACTTCACACATGCTGCAGTTGCCTGTTTATCTTTTGCCTCCAGGCCACGAGTTCCTTCAGAGCAAGGACGGTGCCTGATCCACCACCAAATCCTGGAGGCGCCTGGTATAAACAGAACTTTTTATAATGTCTGCATTTTATTTTTGAAATATTTCCACCTGAATAGTGTGACGTTATGTCTGTGTTAGTTAAAACTTCAATTCTGGAGGTAGTCATTTGCCCTCCATCGAAAATCCCCTCTCCAGCTAGTCAGCTAGCTTTGCATCAGAAAGGCTATATCTAAATGCAAGATCACAAGGGCTTCATCAATACCTGAGGCTTCGCTAATTAGCAAAGTGAAAGTCAGAAATACATTTTCATTGATGAAACTGGTGCCTTGTTAATTAGCATGACGGATGTTAGAAATAGGCTCTTGCTGGTGAAATTAAAGGGATTCAGGATCTATGGATTTGCTTACGTATGTTTGAGATACTCTCCACCTTTACATGAACAGGTTTTCAGAATCTAGGAAGACCTGTAGGCTGCACCTTAGAGATGGCACCTGAGGCTTGGTCCAACTGTTAGTTTTGGAGGATTTCTGGTACCCTGATGCTTCTGGAATGTTGCATCTGCCTCTAATGGACCTTTCATGCAAAGAGTAGGCTGAGAGCTGGGGCTTCTCAAGCCTAGAGAATAGGTTGCAGGGACTTTTTTGTGCCTGGTTGCTAATGAATGCCTGTTTAATAAACGTTTCCGTGAACTTCCCTGGTGGCGCAGTGGTTAAGAATCGGCCTGCCAAGGCAGGGGACAGGGGTTCGATCCCTGGTCCGGGAAGATCCCACATACCGTGCAGCAACTAAGCCCCTGCGCCACAACTACTGAGCCCGCGAACCACAACTACTGAAGCCTGTGCACCTAGAGCTCGTGCTCTGCAACAAGAGAAGCCACCGCAATGAGAAGCCCGCGCACCGCAACAAAGAGTAGCCCCCGCTCGCCGCAACTAGAGAAAGCCTGCGCACAGCAACGAAGACCCAATGCAGCCAAAAATAAATAAACAAATAAATTTTAAAAATAACAAATAAACGTCTCCATGTGTGATGTTTGGGCAGAGACTTGCTTTTGTGTGAACTGGTAGTGAGGTTATGGGGAGGCGCTTAGCTCACCCTCACTCAACCTCAAACTTTTCGGAGATGTGTCAGTTATTAAGATATTGTGTCTCAGCTCCAAACCCACCCTTCTTTATGATGCCGGGGCTCTGCAGACCACGTTTCTGCATTGCCAGCTGCTCCTTGTTAGGCTCTGCCCGTAGGAGGTGCTAGAGGAAGACTCACAGCTAGAGGACGAGGAAGGGAATTGTTTCTTTCTTCCTTTGGGCATCTGCTGGCTTCCTGTTCGCTTCCTGACCCTGTGAGCTGCATCGTCCATGTTTCTTCACTCCGGCAGCAGCAGTTTCTTCCTGTAGCAGCAGCTGAATCCAGTTTGCAGTTTGCCTGACATCCACAGAACCGGCCAGCATCCCCTCCTCAGAGGTCTGGGTCCGAGCTCCATCAGATTGCCTTTCTGAGCTCAGAGACATCAAAATCAGCTGGCTAGCATGCCCCCCTCAGGGATCTGGGTCCCACCTCTATGGGCCGCCTCCTCTGAGCTCAGACACCAGCACCAGCCAGCAGGTGCCCTTTCCTCAAGCATCTGAATTTTAGCCCCATGTGATCCCCACTCCAAGCTTCTAGGTTTTAATCATTCCAGCTTTCTCCTTGTTCCCCCAGGAGTGGTAGTTACCGCCTGAAATTACAACCTCCGTGATGCCTTAGAGCTCCCTTTTTGCTTTTTTGGTTCTTTGGTGACTAGTTAATAATTCCTTATACAGGCACACCTTGGAGATATTATTGCAGGTTCGGTTCCAGACCATTGCAATAAAGTGAATATTGCAATAAAATGAGTCACATGAAGTTTTTTGTTTCCCAGTGCATATAAAAGTTATATTACACTATACTGTAGTCTATTAAACATGCAATAGCATTATGTCTAAAAAAATAATGTACACACTTTAATTAAAAATAACTTTATGGCTCAAAAATGCTAACCATCATCTGAGCCTTCAACGGGTGGTAGCAGGAACATCAAAGATCACTGATCACAGATCACCATAACAACTATAGTAACAGTGAAAAAATTTGAAATATTGCAAGAATTACCAAAATGTGACACAGAGACACGAAGTGAGCAAATGCTGTTGGAAAAATGGAGCCGATAGACTTGCTAGAACAGGGTTGCCACAAACCTTCAATTTGTTAAAAACGCAATAAAGCGAAGCTCAATAAAATGAGGTATGCCTGTATCTAGCTAACAATTCTCTATATTAAATTTCTCTCTGTTAAAATAACCAGTGTGATTTTTGTCTCTGGCCTGAAGGCTATGTAACCTTTCAGAAAGAACTTTCGGGTTATGCATGACCAAACTGCCTTAGGTCAGCACTCAGATATTCATGGAATAAATAAATGAGTAAATGACTGGATTTCTCACTGTAAATTAATAATAACTTTCCAGGTTTTTTATACCAATCTCCAGTGATTTTAATTACCGTGAGTCAGTCCCCTGAGCCCTCCTGCTTGTGAAGGAGAGTAACAATCAGACCTAAAAAGAATAAGATACCAAAAGTTTAAAGGAATAAGAAGTGCAGGAAGCCAGGGCCACAGCAGAGGTAAGTGGACCCACCACAGTCCTCTTCCGGCGATTTTCAGTTGATTCAACTGATTCAGCTCTGCACTGGCAGCTTCTCACCTAACCTAAAAGTCCGCTTCCCTCTGGCCCAGACGTCCTGCTTTTCTTTGATCTCACTCTTCTCTAAGCTCAGAACCATCTGGGCTCTTTTGGGGGAAGCAGAGAGGCACCTTTATTCACCAACCCTCCACCCCATCCACACACACAAAGTTGACATCCTCAGAAGGCATCACTCATTCAAGGGAACACGTTGGTGGCTGAGAGGCTGCCCAACTGGCCTCAGGATCAAAACGATCATTCCAGAGCCGGCTAAGACCCTAGTGCATGCCTTGACTTCTGCCTTGTTCCCAGACAGCCATGGTTCAGTCTTGATCCTCTGCATTAGTGGACATTCTATCTTCCATCCCTTTGGCAACGGTGATTTAGGTGGGTTATACACTGGGCCTTGAGCTGAAGTCTGGAGATACGAAGTTGCTTCCATGGAGCTCACGGCAAGAGCAAAGATGATTGTAACAATGGCCAGAGAGGCACAGAGGAAGAGCAGCCATCGTGCTCTGGAAGGGGTGAGGAAGTCATAAAAACTGCTTGCTCTTTACTAAGAATCATTGTTGCCAATGTCAATGTTGGCCCCGGCTTCCTCTGGATACTTCTGTACTGTTTGGGGGCGCCCACTGGCTTCAGTGAGCTTCTGTTACCAATAAGGAACACTTGTCTGTTCTTTAGAGTTCCTGCCCCGGGCTCCTGGAGCAGCTTTATTCAGGAGAGCTGGAAATGGCTGGAAATGTATCTCTCCCAAGGGCAGGGCGGCCTCTGCCCAGGACTGATGGGTGGGGGGAGTATGATAGCCCAGCTCCCTCACCATGGGTGGGACCACCCCGGGGTGTAGCACGCTCCGGAGCCCCAGCCCCAGGGTCAGGCTGAATGGAGCCGCAGGACTTTATCTGAAATGGACCCCTGGCTTCTTCCCCCAACCTAAGCTGCCCAATCATCCGTGTCTGTCCCTGGGGGCTGGGGGCCTCCTTTGTTTCCCTCCCTAGGTGTCCATCCAGTGCCCGCAGGGAGCGTGAAGGGCCTTTGTTCTCAACGCATGTATTCAGCGGCAGCTCTTCTGAAGCCACTGTGTTGCCAGCCTACTTGTGTCAACTGAGGGAGGAACTCTCAAATTCCTCATGGATCCTGCCCTGACACCCGCCTTCCCTGTCCACCGGCCCCTTTCACCAGGCAGCTCTCAGCAGAAGGGGGGCCCCCCGACAGACTCCCCCCTCCCCGTGCAGCGCCTACCCTCATCCGGCATCTGCAAGTGAAACCGTGCAACTCAGATTGGGACTTGAACCCATGGTTTTTTCATTGAGATCGCACACCTGGTCTCAGGACTTAATAAAGCTGGATTTTTGATGTCTCGTCGCAGAAAGAACTCAGTGGGAGACAAAGTGATAGGTAAGAAGTGGATTTATTTAGAGAGAAATACATTCCACAGACCGAGTGTGGGCCATCTCAGAAGGCGAGAGAGCTCCGAATATGGGGTGGTGTTTATGGGCTGGGTAAGTTCATAGGCTAATGAGTGGGAGGATTATTCCAATTATTTCTGGGAAGAGGCCCACTTTTTGGCCTTTTATGGTCAGCCTCAGAACTGTCACGGTGCCTGTGGGTGTGTCATTTTGCATATGCTAATGTATTACAATGAGCATATAATGAGGCTCAAGGTCCATTGGAAGTCGAATCTTCCACTATCTTGGACCTAGCCGGTTCTAACCAGTTTTTGTCATGTCCTATGGCTGTCATTCTTTTAAAGGTTGTGCCCTGCCCCCTTCCCTCCTGTTTCACAAGCACTGGGGGCCCTCCACCAGCAACCACTCCCTTCCAAGCCCTCACTCCTGAACCTCTCTCAGCCTTTCCCCCTCAACTATTTCACCTGCGCAGATGACTCCGGAGCAAATCTCACATATTTAATTCAGCTTCAGGTACTGAGGGCCATTACTGTTCCCAGGAAATAGTCAACAGGGATCTTCAGCATCTGAACCCAAATACCAGATAATTCCTGGAGCAGATGTTGTGCAGCCCATATCCCCGTGACCCACCCAGAGGGATGTCATCTGCTGACATCCCTGTGCTTGCCAGTGGCTTCTGACTTACAGTTTCCACTTCAAAGCTGTGTGACCTTGGGCAATTCCCTGTATTTTTCTAAACTTTGGAGTCCTCATCTGAAAAATGGGAATAAAAACACCTACCCTACCTCTCCACCAGGCTACTTTCTACTAAAGCATACCTTTGTACTCAGTCACCAGGTGTGGGCTGCCTGGGAAAGGCATGACCTGCAGCAAGGTGGCTCTCTGTACTGAGACAGCTGGGGGCTGTCTGCTCGTCATATACCCACATACCTAGGGACGGGCAACAAGAACTTCCTTGAAGGTGGATCTGGGCACACATCTCTGTGTCTACCACAAGAGGGATAGGGGATAATACCAGAAGAGTGGTCCTCCTGAAACTGAGCAGGACCCTGTGGGGCTCCTGGACATGGAAGCCTTTCCGTGTCCCCCGTTCCTTGTTTGTAGGGAAGAGACTCCAGCCTCCATGACCTTCCCTGAGTCCCAAAGGGCAGATTCAAACAGTTGCTAATCAGGGAAGGGAGGGGATGCAGAGACAAGGGAGAAGCAGTCAAGAAACAATAGTGCAGGGGCTTCCCTGGTGGCGCAGTGGTTGGGAATCTGCCTGCTAATGCAGGGGACACGGGTTCGAGCCCTGGTCTGGGAAGATCCCACATGCCGCGGAGCAGCTGGGCCCGTGAGCCACAATTACTGAGCCTGCGCGTCTGGAGCCTGTGCTCCCCAACAAGAGAGGCCGCGATAGTGAGAGGCCCGCGCACCGCGATGAAGAGTGGCCCCCACTTGCCACAACTAGAGAAAGCCCTCGCACAGAAACGAAGACCCAACACAGCCATAAATAAATAAACAAACAAAAAAAAAAGAACTAATCTACCACAGAAGTCTTTTAAAAAAAAGAAAAAAGAAAAAAAGAAACAATAGTGCAGCGATTAAAGCGGGGCTCTGGTTCTGCCTCAAGGGATACACATAACAATTTCTTTGAGCTCTTTACAGAACTAAAACCCCCAACAAATGGAAGATGTTAGCATTCTTCATTCCAGAGGAGACCACCTGAGACCAGATTAAAGGAACCAGAGAAGCTCATCAAGAGACTACCTGAGGCCAGATTAAAGGAGTGCAGGCCCTGCACACACCCTAATCTTACCAGCAACCCCGCCCTTGAACCATTGCTATAAAACTCCTCACCAAATCCTCCTGGGTTCGGACACGCAGTTTTTCAGGGCCCACACACGAGGCCACTGTGTCCCCCTTTGCCTGGCAAAGCAATAAAGCTATTCTTTTCTACTTCACCCAAAACTCTGTCTCCGAGATTTGATTTAGCACCGGTGCACAGAGGCCGAGTTTTCGGCATCACTCCCAACCATTACTTAATTCTGTTATTCATTTAGACAGAGTGGGCCAGTCGACAAGTTTTTATCAAGGACCTTCTCTATGCAAGGGATTAAACTAGGTGCTGTGGAAAGATAACTCAAACAAGACATGGTACCACCATGGTTTATATTCCCTCAGAAGCAGATCCTGAGATAAGAGGTGAGTGCTAGCTAAACGGTTTACTTGGGAGGTTCAAGGAACAGCACAAGTGAGACAGGGAAGGGAAGTCAGCCAATGAAGGGTGGGCTTTACTGGCTACCACAGGGAAAACTCAGGATGATGGTATAGAGCACACGTCTCAGCGTTATCCCACCCAAGGGGCAAGGGAATTGGGGTATTTATACACTAGCTCCCATCTTTCATTGGTTGAGAGCTGTGCTCAGGAGCCATTGTCAGTCCCTGGCATTTTCAGCCTGCCCTGTGCTGCCGGGCACAGAAATGGTAATTGCTGAGAGGATATGGGGCGGGGCAGGGCAGGGAACACGGGCTGTGGGTGCTACACTCACATCAAGCACTTTACAGTATTGAGGGGAAGACTGACCATCAGAAAACAGCCTGACAAGTTCAATGACAGAGGTATGCTTGGAACACAAAACAGAAGTCCCTAATCTGAGAGGCCTCCTCAAGGAAGTAGCCTAACACATGAACTGAGTCTCAAAAAGCAGCAAAGCGTTGGCCTAGAAGAAGGGGCTGGGAAGGAGCCCCTGAGGCTGCGACAGATGGGCTGCTTCAGGGGTTTTCAAGTCATCCAGTGTAGCTGGAGCATAGCCAGCATGTGAAAGAAGAAGAATAGGGGGATGAGGCAGGGAGAGAAACTGGTGCTAGATCATTCAGAGCCTGAATGTGACTTTCTACTTCCTATGGAAGGATTGGGCAGACTTGCTAGGATTTTAAGCACAGGTAGGTCATGAATCTGATATACTTTCTAGAGAAATCACTGTGGCTGCAGAGCAGAGAATAGATTTGAGGGGACAGGACTGAGGGCAGGGGGCAGGGAGCCCAGGAGAGAAATTACAAAGGTTGAAAACAGAGAGGTGGCAATGGAGAAAGAGAAGGCAATAGAATCAAGAGAGATGAAGAATGCACAAGGCTTAATGGCAAACAGCATGAGGAGCCCTCGAGAGGCATCTATACCAGTCATAGGTTCCCACCCAGAGTTTTAATCCATTCAATACCTCTGAACTTTCTACCACGCCTGGAAGGACTTTTTACTTGGAACCAGGATACAACAAGGAGATGTCTGTAAGTTTTACCACGAGATCACAAGCATAAACTGTGAGTGGGTAATTGAGATGCAAGTACCAAGTCTGTGTTATTACCCTGAGAACATTCCAGGACCAAAGTCAGACAGAGGGCCCCAAAGTCTTGATTTAAATCCATTTTCAATGAGAAGATTCACCACCACGTATTTTTTTCAAGGCACACAAAATGTTAGCAGATTGCTAGCAGGTTAAAGGTAATCTTTCCAATTGGATTTCCCTGTGTCATATTAAACAAAAATTTTTTAATTGAAGTATAATTGACATATAACATTATATTAGTTTCATGTGTACAACATAATGATTCAAAATTTGTACATATTGCAAACTGATCACTACAATAAGTCTAGTTACCATCCATCACCAAACACAATTACAAAAAAAATTTCTTTCTTGGGAGGAGGACTTTTAAGATTTACTCTGTTAGCAACTTTCAAGTATACAGTACAGTATTATTAACTATAGCCACCATACTGTACATTACATACCCATGATGTAATGATTTATTTATTTTATAACTGGAAGTTCGTACCTTTTGACCCCCTTCACCCATTTCGCCCTCCCCCACCCCCCATCTCTGCCAACCACCAATCTGTTCTCTGTATCTATGAGCTTGGGTTTGTTTTTGGTTTTAATCCCACATATAAGTGATATCATACAGTATTTGTCTTTCTCTGACTTATTTCACTTAGCATAATGCCCTCAAGGTCCATCCATGTTGCTGCAAATGGCAAGATTTCCTTCTTTTAATGGCTGGGCAATATTCCATTGTGTGTGTGTGTGTGTGTGTGTGTGTATATAACAATGTATCCATTTAACAATTTCTTTATCCATTCATTCATCAACGGACACTTAAGCCGTTTCCATGTGTTGGCTACTGTAAATAATGCTGCAGTGAACATGGGGTTGCATATAAATTTTCAAAATAGCGTTTTCATTTTTTTTCAGATAAATATCCAAAAGTGGAATTGCTGCATCATATGGTAGCTCTATTTTTAGTTTTTTGAGGAACCCCCATGCTGTTCTCCATAGTGGCTGCACTAATTTACATTCCCACCAACAGTGCACGAGGGTTCCCTTTTGTCCACATCCTCGCACTGTATCATTTTCAGCTCCTTTTTCCTCCATTGACTTTTTGATCCTCATACCTTGCCTAAAGTACGCTGTTTTGGTTGCTGTTGCGCTTGTTTTTTCCTAACAGGCACCAAAGCAACCCATGTCTCATTCAGATAAGGTAGGAAGCAAAGATGGTCATGGTGCAAAGTGTTCCTGTCTCTCCAATTGCAATGGTGTCTCCAGTAGACTCTGATGTATTGTTAAGATCAAGGCCTCAGGGGCTTCCCTGGTGGCGCAGTGGTTGGGAGTCCACCTGCAAATGCAGGGGACACGGGTTCGAGCCCTGGTCCGGGAGGATCCCACATGCCCCGGAGCAACTGGGCCCGTGCGCCATGGCTACTGAACCTGAGCTCCAGACCCCGCGAGCCACAGCTACTGAAGCCCGCGTGCCTAGAGCCCGTGCTCCGCAACAAGAGGAGCCAACCCAATGAGAGGCCCACGCACCGCAACGGCAGCCCCCTCTCGCCGCAGCTAGAGAAAAGCCCCCGCGCAGCAACAAAGACCCAACACAGCCAAAAAAATAAATTAATTAAACAAATTTAAAAAATAAAAAAGAAATAATTCCTCTCCTCCTTAAAAAAAAAAAAAAAAAGATCAAGGCCTCAAAGATAGACATTACCTGGACGTTGTATACACCCTTTCTATGTATAGCCCATTGGCCAGAACTTAATTATATGGCTGTATCTAGCTGCAAGGAAAGTTGAGAAATGTAATTTTCATTTCTAGTGGTCATATATCTAGCTGAAAAATGAGGCTTTTTTTTAACGAGGACAAAAGAAGGGACATTGTGGGGCACCTGGAGGTCTCTGCTGTGTTAGCTAGCTATTGCTACCTAAAAAACCACCCCAAAACTTAGTAGCCTAAAACAACTACCATTTTTTTTCTCACGATTCTCTGGATCAGGAATTTGGGGTGGGGGGTGGGGGTGGGGGTGGGAGTATGACTCATCTCTGCTCTGCACGATGTTGGCTGGGGCTGGAGAACCCACATGGCTCAGCTGGGGTGGATCAAATGCCTGAGGGCCCACTAGGATGTCTGGGCCTCTGTCTTCTCATGGTATTGGCAAGAGTCACTAATATGTCTGGGGGCTTCGTTCTCCTCCAAGTGGTTTCTCTCTCCAGCAGGATAGCCTGGGCTTTACATGGTAGCTGGAAATCCCTCCCCAAGCAAAATGGAAGCTACAAGTCCCCTTGAGGCCTGGTAATTCCACCTTTTGATGGAAGCAGCTAAAGATACTCTGCAAAGGGAAGTGAACCCTGGGAGACATGATTCTTTGGAAGCCGTGTTTTAGAATCTACCACCATATGATCCTGCAATCCCACTCCTGGGCATATATCCAAAGAAAACCATAATTCAAAAAGACACACGTGGGCTTCCCTGCTGGCGCAGTGGTTAAGAATCCACCTGCCAATGCATGGGACACAGGTTCGAACCCTGGTCTAGGAAGATCCCACATGCCGCGGAGCAACTAAGCCCGTGCGCCACAACTACTGAGCCTACGCTCTAGAGCCCGCGAGCCACAACTACTGAAGCCCGCGTGCCTAGAGCCCGTGCTCCTCAACAAGAGAAGCCACTGCAGTGAGAAGCCCGCTCGCCACAGCTAGAGGAAGCCCGTGCACAGCAATGAAGACCCAACGCAGCCAAAAAAATAATAAATAAATAAAATAAATTTTAAAAAACAAAAAAACAAAAAGACACACACACCACAATGCTCATCACAGCACTATTCACAACAGCCAGGACATGGAAACCACCTAAATGTCCGTCGACAGATGAATGGATAAAGAAGATGTGGTCCACATATATAATGGAATACTACTCAGCCATGAAAAAGAATGAAATAATGCCATTTGCAGCAACATGGATGGACCTCAAGATTATCATACTAAGTGAAGTAAGTCAGACAGAGAAAGACAAATATCATATGATATATTTATATGTGGAATCTAAAAAAAGACAATGATACAAATGAACTTACATACAAAACAGAAATAGACCCCCAGACATAGAAAACAAACTTAAGGTTATCAAAGGGGAAGGGCAGGTAGGGATAAATTAGGAGTTTTGGATTATCAGATACACACTCCTATATACAAAATAGATAACCAACAAGGACCTACTGTATAGCACAGAGAACTATACTCAATATTTTGCAATAAGCTATAAGGGAAAAGAATCTGAAGAAGAATATATCAATATATATACACATATACACATATATATATAACTGAATCACTTTGCTATACACCTGAACTAACACAACATTGTAAATCAACTATACTTCAATTTTAAAAATTTAAAAATAAAAAATAAATTTAAAAAAACAATCTACCACACCCTGCAATTGGGGGTGTACTAGTCTACCTGAGTTGCCTTAAGATAATACCACCGACTGGGTGGCCTAAACAACAGAAACTTATTTTCTCACCGTTCTGGAGTCTGCAAGTCCAAGATCAAGAAGCTGGCAGGGTTGGTTTTTCTTGAGACCTCTCTCCTTGGCTTCCAGATGGCCACCTTCTCATCATGTCCACACTTGGTCTTTCCTCTTGTGATATTGTGATCTAAAATAAATATATATTTGGTCTTCATCCCTGTTTCTGGCACAGAGCTCCTAAAACTATTGGAGTTTCCTAAGTGTTGAGAGCAATAAAGGCATCTTTTGTTATGTTAACGAGGTGACTTTTGGAAAGCACACAGGTAACCTGAGGATGAGGGCCGGTTGCCAGGGGACCCAACCATATGATCTGAGGATTGGAACTTTCAGTCCCTCCCCATACCCCAACTTCCGGGAAGGGGAGAGAGGCTGGAGGGTTAATCGATTGCCAATGGCCAATGATTTAATCAATAGTGCGTAGGTAGTGAAGCCTCCATAAAAACCCAAAAGGATGGGATTTGGAGGACTTTCAGGTTGGTGAACCAGAATGTTTCCACTTGCCCGCCGTGCTGGGCCCCAAACTCCAAGAGGACAGAAGCTCCTTTGTTCAGGACCTCGCCCTGTGTATCTCCTCTTCATCTGGTTGTTGATTTGTATCCTTTAATATCCTTTGTAATAAACCAGTAACCTGAGCTCTGTGAGCCACTCTAGCAAATTAATTGAACCCAAGGAGGGGGTCGCTGGAACCTCCAATCTGTAGCCTGTCAGTCAGAAGCACAGGTGATAACCTGGGCTTGTGAATGCAGTCTAAAATTGAGGGGGTAGGGCAGGAAGTCTTGTAGGACTGAGCCCTTAACCTGTGGGATCTGATGCTATCTCTGGGTAGATAGTGTCAGAATTGAGTTGAATGGTAGGACACCCAGCTGGTGTCCCAGAATTAATTGGTGGTGTGGGAAAAAAAAACCCATACATTGTAATTGGTGACCAAAATCCTTACCTCTGTGCTCACACATCCCTGGTGTCTCTTCCTCTTCTAAGGACACCAGTCAGATTGGATTAGGGCTCCATCCTTACACTTTATTTAAACTTAATCGCCTCTTTAAAGGCCCTATCTCCAAATACAGTCACATTGGGGGGTTTCAACATATGAATTTTGGGAGGACATAATTCAGTCGATAACAGGGGGTAATATATTAAGTTTGATCAGTCATTTACACCATTTACCACTGCTTATAAGCTAGTCTTACAGAGACTGAGAATTTTCTTTTGAATTCCACCATGTAAATACTGGTGCCTTGGTTTGGTTATATATGCATATATCAGGGATCTGAAAGAAACCAGGAATTTAACAAAACATTAATTCTTGCACTTTTCCTATAGAAGCATCTCTCTTCTATAAAAAAAAAACCAAAAAAGCAGTCTGCTTAGGATACAGAATGTTGGAAATAGCACACTAGTAACAACAACAAAAATCTGGACAATCTGAAAATCACAACTTTTCTTAAACTCATCAGAGAGCTGAGGTCACAGAGCAACCAAGTGACCCGAATGCTAAGAAAACACGGGTGCCTCCAAGGTGAGACAAGATGTGAGCACCTGTTTGCCTGGGGTGGAAGCCACTGGACACTGGCCTTAGTGAAAAAAGTACAACAACATGCAAGATCAGATGGGTAATTTCATCAGAGAGAATAAAACTATAAGAAAGAATCAAATGGTGGGACTTCCCTGGCGGCCCAGCGGTTAAGACTCTGCACTTCCACTGCAGGGGACACAGGTTAGATCCCTGGTTGGGGAACTAAGATCCTGCAAGCTGCACAGCACCGCCCGGCCAAAAAAAAAAAAAAAAAACTTTCCTTAAATGCATACTTGTGTTGGGTTAACAATGTCTGAGTAAATTAAGTATTAGAAAAAAAAAGAATCAATGGAAGTACTGGAAATGAAAAACATTACTGTGCCTTTAATGGCTCAGCAGGAGACTTGACACAGCTAAGGAAAGAATCAGAAAATTCGAAGATAGGTCAATGGAAATTACCCAAACTGAAACACTGAGAAAAAAATTGTAGGAGAAAAAAACAGAACAGAGCATCACAATGCTGTGGGAGAATATCAGTGTAACATATATGTAATAGGAATCCTAGGAGAAGAGAGAGAACAGGGCAGGAGAAATATTTGAAAAAATAATGGCCAAGAATTTTCCAAAATGAGTGAAGCTTATCTACCACACAAATTTCTCATCCCAGCCTCTTCAGCACTACACTTGGGGGTTACCTTAAACAGCAGAGTCACCAACAAAAAGCTCAAAAATGTGAATAACATGGCACTAAACAGACCACGAAAAAGACACTTATTTATAGTAGGAGAGCCAAAACAAAAAAGCAGAGCATCACCATGTTCAACCTCAGCTGGGAATGGGCACTTTGGATGACTCAAGTTTTTCACCCCTCTGCACAAGCCCATGAATGACCATGACTGTGCCATGAGTATTTACTTTGTGGTTACAAATAAATTTTAGTGAGAAGGCAAATTTGCAAATAGGGAATCCACAAATACAGGTATTCCTTGATTTTCTAAAGTTCGCTTTATGCCACTTCACTTTTACTAAAGACCTGTATTAGTACCTGTTTTCACTAACCCTGAGAAATTCGAAGAGGATTTTCGCTTTTTCAAATAAAGGTGAAAAGCGAAAATAGCATTCAGTGTTTGTTTTGCAGCCAGCTGTTATAGAGGCAGCGCGCACCCCAAGCAGCAAGAGTGGTCCCGCCAAGCTCCTTCCCTGGGAACTACCCTCAGCATCAAGCCACCATAGCTTGCACCTGTGTCTGTGAGCATCTGCGTTTTATTTATCTCCATTTATTTTGTGCACCTGTTAGCGAGATGTGTCCTAAGGTAATTGCTTCTTTGCTTTACGCCATTTTGGCTTACAAAAGGTTTCGCAGGAACACTCTACTTTCAGATAGCAGGGGAAATCTGTAATGAGGAGCTATTGTATTTGCACACGACTTGGAAGGCTAAAGAGCGGCAAGAAGCCATAATTATTGTTCCTCCAGCAACAGCAGGCAGACACAAAGCGTACAGCAAGTGGAAATTTTCATGGCCACCTCCAGGCACGTCTCTGAGAATCACCTACCTTGGTCCTGCACCAGCATGCAATTCACTGTACTCTCTGACGCTCTGGAAGTTTGAAGGAATCTGAGAGCTGGTATCAGCTTTCCTGGACCTTGGCTCTTCCAACTCTTCCAATTGTTTTGTTAGCACCTGATCTCCAGTATTAAATCCCTTCCTATTTGAAGCACCAAGTGCTGTTTTCCCAACCAAACCCTGACTAATACACATTCCCTAAAAAAACATACAGCTTGGAGGAAGATTGGAACAAATATTAAAAGTCCAACTTTGTATAAGTTGTCACAGCTCAGGATTTGCCGGTAAGGCTGGGGTGTGACCTAATTCAACCTCAAGGGGCTTTGCGAGTCACTTTGGCTTCTTCATCACAGAGGGGCACATGACAACAGAACTGCTTTGTCTTCAAAAGTGCTGTCCCATTTCCTATTTATATTTTCCAGGGTAAACCCTTATCTTAGGCCACGAAGACACTGTGACAGGATTTGTGTGCAAGTGATTTATGAAGGCAGTGCTTCCAGGAGAGACCAGTTAAGAGAGTGAGGAAAGCAGGACAAGGAAAGGAAAGCAGTCGAGCAAGGGCGCACACTTGGCCTGACCCCGCCAGGGCTCTTGAGTGTAAATTACACTTTAGTCTTTTTCCCAACTCCAGCCAAGGGAGCTGGGCTTGCAGACTCCCGCGCAATGAGTCATTGGCGAAGTGCCATCCCAATTCCCAGGCGCGGACTGAGTGGCTCCGGTAACCGGAAGGCAGACCTCTGAAGAGTGTTGCACGTGCCGTCTGTTAGCAGCGAAAGTACAGAGAAGTCAGGGAAGAGGCACCCAGAAATCAAGGAAAGGATTTGAGGAGGGCTGTGTGAAACACGCACCCTTTCTTTGCTGAAATGGAGAAGCAGGACATCGGGGTGACTAAGCCCCAGGACTCGAAAGCCATTCTGATTGGGTTTAAATCCCAGCTGTGGCAGACACTGAGTTGACCCCTGATATCCATTTTTCTTAATACAGAAGCTCTGACTGTCAGCTGGGCCCATGGCTGCCCAGAATAAAAGCCATATTTCCCAGCCTCGCTAAAAGCCATGTGTGGCCAATGTGAGGTGAGCAGTAGTTTGGGTACTGACTTCCATGAAGTGTCTTTAAAGGGAGCGAGACCCTTCTTTAACCCTCCTCCCTCCTGCTGCCTGAAGTGTGGTCCTAAAGGCTGGAGCGCACACAGCCATCTTGAACCAAGAGGTGGAGATAGGGTTGCCAGATTGAGTAGATAAAAATATTTTATTTTTACTTAATTTTTATTCAATTGAAAAATTTCAATACTTTAATTGTACTATGTTAGTTAATTATTTAATATGGCACAGGACATACTTAAACTAAAAAAATTGTTAATCTGGAATTCCAGTTTAATTGGTGTCCTGTATTTTATCCAGCAACCCAAGGCAGAGACCATATGTTGTTTTTCTAAGAAAGAATATCTTTCTTGTTTAAGCCACTCTTTTCTTCCCCCCCCCCCCCACCACTGTCTCTGGCAGCCGAACCCAATCTAGTAACACTGGATTAAGTACAAAACTTGTTGGGTGACCTTGGAAAAGTTACCTAACCTCAAGATTGCTATCGTTTAAATGGGGGTGATTATCATAATCTACACCGCAGAGGGCTGTTGTGAAGATTAAATGCATTTCAAGTGACCAGATACAGTAGGCAGGGTTCAATAAGTGTTAGCTATTATTGAAGCAGTGGGGTCCTCCTCTCACTTATAAATGATCTCCAACACATTTCCCCTCCCCAAACAACATCATTGCACAGCATCCGGGTTCACATCTTCACCCCTGAAGACCATAATTCTATCTCCTCTGAAGGTCTAACGTCTCCCGATTTACAGAACCACTATTCGGCATCAAGCACTGCACCCTTAGGAGGTAGCTCCTGAATCTATTTCTCTCAGTCAGTTTTGTAGGGATTAAAAAAAAAATGCAGAGAAACTGGGACTGACCATGCGACGCGAAGTCTCCCACGGATAAGAGTCTTTCTATCTTCGCTCAGAATTAGACACAAGAGGAAAACCGCTGGCGCATTCTCACCTTCCGTCTAAATTTAGAAATCTGAAAACACTGTTCATTTTGCCAGACATTTGGTGCCTTCCTTGTGGGCCTGAAGGTGGAGAATTAAATCTCAACACTTTCTTGCATGAGAAGAGTGTATGGAACATTAGACAGTGATCCCCAGAGACAGATCCCCACAGCGCGATCCCCTGTGTACTTACAGGACAAGACTTTTCCTGCAGAGAGAACCAGCCGAACCAGTGTAGGCTTGCAGGCCTTGCAGCCACTCGCTCAGCCCCTCCGGCTGCCCGCAGGTGTCTGTTTCCAATATCTGAACCCGTTCCATGCAGAGGTCCATTTGAAATCAAGAGAATTCTGTCCCAAAGGCAAGGGGAGAGCCCACCCAGATCTGACAACTTGTAGATTTCCTCCTGTCAGCATATTCTAATGGCCTGATTAGCAATTCTATTGTATTTAATTTGCACCCAGGGTAATTCACTGTCAGCAAGAAGAGCCATCAGCATGAAAAATGGCACCAAAATTAAAAACCAATAGTCAAATTTCAGTTGGAATGAGCTCTCCAGGCATAATGATGAAGCAGGATGAACTGGAGTCAGCGGGTCCAGCCCACGAGGTGCAAGCATGTTAGTTACTAACATGCTGCCTGGAGTTTGAGCCAGGCCTTTCTGCATCATGGGAAACAAGCAGCCGAATAGAAAATCGAGAAGGAAAAATGTGTTGGTCCAAACTGTCAAGCCAAGTGGCTGTTTGCCATCTCCTAGCCCACTGTGGTGGTTTTAAAACATGTCCCCAAATTCTTTGACAGTCCTCTCATCAAAGGGTGGAGGAGGCTAATCCCTTCCCTGGAATATGGACTGGCTTTTCAGACTCGCATGGGATGAATAGAATATGGCAGAAGTGACGCTGCGTGATTGCCAACACTAGGTCATAAAAGGCGATACAGCTTCTGTCTGGTTCTCTTTCTTGGAAGCCCTGGGCTGATGTGTAAGAAATCCCACTGCCCTGGGACTTCCCTGGTGGTCCAGTGGTAAAGAATCCGCCCTCCAATGCAGGGGATGCAGGTTCGATCCCTGGTGGGGTAACTAAGATCCCACATGCCACGGGGCAACTGAGCCCACGCACTAGTTACTGAGCTCACACGCCTCAATGAGAGAGCCCATGTGCCGCAAACTACAGAGCCCACGCGCTCTGGAACTCATGTGCCACAACTAGAGAGAGAAAATCCCCACGCCACAACTAGAGAGAAGCCCACGCGCCACAACGAAGAGCCCACGCCGCAATGAAAGATCCCGCATGCTGCAACGAAGACCCGATGCAGCCAAAAATATAAAGACAAAACAACAACAAAAGATCACATATTAAAAAGAAAGAAAGAAAGAAAAAGAAATCCCACTGTCCCAGAGAGCCCCAACTGAATCTCAAAGGAACGTCGTAAAGAGGCAGAGACAATGACACCATGGTGGCAACCTCAAAGGTCTAGCAGTGACAGTGCCCTACGGAGGCTGGTGGAGGTAGGGGTGGGTGCTAGCAAGTCACACACACACATTCCCCGCACCCACCAGAGTATACTTGGTTACAAGTCCTATCCCCTTCTGTCAAGTAGGTCGACCACCTCACACCTTCCAGAAATCCCTTTACTACTGAAGTTGGGTAGCATTAGTTTCAGTTGCTTGAAACCAAGAAGCCTGACTCAAAACACCCTCATCCTAGCTGAGCCCAGTACACAAGTCTAAAATTAGCAAGAGGCACCGAAGTGCTGCCGGTCTCACGAGGGAGGCCACAGAAGCTACAAGGATCCAAGACCACAGTGAGCTGTGTTACATGCCCATTCCCCACTCTGGCTTCGGCATGGAAACTAACCAGAGGTCACCTTTGCAAACTATTTATTACCGGGTCATACAGTATTACACGGATAATCCAATATAAAAATATATATTCTAACTAAACCTTCCTATGAACACACATGCCACATACACACACAATTTCCTTTAGGGCAGAGGTTAAAGGCCATAGTAGCTTAGTGCCTGGGCGGGTACCTAAGATAGCCTATTATTCATCTCATAGGCCTATGCAGGAGATGTCACCATCACTGTCGCTGCCCACAAGTCCCCTCACTCTTACCGCTTATTGTATCCAGGCCCAACTTTCAAATGGCAATCCCTGAGTTTCTTCACGCAGGGGCTTCTACTGATCACCAATGCTGCTCTGCCTGTCCCCGGGCAGACTGGGGGTGTGGGAATCAGTGGCGTCCCCCCCTGGAAAGAGCCCCCAGTGAATGACTGATGCAAGTTGGTGGATGAATGCCCCAGCTTCCTCACTGCCCTCCCCTCCCACCGTGTCTTCACACGGTTGTCTGTGTCTGTCCCATGGATACCAGTCAGATTGGATCAGGCCTCATCCTTAATGACCTCATTTTACTTTAATCACCTTGTTAAAGATCCTATCTCCAAATACAGTCACATTCGGAGGTCCTGGGGGTTAGGATGTCAACATATGAATTTGTGCAGGGCACAGTTCAGCCTAGAACGGTTGCCCACAGAGGTACCTGGCTCGCTTGCGCATCCTTTATTAACTGTCTTCCCGCATACCTGCATGCCCCTGCTGCTGCTTCCTGCCCTTGAATCTTTGTCTCAGGCTTGCTTCTGAGAGAACCCAAACAGTACTACGGTACGGCCACTCCCTTCCTCTCGCCCTCGGCAACTTAGGCTGTCACTGTGGATGGGATCCAGCACCGGATCCATGTCAGAGCAAATTCCAAGTCCCCCACGGCCTCTCCCCTGGGCTGGGAGTGAGAGCCATCCAGCTGGGGAAGCTCAGGCACTTACACTCTGCGGTGGAGAATTCCCTTCGTGTGATTCGTTCCCCCAGCAGCTCTGCTGTTCATACCTTGGCTGTGATTGGCTGCATGTAAATTAGCTAAGCCTAATCCATTGATCTAGTTGTGATTACTGCACACACTGCACTACCCACCCTGCTGGGCTGGCTGTAGGCTTGGTATGGGTATGCAAATTAGGCAACCCTCATTTGTTGATGCTGATAAGATGTGGGATGAACGAAGTCCTCCTGTGTGGCATCGATAAGGTGCTGAGGCTGGAACTGAGATTCGGAGTCGCAATTCATAGGCTCACACACTCCACAGAGACCATCCTTGCACACCCAGGAGCCAGGACACACTGATTGTGAAACGGTGACGGAGTCAAGACATCTAGGGGCCCGGTGGCCTTTCCTGCCTTTATAGCCGTTGTTTGGGTGTCACATCACCCCAGCCTACCAGTGTGACCCTGCTGATATGACCACGAGATTCTGTTCCACACCTCACAACTGTGCCAAGTGACACAGCTTACAAAATGTCGCTTCTTACATCAGCTCCTTCGTGACAAGCCTGCAAAGTAGAGGGAACAGGAATTGTCATCGTCCCCCTCGATCTACTTCTGTTTTCCTGCTGAGGTCTCAGAAACTTTGCCTACGGCCCCACTGCTCAGGGACTACGTGGCTGGAGCTAGGGCCCCGGCCTCTGGGTCTGGTCCTCTCCCAGGTATCACTGCACCCTGCTTTGACAAACTCAGCTGGCAATGCTGGGGCAGCCCGGGGCCTCGGGTCCCTCTGCCACATTCCCGGGGAGCGGGGGGGAGCAGCCTGGGTGAGGCAGGTGGAGAGGGGCCAGATTCTCACAGGTTCTGGAGCCTCACTCACACACCAGCCTGATTCCATCTCTCCCCAACTCCAGTGTGGTTTTCAGCTGTGGCTTTTTCTCCAATCCTGACCTTGGCTCCTAGAGGCCCAGCTGTTTTCAATTGCCGGCACTGGGGGTGGGTTGGGCAGGAAAAGTCCTATTCACACCAAATCTCAAGTGTAGCAGTGGAATGGCGGGCCCTAGCAGAGCGGAGCCGAGAGCACTTTGGTGCCTCAGATGGATTTATTCAAAGTTCATAATTACCCTGAAATCTCTTAAAATGAAAACATGATTGAAGAATTAAACCTGGTAAACAAATTAGTCAGAAAGAAAACCTCCGCATAGCAAATGACAAAATCCCAAGATCCAATGCAGCAAATGAATGGGCCTGCGCTATAATTGGCAGCCAGGGCTGCAGACAGACCCAGGGCCCTGGCAAAGGCACGGCTGGAGAAGCAACCAGCCCCTTGGGCTAGGGTAGGCTGGGCCCCTGGGGCCGTGCGGTCAGGGCCCGGGGAGGGCTGTGGTCGGGGCCCTGCTGCAGCCGCAGCTGCGTGGGCAATTGTAAGTGCCTCCGGGCTCCACCGTAGCCCGCCTTCGGGAGCCTTGCCCTGGCGGAGGCTGGGGAGGACGGCAGCTGCGGGGAGGCCTGGCTGCAGCCTCAGGCCCTACAGCTCTGTCTGCGAGCGGGTTTTGGGGAGGGGCGGTTTCTTGTGCTGAAAGGAGCTGTTGCTATTTTCTGTGCTCCCCCCGCCCCCCCTCCATCTCTCATCACAGAACCACTGGGAATTGGGGCAGGGGTGCTGGTTCACACAGGATATATTCCCTTTGTCTCTCCTCTGAATCAGACCTATTTCTCAGGAACTGCTAACCTCCGATTTGGGGCTTTCTCTAGACAAGGAGGGGGTGTCCTGATTACTATTGCTGTGTGACAAACCACCCCCAAACTTAGTGGCATAAAATAGCCATTTTATTATCTTCAAATTCTGTGGGTTGGGAACTCACACAGGGACAGCAGGGACAGCTTTTCTTTGCTCCATGATTTCCGGGGCCTCAGCAGGGAAGACTCCATGGCTGGGGGTGACTGGAGAGCTGGGGGCGGGAATCATCTGGAGGCACGGGGTGCTGGCTGTCAGCTGTCTCAGCTAGAGCTGTTGGTCAGAACACCTACGTGGGACCTCTCCATGTGGCCTGGGCTTCCCCCCAGCATGGCGGTCTCGGGGCTCCAAAAGCAAATGTTTCCACAAAGAAGGCAGACACTACATTGCCTTTTCGGATGCACCATTGGAAGTCACGCCACATTCTTCTGGTGACAAGTGAGTCACAAGCCCATTCAGGTTCAAGGTCAGGGGCAGTGACACCACCTTTCCATGGGAGGAGTGTCAAAGACCTTATGGCCACGCTGTAAAACCAGGACCAGGGGGTTCCTACTGGTCCAGCTCTTCTTGGCAAGATTGTATCACATTCCAGGGACAGCAGATCCTTTTTCTTAGGTTCAGGGCCCTGGTCCCCCTCTTTCCATGTGTAGTGGGTTGAATGCTGGCCTCCAAAAAGCTATGTCCATGTGTTAACCCCTGGAACCTGGGAATGGGAGCTTATTTGGAAAAAGGGTGTTTGCAGACATATTTAAAGTAAGGATCTTGAGACGGGATCTTGGATTATCCAAGTGGACCCTGGATCCGGTGACAAGTGTCCTGATAAGAGACACACAGAGAAGATACATGAAGAGGAAAAAAGGCCATGTGAAGACAGAGGCAGAGATTGGAGTGATGTGGCCACAAGCCAAGGGATGCCCGGGGCCACCAGAAGCAGGAAGAGGCAAGGAAAGATCCTTCCCTAGAGCCTTTGGAGGGAGCGCAGCCTAGCCAACACCTTGATTTCAAACTGCTGGCCTGTAGGACTGTGAGTGACTCTGTTTCTATTGTCGTAAGCCACTCAGTCTGTGGTAATTTGTTATAGCAGCCCTAGGAAACTAATACACCATCCACGGGACCTTGGCCAAGTGGCCTTAACTTCATTGAGTCTCAGTGAGATGGGGATAAAAATAGTATCTGCCTCCTAGGGTTGTTGGGCAGATTCGTGAGATGACCTGTGTAAAGTGCTCGGCCCAGCATCTGGCACTATTCTTGCACTGTTATTTATTAATAGAGTCATATAGAAGCAGGTAGAGGCCTATTTCAAAAAAAAAAAAAAAGGAAAGATTAGAAAGACAATGGAGTGTAACACAAAGGCAAGTGATGTCTACTTTATCCAAGTGCTGCCTACCACGGTCCCTTCACACATCACCTGCCTCCTGCCCGGACTTGGGACCCTTTAGGCGAGTTTACCCATGACCTAGGACCCACCCTTTAAGACGTGGCCTGCCCTGCCGGCTCTGGCCGGCTCTCTTCTTCCCTGCCTTTCTCCAAGGCTGCTTCTCTGCGCCCCTGGCCCCATACTCGCTGACCTGGGGACTGCTGCCTGGAGTTCTCTTGGCCTAAGAGATGTCTGCACCCTCTGAAGTCCCCACCCACACCGGGAGGGTCTCCAGGGCGGGAGCTGCACTTTTCCCTGTAAATGACCATTCCCATAGAGATCAAATAAGATTGGCGACGAGTTGGCAATTACCTGAGCTGGGCCATGAGATCATGGAAGATCACTATATTATTCTTGCTGTTTTTGTGTGTGTTTGAAATTGTCCCCAGTAAAGCTGTGAAATATGTGTGTGCACGCGCCAGCTGCGGCAGTTTGGGTTTCCTAGGAAGTGGACTCTCAGGTGGACTTTAATAAGATGCAGGATGCTTATCAGGGAGAGCCCGTGGCACCAACCCTTGTGGAAGGGCGGGAGGAGAGCCGGACTGGGCAGAGGGAGACCTGGCAGCAGCCTCCGGGCCCTCAGCCCCAGGGAGCGCTGGAGCTGGACCCACCTTCAGAGCTGTACTAGTTTCCTACTGCTGCTGGGGCAAATTCCCCCAAACTTGCTGCCTTCCACCACCGCACATTTATTCTCTTATAGTTTAAGAGATCAGAAATCCAAAATCCAGGTGTTGACCGAAGTGCGTTCCTTCTGGAGGCTTCAGGGGTGAATCCGTTTCTTTGCTTCTTCTAGCTTCCAGAGGCCACCTGCACCCCTTGGCCCTGGGTGCTACCTTCAACCTCAGAGGCAGCAGGCACATCACTCTGACCTCTGCTTCTGTCCCATCTCCTTCTGCGACTCTGACCCTCTTGGCCCCCTCTTATAAGGCCCCTTGTCATTACATTGGGTCCGCCTGGATCATCTCTCCATCTCCAGATCCCTAATTTAATCACATCTGCACAGTCCCTTTTGCCATGTGAGGTGACACACGTGTTCACAGATTCCCAGAACTAGGACGTGGACATCTTGGGAGGCTGTGCGGCATTACTCAGTCTTCCACAGAGTAGTCCAGAGGTGGGCCTAGGTGCCTAGGACTCTATATCCCTATATTAAAAGGTCACTGGAAGGGCATGACTTTGACCGAGGCACTCTCTGTAGCTGAGGCACCCCTGAAGGTGCTAATAGCCGGAGGGGGCCCCTGAAAGCACTCCACAAACCAGGACAGCAAGTGGTTTCTTTTTTTTTTTTTTTAAGATTTATTTATTATTTATTTATTTTATTTATTTTTGGCTGCCTCGGGTCTTAGCTGCGGCACACGGGATCTTCGCTGAGGTGCAGTTTTTCATTGCGGTGCACGGGCTCTTCGTTGTAGTGCGTGGACTTCTCTCTAGTTGTGGCACGCGGGTTCTCTCTCTCTAGTTGTGGCGCGCGGGTTCTCTCTCTCTAGTTGTGGTGTGCGGGTTCTCTCTCTCTAGTTGTGGTGTGCGGGTTCTCTCTCTCTAGTTGTGGTGCGCGGTCTCCAGGGCGCGTGGGCTCTGTAGTTTGCGGCACGCAGGCTCTCTCGTTGAGGCGCACGAGCTCAGTAGTTGTGGCGCAGGTGCTTAGTTGCATGGCGGCATGTGGGATCTTACTTCCCTGACCGGGGATCGAACCCACCTCCCCTGCATTGGAAGGCGGATTCTTCACCACTGGACCACCAGGGAAGTCCCAGAAAGTGCTTTCTTAAAGGGGAACCTGGGCAGTATATTATGGCGTCCACTACCACACTCCGTCCCCAAATCTTAGCACAGAAATGGGCACCAAGTAGGCACGTAACCTTGACTGTAGGTGCATAAGTTGCCACCTAGACACTCACCCACAGAGGAATTCCCAGAAATGGATCATAATGACAATGGCACCCACTGACTGAGCACATACCATCCATCTGCCAGGCCCTGCACTAAGCACGAGACTCACATGACCTCACTGCGTGCCCGCCCCTGCCCTATTACTCTTCCCATTTGTTTAAACAGAAAAGGAAACTGAGGCTTAGGAAAAGTCCTCTGTCTGAGGTCACACAGCCCCAGGAAAGGCAGGACTCAAACCCATGTCCTTCTAGCTGACCAGCACCATGACACAGTCCAACTGAAGTGAGGCAGCCATAGTAGAATGAACTGGACACTCAGAGACCAAAAGGATCCCCTCTACTGTCACCAAGCCTCACCGTGTAAGTCTGGGTGTGTCCTCCCTGGACCCTGCCATAATCCCTCCATGTGGGGGATCACCTCCCAAATAAAATCCTTGCACTCAGTGTCTGCTTCTGTGTGTGTGTCCTGGTTGTATGTTTTTTGCTGGTGAATGAGGTCAGGTTTATGCAAGTTTTGATAAATAAAAACATAAAAGTGAAAAAAAATTCAACTCAAACTAGGACAAAACATAGCACAGAGAACACATCAGACTTGGTCAGGTGAAATCTCGGAAACCAGATACTTTTGTTGTTGACATGTGAAACCTGGGCAGAGAACACACCTTCAGCTGCCACGGAAAAAGAGGTAGGCATTTCTTTTCCTTCACTCTGTCTCTCCCCTTTCTCTCTTCAACTTCATCTCTGCTCATTCCCTCTGGCACATACCACAGTAAAACATGCGCTCATTCCCTGAATTACTTATAGTTCTCTGCTCTTTCAAGCCTCCATTCCATTCCATGGGTTATTTCCTTTGCTGGAATGACCTTTGCCCCTTTGTCCAACCTGGAAAACTCTTATTCAGCCTTCAGAACCCAGTTCCATCATCCTTTGAGAAGGCCTTTCTTGACTCCTCCCATCACCTCTGTGCTTCTTCCCTTGGCGTTATAATTGAATTTGTTTCATATCTCTAACAGGACACCCCCCCCCCACACACACACACACACACACAGTGAGTTCCTTAACTGAAGAGCCTCTAGACTCCTAGCAACTGGGACCTACAATGCTTAGCACGTATTAGAAACTCAATACTGAAATTTAGTATGGCTTATTCCCTTTTTGTCTTGCATGAGAATTTTGGAAAGTGTGTATTATAAAGGTGATCCTTTTAAAACCTAAGTTGAGAATGAAATATCTAGGATTAAACCTACCTAAGGAGGCAAAAGACCTGTACTCTGAAAACTATAAGACACTGATGAAAGAAATCTAAGATGACACAAACAGATGGAAAGATATACCATGTTCTTGGATTGGAAGAATCAGTATTGTCAAAATGACTATACTACCCAAGGCAATCTGCAGATTCAATGCAATCCCTATCAAATTACCAATGGCATTTTTCATAGAACAAGAACAAAAAATTTTAAAGTTTGTATGGACACACAAAAGACCCTGAATAGCCAAAGCAATCCTGAAGAAAAATGGAGCTGGAGGAATCAGGCTCCCTGACTTCAGACTATACTACAAAGCTACAGTCATCAAAACAGTATGGTACAGGCACAAAACCAGAAATATAGATCAATGGAACAGGATTGAAAGCCCAGAAATAAACCCATGCACTTATGGTCAATTAATCTATGACAAAGGAGGCAAGACTATACAGTGGAGAAAAGACAGTCTCTTCAATAAGTGGTGCTGGGAAAACTGGACAGCTACATGTAAAAGAATGAAATTAGAACATTCTCTAACACATACACAAAAATAAACTCAAAATGGATTAAAGACCTAAATGTAAGGCCAGATACTATAAAACTCTTAGAGGAAAACATAGGCAAAACAGTCTTTGACATAAATCGCAGCAATGTCTTTTTGGATCCACCTCCTAGAGTAATAAAAATAAAAACAAAAATAAACAAATGGGACCTAATTAAACTTAAAAGCTTTTGCACAGCAAAGGAAACCATAATCAGAATGAAAATACAACCCACGGAATGAGAGAAAATATTTGCAAACAAAGCAACCAACAAGGGATTAATCTCTAAAATATACAAACAGCTCATGTAGCTCTATATTTAAAAAAAAAAAAAACCCAATCAAAAAATGGGCAGAAGGACTTCCCTGGTGGCACAGTGGTTAGGAATCTGCCTGCCAATGCAGGGGACACAGGTTCGACCCCTGGTCTGGGAAGATCCCACATGCTGAGGAGCAACAAAGCCCGTGCACCACAACTACTGACTCTGCGCTCTAGAGCCTAAAAGCCACAACTACTGAGCCCACGTGCCACAACTGCTGAAGCCCGTGCACCTAGAGCCCATGCTCCACAACAAGGGAAGCCACCGCAATGAGAAGCCCATGCACCACAACGAAGAGTAGCCCCCGCTCGCTGCACCTAGAGAAAGCCCGCACGTAGCAATGAAAATCCAACGCAGCCAAAAATAAATAAAATAAATTTTTAAAAAAAGAAATTAAAAAAAGGGCAGAAGGTCTAAATAAACATTTCTCCAAAGAAGAGAGATGGCCACAAAGCACATGAAAAGATGCTCAACATCACTAATTATTAGAGAAATGTAAATCAAAGCTACAATGAGGTATCACCTCACACTAGTCAGAATGGCCAACATCAAAAAATCTACAAACAATAAATGCTGGAGAGGGTGTGGGGAAAAGGGAACCCTCCTACACCATTGGTGGGAATGTAAATTGGTATAACCACTATGGAGAACAATATGGAGGTTCCTTAAAAAACTAAAAATAGAACTACCATATGATCCAGCAATCCCACTCCTGGGCATATATCCGGAGAAAACCATGATTTGAAAAGATATATGCACCCCAATGTTCATTACAGCACTATTTACAATAGCCAAGACATGGAAACAACCTAAATGTCCATCGACAGACGAATGGATAAAGAAGATGTGGTACATATATACAGTGGAATATTACTCAGCCATAAAAAAGAATGAAATAATGCCATTTGCAGCAACATGGATGGACTTAGAGATTGTCATACTGGGTGAAGTAAGTCAGACAGAGAAAGACAAATATCATACAATATCACTTATATGTGGAGTCTAAAAAAAATTATACAAATGAACTTACTTATAAAACATAGGGCTTCCCTGGTGGCGCAGTGGTTGAGAATCTGCCTGCCAATGCAGGGGACACGGGTTCGAGCCCTGGTCTGGGAAGATCCCACATGCCGCGGAGCAGCTGGGCCCGTGAGCCACAACTACTGAGCCTGCGCGTCTGGAGCCTGTGCTCCGCAACAAGAGAGGCCGCGATAGTGAGAGGCCCGCACACCGCGATGAAGAGTGGCCCCCGCTCGCCGCAACTAGAAAAAGCCCTCGCACAGAAACGAAGACCCAACACAGCCAAAAATAAATAAATAAATTAATTAATTAATTAAAAAAAAAAAAAAAACATAAATAGACTCACAGACTTTGAGAACAAACTTAACGGTTACCAAAGGGGAAAGGTGGGGGGGAGGGATAAATTAGGAGTTTGGGATTAACATATACACACTATTATATATAAAATAGATAATCAACAGGGACCTACTATATAGCACAGGGAACTCTACTCAATATTATGTAATAAGCTATAAGGGAAAAGAATCTGAAAAAGAATGGATATATGTATAACTGAATCACTTTGCTGTACCCCTGAAACTAACACAACATTGTAAATAAACTATACTCCAATAAAAAAATTAAATTAAAAAATAATGAAATAAAACCTAAGTCGGATCATATCACTCTTTTACTCAAAGCCTTGCAGTGACTCCCTATTTTACTCAAAGTAAAAGCTAAGGTTCCGACACTGGTCTCCAAGACCACTGGGTACCAGAGGGTACAAGAATCCGCCCCACCTCTCACATCTCTGCTCATATCTCCTATTCTCCCCCTCCCTCTACCCCAGCCACCCTAGCCTCCTTGGTGCTCCTGTAACATCCCAGGCAATCCTGCCTCAGGACCTTTGCACTGGATGTTCCCTCTGGCTAGAACACTCTTTATCCAGATAACTGCCCGGCCTACTCTTTCACCTCCTTTGAGCCTTTGCTCCAAGGTCACCTTCTTGATGAGACCTCCCTGACCACCCTATTCAATTCAGCCACCATCCCCATCTCATACTCCCAACCCTGATTTTCTCCTCTCCTTTTACATTTTCCATAGAACTTCTCTCTTTTTTAAGAGATGCGATAATTTGCTCATGTGTTATGTTCATTGTTTGTCTTGCCCCATTCCTAGAATGTATACTTCATGAGAGGTGGATTTTTTTTTTTTGGGCCACGCCTCACGGCACGTGGGATCTTAAGTTCCCCGACCAGGGATCGAACCCAGGCCCCCTGCAGTGGAAGCGCGGAGTCTTAACCATTGGACCGCCAGGGAAGTCCTGAGAGGTGGAATCTTTTGTCCATTTTGTTCACCAATACGTCCCCAGCACCTAGGCCAGCTCCTAGCACATGGCAGTCACTCACGAAGTATTTGTTGAATAAATGAACCTAGGTTATCAATCCCTCTTGGATTAGAAAAAGTAGGCCGGCCCTCCTGGAGGTAAAAGCATAAAAGCAGCCAGAGCCCCCAACCTGTCTGCCTCCCAGGGAAGCTCAGGGCAGGGGTCTCCCTCTTTCCTGGAGATTCTCCCAGAAATGCTCCTCCATGTCTCCTACGACAGCTTTCATTTGATGAGGAAGTTCTCCCCTCACAGGCACCCAGTTGCCCTGCACATCCTCAACTCTCTGAGCAGGGCTGAGACTCAGGGACGGGACGAGAGCCCAGGAGCAGGCCAGCGGAGGCCCCCATGGCCTGTGTCGGTGGCAGGGAAACCTGGCCGCCGTGGCCTGTCCTGAAATGCGCCCCAAAGGCTCGGAGAGGCTTCGCCACCTCAGCACACACCTCCCTTCGAGTTCTGGGGCCTAGCGGCCTAAACACCCCAAGGAGGAGCCCGTGGGTGACAGAGGGTCCATTCTGAGCTGTTACAACACAATCCCTCGAAGCCATCTCTCAAGCCCTAAGGAAAATTCCACAGGTTCTCCACAGTGAGCACTTACAGGAATGTCTACCCTGTTCAAAGGAAAAAGACAGGATACTGATAATGACTCCTTCCTTCACTGGGCCAAGTTCTGGGAGACCAGGCAGGCCCTGCATGTAATTAGATAGCACAAGAGGCAGGCGTGATTCACCCGTCCACCACTTACAAGCATATCAAAATTTCAGGTTTTGCAACTGAGGCTCAAAATGAAACCGTTTGGGTTTGGCAGACCTGCTACAGTGTGCTGGCTTCAGCCTCAAACTGGTGATTTAGTAAACAACTGTGTGGTGGTAGGGGGGGAACCCCAGCTCCTCAACAGGCAAGACCTACCAGCTTGGCACAGAGGGCCGCGGCAGCATTTTGATAAGAACAGGAACGAAAGCAGAGAGAGGTTTCCGAGTTGAGAGGACTCCAGGGGTGGCGGGGATGACGGCGCGGGTCTTGAAGGCACAGCAGCAGGTCAAAGGACCCCCTCAGGCCGAACCTGTGGAAAGTGCTTTGATCTCCTAATCACATCTATTTATCCTGGGTCCAGCCTGAGACAGAAGAACTGCCCAGAAGGACCAGCCTTTGAGGGCAAGCCGGGCTCCTGAGGACCTCTCTGAGCTCTTGCTTCTCTGGAGGTACTTGGGGTTCTGTGGGTACTTCTTGGGCAACCAAGAAGGCAGTCCTGGGATCCCTGAGCCCCAGATGGACCTGGTTTACTAGGGCCCAGAGAGCTGCCAAGGGGGCAAAGGGGGTAGAAGCCACTGGGCCGTGACCTCTGTGGCAGCCGGATACAGAGGCGAGAGCAGCAACGTCCATGGGATTTACTTGTCCTCAAAGACCTCCAAGTGTGCGACGTGGGGAGGAGGGCCGGAGGGCGGGAGAAGCCAAGTTCGAAGTGGCCTTTCATTGGACTCCCCGACATCTAATAACAACAGTGATCACAGCACTTACTTCGCGCTTGGCACTTTTCTTCAAACTTGCCCTTTACTAACCCATGGCCATGCTACTGTAATTCCCATTTTACAGATGAGGAAACTGAGGCACAGAGATGTTAAGTAACTCACAAAAGGTTACCCGATTTGCAAATTGTGCAACAGGAGACTTCAACCCAGGCCATCTGGCTCCACCATCCACATGCCTCACTACTGAGCCCACCGCCTCGTCACCCTGTTTTCTCCTCTCCTGCCTCCTGACCCTGACACGGTAGCACGCGGGCAGAATCAGGACCTCAGGAGCCCTGATCTGACTCTAACATCCAGGTTTATCATTTTCAACCTCCCTGGGTCCTGTTCCTCACCCATTTTGTCAAATGAAGCTTGGGAGATGCCAGGAACGTGAACATGTTAAAACAAACAAACAAACAAACAAAAAACACACCACCACCACCAAACGTCTATTGTTGTTTTCTTTCCTCTTCTCAACTCCTCTAGGCTTCCTGCGAGATCAAACTTATGAGAGGTGTGTGAAAAGAGTTTGGGGGGGCAGAGCTGCCAGGAAAGAGGGGGCTGGGGTCTTTTCCTGACTGGAAAGGGCTTTGAATCTAGTCTCCTTTTAGGGCCTGCCAGCAGAGCCGTTTGGCTTTAACTCCGGGAGGTGCCATTCACATAGGATACACACTGATGGTGACCCTTGGAGTCATTCAACATGCCTACCAGGCTGAGTGGGAGAAGCTTCTCGAAGAAAGGGCACATTTGCCTGGGGAACAGCCCAGCCCTGACCACAACCCCTGGGCGTGCGGAGCAGGGACTTAAAGGCCTGAGGCCTTGGGGGCCGGGGGTTAGATGAAGGGCAGAGGCCAAGAGAGGGGTCTGGGAATGCCAGGTAGGCAAAGCGGGCCTGGGACGGGGCGGGGGGAGCAGCCATGAGGGAGAAGCTCAGGGACGCCCGCACCCACACTCCCGCTGGGCTGTGGGAGGGAGACCCTGACCACATCAGGGGTGTGTGGCGAGGAAATGAGGCCTCCTCAGGAACGAGCTGCAAATGAGAACCGTATGGAGTTTCGGGATCCCCGCAGGAACACAGGGAAAGGATACAGTTGCATCCATGGGAAAGTTATTATCATCTCCGCTGAAGTTAAACATTCAGGAGGCTCTGTTTTCCATCTCCTCCGCCTGGGAGCCTGTGAAGGGGGAGGCGGATGGGAGGGCGGGGGCGGGGGGCTTGTCGGGAGGGCCCGGTGGGTCACGTTTTCCGAGGGGAGTCAGGGACAGAGAGGCGCTGTTAGAGGCGTCCCGGAGGAGGCCAGCGTCTGCTCGCTCTTTCTCCAGGGCTCGGGAAGCCAGTTTGCCAAGGGCAGGCTCTCTCTGGGAGCTGTCAGAGGCTGCTTCACCTCCGCAAGTCCCTGGGCAGATGGTGGGGAGGAGGAGGGAGAGAGGCCTTGGGCCCTGAAGAGACAAACAGGTCATGTAGAACTCGGGCCGAGCTGCAGGAAGGCGAGGGCTTCAGGCTTCTGGACAGTTTTCTATCCCTTCAAAATGTACTAGGAATGGAAGTGCCGGGCAGAGAGGTCCAAGAAGGGAAGAGGATCAGCCTCCAGCTGCTGGACCTCCACCAGCATCCACTAATGACCTTTGGGACAATAAAGCTGCCTGAGAGAATGGTCCCCCTGCTGCGGCTGCCCTCAGAGGGCACGGAGAAGCTGGGCTTTCGGGCTTCAAGGGAACAAGTGTGCTGAGCACGGGGCCCAGCGACCTCCAAGCCTGAGGAGCCCGAACACCCATCTCAGAGATGCCTCCCTCCCTACTCTCCCTCTGCCCAGGGATGTTCCTTCACCGAGCATGGAAGGCAGAAGGCTGCCTGCTACCTGCCTCACAGCTGCTCCCGACCCTCTATCCCATAGCCCTATTGAGACTTTCTGGGCTCTTCTCTCAAGGATAATAACAGGGAAAGACAGGAGGTTTTTAAAGGTTCCTTTCACACACACACACACACACACACACACACACACACACACACACACACACACACACACTTTCCTGGACAGAAGGATGCCTGTCTGGGTGCCAGCGAGGTGTTGTGGGATCTGCAAAGGCCATCCCAACATTGCCCAGCCTCGGAGGACCTCCCAGGCACTGTCCCAGAGACGAACAGGAAGGGGACTCCAGTCCTGTCTGCACGGATGAGAAGTGTGGTGGAGCAGCTGTGGGCTCTGGAGCCTGCAAGACACAGGCCTTGGCCCCAGTTCTGCCACTAGTCAAGCCACATAACCTCTCAGACCAGTTTTCTCAACTGTTAAAGTGAGGAAAGTAACACTAGTCGCCAGAATGGTTTTAAGGATTAGCTGACAAAACACATCTAGCCCATGGAAGACACGTGCCAAATGAAGACTCCCTTTCCGGCTACATCCCTGACCCTGGAGACACAGGCCTTGAGGACTGGAACTGAAATGAGTTAGCAATCAAATTTAAATACTAACAACAGAGACCTAACTACAGAGGCTTACACAAACTTGAAGTTTATCCTCTCTCGTAAAAAAGAGTCCAGCAGTAGGCAGTCTAGGGCTGGTATGGCAGTTCTACAGTCATCAGGGTCCCAAGCTCCTTCTATATTTCTGCTTTACTTTCCTTAGCATGGGGCTCCCATCCTCAAGGTCACAAGATAGCTGCTGGAGCTCCAGCCATCATCATCACAGGAAGGAGAGGTTTAGGGAGAAGGAGAAGAGCAAGCGGCAAAGGGGACTCTTCCCAGTTAAAAGAGCCCCTTTGAAGACTTGCCCTTATTATTATGAGCCACCTCTAAGCTTCAAGCAAAGCTGTGGATGTAGTCTTTTAGAGGCACACAATGCTGCCCCTAATAAAATCCAAGGAAGACGAGGAGAAGGCAGAGTTGATATTCACGAGTACGGCAGCACTGTTGTTAAAATAGTGAAATATCTCCATACTGATGATAAGTGGCCCCCTCCCCAAGCCTCACTCCCAATGTCCCTCCTTGTGGTCCTGACCCCTCCTCTATCTCCCTATGACCTAGCAACCGGAGGGTCAATGCCTAGCCCAGCAGAGGACCTCAAGAACCCCGGTTCAGCACTGGGCAGGCATCTGCTCTGATTGGTCATTGCCTGTCCTATACGGCGGTGAAATATTTCAAATGTCACCCTTGGAAGGATGGGTGCCAGGCAGGTGAAGAGCCCAAATGAAGTTTCCTAGTAGCTGCACAGGAAGACGCAAAAAGAAATGAGTGACAGCTCGAAGGACACAGAGCAACTCTACCGAGCACGACTTAGTCTGCTCTCTAGGATAAGAAGTACCCTTAGAACCGGGCAATCAAGGCCCCTGGCCTGGGTCCCATGCTCTAGAGGGCCCTGCTCTGGCCACACCCCTGCCCATGAGGCAAGGCGTCCACAGGACCAAAGCGACACCCACTTGGAGTCTCTTCTCCCCTCTGGACATGCTCTGGGATCCTGGGACCCCAGAATTCCCCTCCAGACAGCCCTAAGTTCACTACCAGGGACTGCCCAGGCCTCCTCCCCTTGTCTGTCCTCCCAAGGGCACACACTGCCATCTGTTCACACCCTTAGGTGCCAGGGGTGACTGTTTGCAGGGGGATTTGGGGGAGGGCAGAAAGTGGACAGCGCTGGACCAGGTGGGTCGGAGGGTGAGCATTTAGGTGCACCAGGCCCCTCCCAGTGTGGAACGGAAACGGGTAGAGCGGGCCCAGGAGCCAGCTGTGCTCCAGTGCAGAACGCTGCAGAATCCAAGAATTCGAAATTGACACCTGGCTTTTCACATCACTGTGAAGTTACATTTGTCAACATACTTCGGGAAGGTTGATTTGAGTTTTGAAATATTTAGAGGTACAGAACGGGGGCTTCTGTGTGTCCTCCTGTCCTGGCCCCCAACCAAGTTAGGGGTGGGCGTGTCCACAGTGATCAGCCATTTGTAAGTCTGGCCTCTGTATCTTGGGGGAGAGAATAATCAGAACAGGGAGCAGACCTGGATGGAGTGAGTCAGCAGCAGGGCCCGGGCTGCAGCCCCGAGAGGTACCTCCCGTCCGCTGTGGGAGCCCTGGGTGTTCCTCACAGTATCGTGAGGCAGGGCTGCAGCTCTGAGGTCCGGCTGCGTGTTGTTTAATGACCGCCCTGGTCCCTGCAAGGGACACTGACTGAGCATCTTCTGGGGCTGATGAACCAGCGAATGCAGGCGGCAGCCGAGGCGCAGGTACCGCTAGCGGTGGAGAAGATGGAGTAACCCACCAATGCCTACTCTCAAGCCCACGGAGAACTACAGGTAGAAGAGGCTGTGTGTGAGCTTAATGCTGATGGACCAGACAGACGCCATCACAGCCAGGACAGCCCTGTGAAAAGGCAGCTGATGGAAAGACCCCAACCCCATCTCCAGAGGAACCCCCATTCTCCAGTCATAGGGAAATCAAGAGCCTTGGCGATGGTCTCAGAGATGCCCCTTTCCCCGTGGAGCCTGCTGGAAATAGCAATTTCGGCCCATCTTTCTAGGCAGTGACAGACACAGAGCACAGCACGGTGGCTGTGATGGGGACCTGACCTGCTCCTCATTCTCACCCCCAGCCTGCAACCCAGTCCCTGCTCCCCGGGCTTTCCAGGCGCAATTCCCCAGCCTCCCGCAACCTCCCTTCTTCTCTTTCCCCGGGGCCGTCTCACTACTACGCTTGAGCTTCCGGAGAAATCATTAAAGCTGAGACCGGCCACACATACCGGTCAGCCACGCTCCTAAAACCCAATGACAAATTTGATGCGTAGGCACCGTCCAGGCACTCTCTGGGGTGAGGGATGGCGGAGTCCCTAGTTTTCATGGGTCACCCAGATAAAAACCCCAATGATTTCTGGTTTCTTATGAGTAAATGCTTTTTAGTATACGTGGGTCCGGCTATCTTTTTCAGTAGGAAATCTCGTTTTGCTAACTTTCAAAAGTGTATGATAAAACCTTCCACGGCTTGGAAGAAGTAAGTTTTGGAAAGCAAAGGGGAGAAGGCGGGGGGTGGGAGAGAGAGAGGGGGAGAGAAATCTCACTTCCTGAGAGAGACTTCGTCAACACCCCAAACAAAATCTAGACACTCGATTATACTCTCTTAGCTTCCGCATCCGGCATTTTCCCTCCAGAGCATTTATCTCAATTTGTAATTATGTATTTACTTATAAGGTAATTTGTTTTCTGGCTGAAGTTAGGAACGGTGCCTAACGGCTTAGGCACTCAATAAATATGTGTAAAATGAATTTATGAATTCTTCAAGGGAATGGTTCCAAAAACAAAGTTTTAAGAATTTGCAGGAGAGTGAGACCAGCTGCCGTGTACTCTCAAACCAATGCCAGTTATTGGTTGGGATTCTGCCCCAAAACAGAAGATCTGAGAGGAGGCTGGTACTGCCCTGAGCCCCAAATATGCACCCGAACGCCTCCTGCCCCTCAACCCAGCTGTCCCAGTTATCATAAACGGTGGAACGAATTTTCCCAAGACTTAGTAACCTAAAAAAAATAAAATAATTATGCTTACAGATTCTGCAGGTCAGGAATTCAGACAGCGGGGACAGCTTGTCTCTCTCTGTGTTGTCTGGGCCCTCCTCGGGAAGACTCAGAGGCTGGGGGCTGGGGGATAACGTTGGTCATCGGCTGGGGGCCTCGGTTCCTCTCCCCATGAGCCTCACCACGTAGCCTCTCGCATGAGCTGGTTTGGATCTGCTCACAGCTCGGCAGCTGGGTTCTAAGGGAGAGCATCCCAGGTGGAAGCTGTATCGCCTTTTATGACCCAGCCTCAGAAGAAAATTAGCATGATGTCTGACTCATTCTGTTCATGCAGGTAATTACAAAGTCCCACCCAGGATGGAGGAGGGGGACTCAGACTCCACTTGTTGATGGGAGGGTGTCATGGTTCTAGAAAAACAAGTAGGACCAGAAATATTGTTGTGGCCATTTTTGGGAAATAAAATCTGCCACGAGCCTGACACCAATGTGCCAGCCCTAAGCCTCGTGCCCTCAGATTCCCAATTCCCCACTCCCGCCCCGCTTCCTCTGCTCAGCTTTGCCTGAATGTTTACTGGCATCCATGGAAAGCCCTGGAAGGAGACTGGAGGACAGGAGGAAGGGAGAAGCCAGGGAATTCCTCCTCCTTGCTCTCTGCCTCAGTAGCTGGAGCACCTCTGTGGCCGCAGATCCCAGGGGACAGAACCGTTGCAGCTCCGGCTCCTGCCTGCTGAGCCCACTTCCGGACTCCACCGATCCAGCTCTTCCCCACCTCCCTCCAGCTTCAGGGGCAACAGACGCTTCCTGCACTTGCCTATCTCGGTGTTTTCCATCACATGTGTAAACAATTTTATGCATTAAGTTCCATCTGCTCCAAACACCTAGAGTAGTTCCTGTATCCTTGATTGGACTTTGACCGATATAACTAGCAAGGGCCAGCAAGTGCTTGCAGAAAAGCAGACAAGGTCACGGAGTGCATGTCAGAAACCCTAGAATCGAGTCTCAGCCCCATCGTCACTCAATTTGATTCACTCTGAAAAGTTTGTCTTTCTCCTGGATTCTAAAACAGCAAAATTAAACGAGTCTTTGGGACCCCTATGTTCATAGCCAGAATTTCCAATTTCCTTTTCAGACATTTAGAGTAGTTGTCTGACTTTGATAGCTCTTCACTTTCTTGAGTGTACTTTGGACCAACAGGACCCTCATTCACAGGGCCAGGAACCACAGAGCCAAAAATGTTGGCCAGATAATGCGTGTGGTAGCTCACCTCCAAGATGGCCTCCACTGAGCCCCACCTCCCGTTATTCAGGCCCTTGTATATTCCTCCCCTGATCAACAGGATATTGTGGGAATGACAGAGTGTGACTTCCGAGGCTAGATTATCAAAGACGTTGTGGCTTGTGCCCTACTCTCTCTTGGATCAACCTATCTGGGGTAAGCCAGCTGCCATGTTATAAGGACACTCTATGGAGAGCCCTATGGAGACGTCCATATGGTGAGGAACTGAGGCCTTCTGCCAACAGCCAGTGAGGAACTGAGGCCTATTGCCAATATCCATATAAGTGAGCCATCTTGGAAGTGGATCCTTCAGCCCCAGTCTAAGCCTTCGGATGACTGCAGCCCCAGCCAACATCTTAACTACAACCTCATGAGAAACCATGAGCCAGAACCAGGGAGCTAAGCTTCTCCTAAATTCTTGACCCAGAGAAACAGTGAGGTAATAAAGGTTTGTTGTTGTTTTAAGCCACTAAGCTTTGGTGTAATTCGATGTGCAGCAATAGATAACTAATACAGCACAGTAACATTATACTCTGAGAGCAGCTCTGCGGATAGAAACTCTGCTGTTGACCCCTGGGAGGTGGGCATCCCCACATCCAAAAGTGTATTCCAGGTAGACAGGACCAAAACTTTAACAACCTATGAAAGTACCAGAAGAAAACACAAACTAATTTTTTACATGATTGGGGTAAAGAAAAAACTTCCTAGGCAAGCCATGAAGTCTAGAAGTCATGGAAAAGACGGACAGATTTGACAATGTAGAAGTAAAACCTTGTGTATGAAAAAAGACATCATGAACAATGTCTAAGATAAATGACAAACTGGGAGAAAATATGTGGAGGAGAAGGTGAAAGCACACACCACAGTGCCACATGGAAGGGGTATGAAGAGCAGATTTTATTGGGAAGTTTTTCAAGTAAATGCTCAGCAGGATGAGGTACATGGACCCTGTGCTCTCATCAGTCCACAGAAAGGAGCTGGGACTCTGGATGTAGGATGCACAGTGGGCTATGATCCACGAAGGGACCCTGCCCCTCCCCACTCTGGATGCTACCTTTCAATTGTGTAAGATTGGAGAGGCTTTACATACAGGGAACAGTCAAGACTTGGAGGTATGTGTGCTGGAGGAAGGGGAGCCCTCAGCCCAATGCAAAGTTGGGTTCAGTCACAGCCACTCCCACTAGGGGGAAGGTGGGAGTCCTCAGCCTGAGCAGGCAACAACAGAAGGGTTCCAGGAATCATCATTGGACCATTCTGCTTGTCACTCCACAAAATGTTTGCAACATACATAACAGGCAAAATGTTACCATCTCTGATAAGCAAAGAGTTTCTACAAATTAGAAAAAAAATAGTCCAATAAAATATAAGCAAAATAGGACTTCCCTGGTGGCGCAGTGGTTAAGAATCCGCCTGCCAATGCAGGGGACACAGGTTCGAGCCCTGGTCCGGGAAGATCCCACATGCCACGGAGCAACTAAGCCCGTGCGCCACAGCTACTGAGCCTGCACTCTAGAGCCCATGAGCCACAACTACCAAGCCCGTGTGCCACAACTACGGAAGCCCGCGTGCCTAGAGCCTGTGCTCCACAACGAGATAAGCCACTGCAATGAGAAGCCCACGCACCTCAACGAAGAGTAGCCCCCGCTCACTGCAAATAGAGAAAGCCCGCGCGCAGCAATAAAGACCCAACACAGCCAAAAATAAATTTAAAAAATTAATTAATTTTTAAAAAATAAGCAAAATATAGGAACACAAATCACAGATGAAGTATACAAGACCCAAAAACATATGAAAAGATGCTCAATTTCACCCAATGATAAGAGTAATGCAAAATTAGGGACCTCCCTGGTGGTCCAGTGGTTAAGAATCCGCCTTCCAATGCAGGGGACGCGGGTTCGAGCCCTGGTCAGGGAACTAAGATCCCACATGCCGCGAGGCAACTAAGCCCGCATGCCACAAACTACAGAGCCCACATGTGCTCTGGGGCCTACGCGCCACAACTACAGAGCCCATGCGCTCTGGAGCCCGTGCACCACAACTAGAGAGAAGCCTGTGCACCGCAACAAAAGATCCCACATGCCGCAACTAAGACCCGACGCAGCCAAAAATAAAATTAAATAAATAAAATTTTTAAAAAGGAGTAATGCAAAATAAAAACCAAAATGAAATACCATTTTTAACCTGTTCCACTGGCAGAAAAATTGAAACAATTGACAATAGCTCATGTTGGTGGGAGGGTAAATTGGTTCCGCATTTTGGGGTAAAGCAACTTGGCAATATCTTTCACAACTGTAAGTGTGTAACTCCTCCTTGCTCAATATACCCTACAGAAATAAATCTTAAGGAAACACGAAAACTCAAGGGGACATGAACTAGTTCATTCCAAAAATATTTATTGCGTGCTGTTCCAGGTACTGAGGGCTGTTCCAGGTGTTGGCACCTTTCCAGGTGCTAGGAGATGTAGCAGAGAAAAAACAAGTCCCTGGTCACATCCTAATGGAGGACACAAAAACCTGTGGGCAAATGAGGTACCATTACACTCACCAGGGATGCTACAAGTAAAAAGACTGACAATGTTGAGTGCTGATAAGAATATGGAGCAACCAGAACTCTCATACTTTGCTGGCGGGCATGTAAAACAATTTGTCAGTTTCCTATAAAGCGAAATATACACTTATCATATAACCCTGTATTAGCATTCAGATATTTACCCAGAAGAAAGGAAAACATATGACCACAAATCCTTGTAGATGAACATTCATAGCACTTTTATTCATAATAGCCCCAAGTATAACTGACCCAAATGTCCATCAGCAGAAGCATAGACAGATTGTGATATATCCATACAATGATAGACTACGCAGCAATAAAAAGAAATTAACTATAGGTACACGCAACATGGATGAACCTCAAAAATATGCTGAACAAAATATTATGCAGTCACATGAGTGCATCCTATATGATTCTACTTATATGAAACACCAGAAAAGACAAAAACTGATCTCTAATGGTAAAGAAAATCAGTGCTTGCCTGGGGCTGGGGGTGGGAGGAGGGGATTGACTGCAAAGGGGGCACAAGGAAAATCTAGGGTGATGAAAATGTTCTAGACTTTGATTATGGTGGTGGTTACATGGGTGGTGGTCACATGGGTCACGTTTGTAAAATCTCATCAATCTGTACACTTAAAATGGGTCTAGTTTATCATATGTAAATATCCATCACTAAAGTTGATTAAAAGAAAATGTGTGGGTGGATTCTTGCTGTCTATGGCACAATCCCACCCACAAAACCTTCTGGAGGCAAGAGCATGGCTTCTATCTCATGGCCTCCAAATAAGGCACCAAGGGCCATGCTACAATGTGTGAGAGACACTGAACCCCACAGTCACACAGAGGAGGACACAAGGGGACACCTGGCAGGAAGTGCTCTCTCTCTCAGGAAGTGCAAGATAGTGTTTTGATCAGAGGCAGCAGATGTGAACTGAAATAGTACTGCTCTATGATGTTAGGGACTCATTGCCCTAAAGCTGAATCCAAGATTTAAAAACTATACCTAATTATGTGTCACCCTATGGTTTATGTGTCTAACCAAAGTTGCTCTTGTCCTTGTTACCTATTGCCACATCATGCACCCAAACCTAGTGGCTTTAGTACAACAACTCGTTACTATCTCTCACAGTTCTGTGAGTTGACTGGGCTCAGCTGGGGGGCTTGCTCAGCTGGGGGGTTTTTACTCTGGGTGTCTTGTGCAGCTGCAGTCAGGTGTTGGCTGGGGCTGGAGTCTTGAAGGCTTAACCCAGCTGGACATCCAAAATGGCACACACACGGGGCTGGCAGTTAATATTGACTGCTGGCTGGGAACTTAACTGGGGCTTCAACTGGAATGCCTTAAGTGTGGCCTGTCCATTGTAGTTTGGGCTTCTCACAGCATGGTGGCTAGCTTCCAAGAGGGAGTGTCCCAAAAGTGAGCATTCTAGTAGGCTCAGGAAGCTTCAAGTCTTTCTGTGATCCTGTCCTGAAAAAACCACACAGCATCACTTCCACCTCATTCTCTCAGTCAAAGCAGGCATAGGACCCACCTGGGTTCAAAGGGGTAGAGACGCAGACCTCTCTACTTGATGGGAGAGTGACAGGTCACACTGCAGAAAAACATGTGGGATATTGTGGCAACCATCTTTTAAAAATGCAACCTATCCGGCTTCCCTGATGGCGCAGTGGTTGAGAATCTGCCTGCCAATGCAGGGGACACGGGTTCGAGCCCTGGTCTGGAAGGATCCCATCCCACATGCCGCGGAGCAACTGGGCCCGTGAGCCACAACTACTGAGCCTGCGCGTCTGGAGCCTGTGCTCCGCAACAAGAGAGGCCGTGATAGTGAGAGGCCCGCACACCGCGATGAAGAATGGCCCCCGCTTGCCGCAACTAGAGAAAGCCCTCGCACAGAAACGAAGACCCAACACAGCCAAAAATACACAGCCAAAAATAAAATAAATAAATAAATTATTAAAAAAAAAAATGCAACCCATCCCAAATATATAGTGAAACCTCATTTTTCTTTGTGCTTCAGTGTAGTTTTAAGTTGGGCTCCAACAACTTTGACTAAGGGCAAAGGTTTGAGAAAGGCAGGATTACACTGATGGTCAGCCCAGTGGTATGGAGGTCTTATTATATACACACTAGCAGTATTAGGTATTAGAGAAGTTAGCGCCTCCTCTACAGCACTTAGAGGGCTTAGTAGTGTCTCTCTTACTCCAGGATTCCCCTCTGCTGTTAGCCCTCACCCTTCCCTCAGGATCAGCCTCATCCAGAAGATATTTCTCTGGGCCACACCTGACTCTACAATCACATCTCCCAGCATTTCAGTCTCTGTACACTTCCCTACAGGCATTTACAGTATTTCGTAGAGCTGGGCTGCAATGCCTCATTACACCAACAGGTGGCAACCTAACATCTGACCCAGGCTTGTACTTTAGGGAAAGGGGATGTGGGATAGGGTTGGGGAGAAAGAAAGGCAGCAAAGGAAGTATCTAACGTTCCTGTGCTGCAGTCTGCAATTTTCGAGTTTGAAACATTAATTGTTCTAAAATACCCTTTTCATCAAGCTTTGAAGTTTGATAACACCGGTTTTCTCCCGAACACAGGACATCTATGACAGCTGTACTGAATGTTCCAGAGGGAGCCTCGATAATCCAAGATTTCATCCAATATCCCGACTCGTTTTAGAGCCAGTCAGCAATCCATAATGGATAAGCCACTCTGCCAAGGGCACTCTATTAGACTCTTAAAGTGGGCCATGACAAGGAAGAAATCCAGTCTCTAGTTTCAAGGTGCCTACATGGTAACTTTCAAGACACCTCCAAGACAGTGTCTAATCAACTTAAACCTGGCAACTGAGGGCTCAGGTGTGGGCCAGTGGGAGCCCATGATTGCCCTAGCAGGGGGGAAGGGGAGAGGGGCCAACGTGGGGAGTGCAGAGTGGGAGGGCCAAAAGGAAACCGGGTGTTGATGCACACAGGATACAGTTGGGCAAAACGTCAGAGGGAAATGGGGAGAAAAAAAAAAAAAAAACAGTGTAAAGCGTGTTGCAGGAAAAGACAGACTTGACTTGAATGGAGGGTACAGACCCTAACTTCAAATTATAAGATGTTAGTGCCAATAGGGACCCCAGAGACCATCCAGCCCCAAGCTCATTAGCTAGGAGGGCCACTGTCGGTTAGCGGCACGTCTGGACTGGAACGTGGCACCCTGACTTCCACATGAGGTCTCTCTCCAAGTGTTGAGCGAGGATGACGTAACACAGGCAGAGAAACAGTTATTAGTCAGAATTTCCAAGAGGCAGTAACCTCTCCTCTTTTTCACCGAGTCCAGCTCAGTTTGGCAAATCCCTGAGTGACCTCGGGGAGGCTGCTTCTCCTCTGAGCCTCATTTCCTTCTCTTATCAAACGCTTACTGTACGCTTTGTGCTATTCCTGATGCTTTATATGTTAATTCATTTTGTCACCGCTACAATTGTCTGAGGTAGGTGTGATGATTACTATCCCCATGTGACAGACGAGGAAACCGAGGCAGAGGTTAGTAAACTTGTCCAAGGTCACACAGCTAGGAAGTGGTGGAGAACTGGTTCAAACTGGGGCTGTCTGGCTCCAAATGTGTGCGCTCAACCACTAGGTAATCCTGCCTTTCAGCTGGCAGGGCTGGACTAGATGCCCTCCAAGGTCCCTTCCAGGGCTGACTTGGTAAGCTTCGACCCACTTGCTTCCTCTAGGACTGGTCCAGGAGAACCCAGGAGAGTTCCAGGAAAAAATCCTCCCCGAATGGCCATGTATCCTTCTGCGCTGGGGCCCATTTTACAACCCTAGACATCATGGAAAAGGCCAATGGGGACGATCAGAATCCTGAGATGAGAGACAAACGTGGAGGGCAATGGAAGAACTTGCCTTTTTCAACCCGTTCATCTTTGTTGTTGTTTCTCTCAGTGGCTGTTCTTATGCACAGAGGGTCCACTTTTCCAAATGTGATTTTTAAACTGCAGCAGAGAGAAAGCCAAATAAACACAGAATGGTCGGCCAAGGGCCCGTACTTTCTATTCCCTGGTTACAAAGTAAAATTAGCTAGCTGGTGGCCAGGGCTGGGAGATTTATTTTGGTCTGAAGTCAACCCACAGATTAACAATATTGGCAAGAACTATACAGGAGGGGAAAATATTTTGGACAAGGCTGCATATGTTTGCAGATACATCATCTGCCTCTGTGCAGCAGCCAAGGTTAAAGAGAATGGGAGTCAGGAGCAGGATGCGCTGTGTCCTTTCCGTGAACAGTCGGTTTTCTCCCGCACGATGCCAGCTCCCGCCCTCTGAGAGCAGTTGCACGGTACGTCGCAGGAGACGGGGAAGGTGGCCGGGAAAGGACACTCCCCATCTTTGAGAAGACGTGCTTGCTCATCTTTTATTCCTCCTTTCCTTCCAAGACCTACATTCCATTCTGAGGGTAATTCTCAGGCAAGAGCAATTTCCGGATTCTCAAGGACTAACCGAGGGTAGTGTCAGAAAAAATTATCCAAAATTGGAAATAGGCGAAAGAGATTACTGGGTGTTCTTGCTGCACCGTGCGGGGCTGGCACCTTTGATTGATTTCCTATTGACTGGGCTATTTTACAATCCCGTAGCTGCAGAGGTTGGTTAACTTTCAGATTTTTGTCTGGTAGAGATGCAAATAATTTCTAACCTAGCTATCTCACCCTAAACTTCTTCTGTTAAACTGCCTATTGATACCTAGCCCCTCACATTCTCACTGTAACGGGTTTTAACATCTTAGAGGGTCCCCTCATTAATGAATGAGCTAAATCAAATCTTTGACATGCGGTCATTTTCTATTTGCACGAGAGGCAAGTGTTTCCACCTGTGTAAAATTCCACTTTAACACAGGAATTCCACTTTAACACGACATTTTTTTCTGGCCTCTTTGTCATCCCACCTCAAGCCCCAGGTTCAAGACCCCATACTGCGATGGGGCCGCAGATAAGACCCTGGCCCCTGGCCTCGCTCATCTCCACCCTGCCCTGGAGTATGCTGGTCCTTCAGGGAACAGCCATGGGTAGGGAAAGGGATCCAGGACGAACCCCCCCCCCCCCCCCACCACCACCACCACCACCACCAGGAGTCACAAGGCCTCTTTTAGAGAGCTCATGAGCTTGGGCAAAAGAAGGCATCAATTCTCTGACTCTGCGGAAGTGATCTCATTCTCAAAATGGGAATAGTCATTTCTACATTGCACATTTCACAGGGAGTTTCTAAAGTGCTTCTCAAAGTTTAACGTGCATATGACTCACCTGGGGGAATCTTAATATAGAAATTCTGATTCGACAGGTCTGGGGAGCATCTGAGGGCGTCCTAACAGCCTCTCAGGTGAGGCTGCTGCCGGTCCGCGGGCCTTTTGAGTAGCAAGGCTCTGGGGCTGTTGGGAGAGCCTGCCCTTTGAAAATCCCAGGGCACAGCAAATATACCTTTGAGGAGTTAACGATTTACACTTAGGGCTCCACTCCCACAAGGCATAGGGTCACAGGTCTGCATAAATCCCAGGAACCACCATCACCTAAACCCATGGTGTGCCTGGGCCGTTACTCGCCTGATCTCCCTTAATCCCCATAACCAGCCCGGAAGTAATTCCAATTTTACTAAAGAGGAAACTGAGGCGCACACCAGTTACATAACAGCGCTGGCTTTTGGAGCCGGGTTTGCCGAGCTCTAACCACATTACCACACAGCTTCCTTCCTCCACCATGGCCTCGCAGGGCCGGGCTCCTCGGCCACATCTGCGGGGGCGTTCGAAAGGGACAAGGGAGAACTCTCCTTCTTACCACGTGGCCCCCATTGCCCTCGCATTCCCTGGATAATTCCTCCACCCTCTCCCCCTGCAGCTGTCAGAGGGAGGGAGGGCGTGACTTCTGATTAATTCCACAGCAGACAAATGTTCCTTGAGAACCTGTGGTTGGCAGAGCTTGGTTCTTCACCCTGGAGAGGAATATGGAGAAATTCAAAGAACGAAAACAGATCTCTGCCTTCAAGGAGGTTAGAATCCAGTGGAGAAGCTATCATGTAGATACACTACTGCAATACAAATTCAGATTGTCCGTGCCAGCCCTTTTGTTTGGGGAGCCCGTCTCTCCTCTGGGTAGGGCCCCTGTTTATCAGCAGACCTTTTGGTCTGCAAAGATAATCCTTCTGAGTTTTTTTTTAATGGGACTGGGGTGGGGGAGGACAAGGCAGGTGGCAGATGGGGGCAGGGGGAGGGAGGTTGTGAGCGGCAATTAGAGTCTATTCGGTTGACGGTGTGTGCTCCCAGGGACCCAGGGACTGGGTGCTCCTTTGGCAAATGTAAATATCAAACCAATAAATGCTAATGTAGCATGAAAAAGTGCTGATCTGGGAGAAAGTTCCAATCATTTAGAGAGCTTGTCGCAGAAAGCATTTAGGTGTTCCGGCTGCAAGGGAGCTGGGGAGGGAATCAAGGGGATGGAATTCGGAGCTCCCTTCTGGGTGGTAGTACTATCCTGGCCACCCATTCCAGGAAAAGGGAACCAGCAAAGAGGGTCATGGCAAGGTGTTGGGGAGCGGGGGACAGTAAATAAAACAAAGCCAGGAAAGGGGGTCAAGTTCCTGAACATCTGGCACGAGAAGAGGGAGATAGCAAAGAGCCCTGTTATCAAGATCTCTGTGAACTTGACACCTGCCTTGATGGGTCTTTGCCCAAGGTCATTGTAATCCTGATGGGTTTCCTGAATGTGGCCCCAGCCACATCAGCCTGCCTTCACGGACCGCTTTCTGATTGATGGCTCTGATCTCTCTGTCCCTCACCCCCTCGTCCCACCCCACCATATGCCCACACTTCTAACACACCTGTCAAGACCACCCCGCCCAAAGTCTGCCACACCTACCCACCTCACAGAGGCCCTGGAGGAACTCTGCAAATCCTTATGAACTTGATCCAATACAAATGGCCATTAAGGGACCTGTGAGATGAGAAAGCAGGGAAGTATGTTGGAGAGAAGACTCGGCTGGGTTCCAGGCCTGGCTCTGCCACCTCTTTGACCTTAGAAAAGATATCACACCTCTCTGAGCCTGGAAGCCTCAGTTGCTTCATCTGTAGAATGGGAATAACAACTCCCACCTGGACAATTAAGTGAGACAGTGATATATATGCAAGGGCTTGGTAGCCTACACATCCAGCTGGTCGCAGGGCAGGTTGCCTGGGAGACGAGCAGCAGTGGGGGCCTCCACAGCCAGACCCCGCATGTGAATGACATCACACTCTGCTGGGCCCCAGGCTTGCTGGGTTCTCTTTCTGGTCCCAGGACACTGAGCAAACACCTGAAGCCTCCTTACAGCACTGCTGCCTCTGAACATCAGAGAGAAAGAATGTTCAGAGGGAAAACCACTCATCCACCGTCCCTGCCTCCTGCTCTCTAACCCAAACTGGCTATCTGATCCGGTCAAGTTTACATCTAAATATCTCTGGAACCTGCCTCTTCCCTTTCCTTACATCCCTTTCCCAGAGCTGCCGCCTTGGCTCAGATCCTCTTCACTTTTGCCCGGAAACTTGCAGGCTCCCCACTTCAGTCTCCCAAACCCAGCCCCCTCTTCTTCCTCGAGGCTGCCTCCGTTACCCCACTGCTCTGCTTCCACCGTCTTTCGGCCTCATCGGGCCCTGCCCTCACAGCCCAGCCCTCCTGCTCAGAGGCCCCAGAACCTGCTCCCGCACCTCAGGGCCTTTGCATCTGCTACTTAAACAGGACAGCAACTTTGACCCGTCCTTTTTGGCCCAGCTGGAAACCCCGGCCCCTAGGTTACCCTCAGTGGGATGTGAGCTCCTTCCCATGCACTTTCTTCTCTCAGGGTTTGTACAGCTCTCAGCCTGGTAGGACAGTTATTTGGGTTTTCATGAATATGGACTCCCTCAGAACATGCTCAGAAGCCCAAGGTCAAGCTCTGGAAGGAGAGTTTCCGGTAAGGAAGGGCAGCTGGGCCCTGAGCCTTAGCGGCTGTCTCTCCCTGATTCTTCCTTTCCACAACCTTGGGATCCTCTTTGAGACCTTGAGCCCGCTGTCGACCTAGGCAGAGGCATGAAAAGATCTTGCAGAACAATGTCAAGGGACTAGGGCAGAATAGCTAAGGCAGTTCTCAGTCTTTCAAACACTCACAGAATGCTCTGAGCCAGGCGGAGCTCTGGAGATACAGCGAAGACCAAGGCAGACCCAGATTCTGCCCTCCTGGAGAAACCTGCTCTAGGGGATGTCAGCCACCATGGCATGAGGACGCTCAAGCAGCCCTGTGGAGGGCCCGTGTGGAGAGAACAGAGGCCCCCAGCCAGCAGCCAGCACCAACTTGCCAGCCACGTGAGTGAACCACCTTGGAAGTGGATGCTGTGGCCCCAGCTGAGCCCTCAGACAACTGCAGCCTCGGCCGCCTCTGACTGCAACCTTTTGAGAGAGCTGGGCCACAACCGCCCAGCCAAGCTTCAGATTTCTGCACCAGAGAAACCAAGAGAGTGGAAAAAATGACTTTTGTTGTTTTAAGCTACTAAGTTTTGGGGTGAGTTGTTACCCCGCAATACATAACTAATACTGTGCCACAGATGATTGAACTCAGGTGGGGTAATAGCACATATCATTATAGTAGCTCTCATCTGTTGAATACCCACTATGTGCCAGGCATCCTACTATACTCCGCACACCTTACCTAACCTGCTCCCCACAATGATCCTGAGGCAGGGCTTATTATTCCCAATTCAGAGATGAGCCACTTATCCAAGGCCACACAGTCTGGGACACTGTCCTATGGGCCTGTGTGAAGAATCCCGTCTCCTAGGCTCATCTCTTCCTCCTCATGTGTCCCACTCAGCTTGGACTTGGATCAGTGACCTATGATCAGGAAGGAACAAGGACTATCTAACAAAGATGCCTGTGTGGGATGCCCAGGGCCCACATTCCCCGAGTGCCCATTGCTCCCACCCATCAAAGACAAAAGCCTTGGGAAACTGATGTGCACAGCAGACTGTATTTTCCAAGAATGGCTGTAACAATACCATCCAGCCCACATCCTCTTCTACAATGTGACACTGACACTCCCTGTTGAGAAACTGGGTCTCTGCCCCCTTCCCTTGAATCCAGGCGGGCTTGTGACCGCTTCAGTCAACACTTCCACTGTACGTGGACGTGATGCCGGCTGACTCCCAAGGCTGAGTCATAAAAGCCCATGCAGCTTCCACCTTATTTGCTAGAACAATCACACTTGAAGCCCTGAGCCACCACATAAGAAGTCCCATCATACTGAGGCCACCATGCTGTGAGGAAGCCCAAGCTATATAGAGAGGCTACCTGTAGGTGCTCCATCCACCGTCCAAGCCTTTGAGTCCCACCGAGCCCAGGCACCAGACATGTCAATGATTGAACCTGCAGATGACTCCAGCCCCCAACTATCATCACTGGGCTTTGAGTCTTTCCAGCTGAGGCCCCAGACATTGTGGAGCACGGACAAGCCATCCCCCATTGTGCCCTGTCTGAATTCCTGACCCATAGAGTCCAATGAGCATAATAAAATGGTGGCTTGAAGTCGCTAAACTTTGGAGTGATTTGCTACATAGAGATGGTAACTGGAACAATGTGCCAGAAGGTGGGTGGAAGGCTGGGTCAGCCAGTGGGTCCCTCCCTCCCCATCATATACAGACCTGCCGCAGCTGTGTCTCAGCTCTGAAACCCAGGAAACTCTGCACCCACCTTATACCACTGCCCCCCCGCCCCACTTACCACTGAGAACTGAAACCACATAATTCCCTCTCCCTGTGATTCTCACCCCCAATATTAACTCCCTTGCCTGGTCACCTTCCATGTTGAACAAGGCTGCCCTGTATAACCAATAGGATATCTTGGAAATGATGAAGTGAGATTTCTGAGGTTAGGTCATAAAAGACATTGTGGGTTCTGTCTGGCTCTCTTTTGAATCACTTGCTCTAGGGGAAGCTAGCTACCATGCCATGAGGATTCTCCAGCAGCCACATGGGAGGGGCCCACACGCCAAGGAACTGAGCCCTCCTGCCAACTGCCAACCCCATTTCACCAGCCACACAAATGAGCCACCTTGTAAGTGGGTCCTCCAGCCCTGGTAAATCTTTCAGATGGTTATTGGTGACCCGAGCCAACATCCTGGCTACCACCCCATGGGAGACCCCAAGCCAGGACCACCCAATTCAGCTGCTCCCAAATTCCTGATCTTCAGCAACTGTCAGATAATAAACGTTTACTGTTTTAAGTCACTACATTTGGGGGTGATTTGTTATTCTCTGTCCCTACGTTAAACAATTCTGGGACCAGGCATGCTTTCCGATCCCCATGTTTAAATCGTACTGAGAACAAACAAAAATAATTTAGCTCTTTGCTATAAGAAATACTTGCTCCTGGAAGATAAGACTGAACCAACTAAAATAGCTTGTTATCAAGACCAACAGCTAGCTCATCAAGACTTAGTACAAGACCTCTGCCTTGCTGTGTTTCCCAAACCAAAACTACTTTGTCAGAAACTCTCCCCAACCCCAGTCAGTTTCTTGCCTTGAAAGACCCAACTTCAAAATCACCCAGAGTCCAGCCTCTAAATGCTATCAATACCCTTCCCCAGGGTCCCTGCTTGGAGACATCACTAGCATTCTGTCACAGGGGTCCTCTTCCCTACTGAAGTAGGTCTAATAAATTAAGCTTTGCTTGATTGAAAAGTTTTTCTGGGGACTTCCTTGGTGGTCCAGTGGTTAGGACTCCGCACTTCCACTGCAGGGGGCACGGGTTCGATCCCTGGTGGGGCAACTAAGATCCCGCAAGCCATGTGGCACGGCCAAAAAAAAAAAAAAAAGTCTTTTTGGGACGTCGATAGTCAATACCATACACCCCCCAAACTGGGGCATCCACTCTTGGGATTTGGTCATCTGTCCAGATATAGTCGCCACTAGCCACATGTGGCTATTTAAATTAAATGACGTGAATCACTTTGCTGTACACCTGAAACATTGTAAATCAACGGTACTTTCATTAAAGAAATCCCAAAAAAATTACATAACGTTGAAAATTCATTTCCTCAGTTGCACTAGCCACATCTCAGCACAGATATAGAATATTTCCCTTCTCACAGAAAGTTCTATTGGACAGTGGTGCTCTAGAGGAAAGTGGATCATTTGCTTCAGAGGATGGCTACCCCTGAGGAAGCTCACAGAAGCAGGAGGGGGTGTGTGGGAGGGACTGCAAACCGGGGGCAGGCCACTGCCCAGAGGAAAGCAGACGGCCCAGCTCCTCCCGGGCTTGACAAATGCCCGCCTAGGCCGCAGGCACGACTCCACCAAGCAGGCCCCTCCGTGGGCTGCAAGAAATCACCAAGCTTTAGACCCACAGGGCACACGGGCATGCTGATTTCTGGGACTGTGCACGATCCCTGCAGAGCGGCGCTGGCTCAGCTGGAACGCAAGACAGATGATCCCCCGATCAACACACAGTCTCCCTCATCAACTCACCGGCCTGCGGCAGGGCCCTGCTCTTGCTTCAGGTCTGACAGCAACCTGCTGGCCTGCAGAACCTCCTAGCCGAGTTTCCTGGATCCTCGTCATCCCCCCAGGTCGGGGACGTGGGGAGAAGTTCGAGAGGAAACCATGGCCTGGTATGTGGCCCTCGCAGAACAAAATCCGAGCAAAGGAGAGATTCATCAAATCCTCGGACTTATTTGGCCTTTTCTGGGCTTTGAGAATTTTTATCTCTTCCATGGTAACTCTTCCCTGGCTGGGGAATGTCATTTTAAATCATTCTGTCTTTAAAACCGTGGGATGAGGGGAAAGAAAAAGTCACCTCCAACCAGGTTTTCACCATGCAAATCAAGGACATTTCAAAATGCTGGCGAGCTGCTCGGGGGACTTCAAAGATGTCCAGGTCCAATTACGCTTCATTTGGGGTGTGAATTGAGGAACTCTGGGGGAGGTGGCCCGAGTGCAACGTGTCAGGGTCGATACTGTGGTAATGAACCTAGGCCTTTGTTCCTGGGAGCCCAGCTGCTGACAAGTGGGCCGTTTCCTGAAGGGCGGAGAAGCGCTGTGTCCCCCACCAGGTGCAGGAAGCAGGGTAGAGACGTAGATGCCAGTCAAAAAAAAAAAATCATTTTAGGATGGCTTTTATTTTTCTTCCTTTTTAAAAATCAAAGGTTTACGACAATGTAATATTATACATCAACTATACTTCAATAAAAAAAGGTTTACACAATTAAAAAAATTAAAAGGGGGCGTCAACGTCAAAATCTTGTCATGTCCTAAAATTAGCCACGGTAAGGGTCTCCTGAAATTTGACTGAATTGGGATCTGGGAAATGACTCTAACTTACGGTTTAGATACGTACCACCTCAATTTCTGTGCCTGAGTATGTTTGGATGGGCACTGGGAAAGGTCTGACAGGGGAAGATTCATCATTGAATGGTTAAAAAAAACAACAACAGCAAAAACATTTTGGGCGAATAATTTTGGTTTTGCTTGCTAGTTAGAATTGAACTGACTGCCCTCTGTGGGCAAGGCTGATGGCTTAAGGGCATTCAAAAATGATTCATTCAAGTTCTTCTAGCCCAAAAAGCCCCTCAAAAAGCCACAGCATATTCAGAAATCTCAGCCAAGACTGCTGGGTAGATTCCTAGCAGGACATGTGAGGGCAATAAATCTGCTGCAAGTGTGAGAAAGGAGATCAAAAGCTGGTCTCTCCCACTCGCTAAGATGCTTATGCAATTCATTATTTTATGTCCTTGGCTCTTTTTTCAAATGCAGACACCCTGAGAAAGGTAACACATCCAGTTACTAACACCTTAGTGCAAATGCATGCATCAGAAACATTTGGAATCGCAAAGGAATCTGGGTAAGGCTGCCTGTGAAGAGGGAATAAAAAGTACAGATGCTGAAGTCACACCCCGGAGATTCAGTTTCCTAGGGTGGAGGCCTAACAGCAACATTATTTTTTAAAGCTCCCCAGGTGATGTCAATATACGGCCAAGTCGAGAACCTCCGGGATAGAGGATGGTGGGGTGAGGACAGAGAGGGAGGGAGTGGAAGAGACAAAAGAAAAAAACAAGAGTTCTTCTCATGAAAGACCTGCTTTGAGTCCTGGCACCCAACTTGCTGGCTGCACGATCCTGGTCGAGTGACGTAGCCGCCCTGATCTTCATTTTCTTCATCTGTCAAATGAGAATAATATTCTTCGTAAAACAGTGGCTCTCAAACTTGAACTTGAGAGGGCATCAGAATCACCTGGAGGGGTTGTTTAAACACAGATTCCCAGGCCCCAGCCCCATTGCCAAAAATCCTGACTCAGTAGGTCTGGGGTGAGCCCCCAAATTTGCATTTCTAACAAGTTCCCAGGTGATGGTGATGTTGCTGGTACGGGACAGCGTTTTGAGATCCCCTGGTATCAGGTGCACCTGAGCTGCTTATTACTCATTCACCAATTTTATCCATGACAAGGCCAGAAACCAAAGGTAACACCTGTTCTCTCTTGAGAAGGGCTCAAGAGCCAAATAGGGGGTTGAACTTGCACACAAATATCTCCATTGTTTTAGCATTTTGCTAAGATACAGCCCACATTCAAACCTCAGGCCTGAAGCCACCAACGAACCGTCATGGAGAAGACTGGAAAAATTGTGCCGGGCCACAGAGAGGCCACATTTTAAGCAACACCCCTCCTCCCCCCAAGAGCATCCCTGACATATGTCGTCCCAAAGAGGCCTGGCCTAGGTCTTTCTGGAACCCACTAGGCTGGGGCATCGGCACCAAGAGCAAGTGTAACTGATTCACACTGCCCTGCTCCCTGGGGGAACAATTCATACAATGAAAGCTCCAAGCATTGAGGGAGGGGCACACATTTCCTCTTTAAAATGCTCAATGGCTTTCAGGAGCTGGAAGAGGGGCTGGGGTCTCCTACCTTAGCTGCCCCTTAGAGCAGGGCTGGTGAGGCCAGGCTCTGAAGTAGAGAAGATCATCATTTATGCGCTCTGTCCATCCCAGCCACCCACCCCTGTTCTTCCTGTTCCAGAACCCAGTGTCCTTATGCCTCCAGCCTGGGTTTTTGGTCTCTCTTTGCCCCCCACTTCCCCTACCTCCTCCTATCAGAAGGTTGCCAGCTCAAACTTGTCAGTGACAAGATGATAAAAGAGCCCAGTCTTCACATATTTGGGGGTGATAGGTTGAGGCCCTTCTCATGAATCAGAGCATTTTCCCTGGGGACTCTGAAATGGGGGCCTCTCTGGCTCAGGGATTCACAGGGGACACTGCAAGCCACAGAGGAGTCTCCAGGATCAAAATTAAAGCCAGAGCATGTCAAGTCAGGTCCAGAAGGAGACCCTCCATTGAGAAAAGGGAAAGTGAACCAAGAAATAGGAACTCTGCCCATATGGGTTACATCTTCCACTTAAGGGTCTTCTACCCCGAGTCCCACAGTCACCAATTAACTAGGCATGAAGAACCTGAGATCATTCTGGTTCACCAGGGCCTCATGCCATCTCTCCACAGCTGCCACACATTTCTTGCTCCCTGGACCCTGCAGTCTGGGCCCACCCCACCCCTAGTCTGGGCCACATATGATGTCACCTGCCAAAATGGTGCCAATTTGAGTGTACCAGCTTCCTGTGGCTCCAGGCTTTGGGGGTCCAAATGATCACAACCTGATGTTATTATTTTTAAATTCATCTTATTGTTGTTTCATCTGTTAAAATGTGACACGCTCCATAGGGCAGTCACTAGCAACCTTGTTAAAGTACCAGCCCTAGCACAGTAGTTGGAACATTTTGATTGCATGGGTAGATAGGTGAGTGAGTAGATGGATTTAAGGGTGGATGAATGGATGGATAGAAGAATAGATGCATGGAAGGATGGATGGATGGAAGGATGGATGGGAGGATGAGGATGGATGGATGGATGGTTGGATGGTCAGATGGATGAATGGATAGATGGATGGGTGGGCAGACTGACCTCCACATGTTACTAACGTACTTCTCCTATAGATACCATAACACCTAGACCAGCAGTTAACAAATGTTTAGATCTTGGGACCCCTTTACATTTTTATTTATTATTGAGCACTCCAAAAAGCTTTTGTTTATATTGACCCATGTATCAATATTTCCCATATTAAAAATGAAAACCGAGGAAAGTTTTAAATATTTGTTAATTGATATAAAAATAATAATAATGAACTTATTAGATGAGTGGTAGGCAGTCTTTGAGATGGTATCCAGTAATTCCCACCTTCTGTCACCCACATCCTTGAATATTTCCCTCCCCTTGAATGTGGGGTGGGCTTACTGAGTCACTTCTAATAGACAAGACAGAAGTGATGGGATGTCATTTCCAAAATTAGATTATAAAAAGACTGTGGCTTCTGTCTTGGGTGCTCTCTTTCACTCTCTCTGGGGGAAGCCAGCTGCCATGTCACAAGGCAGCCCTGATGAGAGGCCCACATGGCAAGGAACTGAGGCCTGCCAACAGCCATGTGAGGGAGCTGAGAGCTGGATCCTTTCTTTCCTTGGTTGAGCTTTGACATGACTGCAGCCCTGGACCATGCCTTGATTACAGCCTCATGAGAGATTCCGAGCCAGAACCACCCAGCTAAGCTGGCTACTCCCAGATTCCTAACCCACAGAAACTGAGAGATAACGTGTGTTGTTTTCAGCCACTAAGTTTTGGGGCTATTTGTTACACAGCAATAGATAACTAATACACATGTTAACATCAATAGCACAATTTAATGAAAAAAAAGACTGTATTTTCTAAAAAAAAAATCAGGGAGAAAAGTGACATCGCTTTACATTTTTGCAAACCTCTTTAATAGCTGGCTTCATAGAAGACAGCTGCTTTCTCCTAGCTGCTTCAGCATCCAATCTGTTGTGATATGTGGTTTTGGTCGAAATACATGAAGAAAATCCAGCCTTATGGAGCTTGCAGTTAGAAAAGACAGTCTTGAAAAGGTCTGGGGTACCACAGGGATCCTTGGAACACACTTTGGGAACTGCTGACTTAGACAATCAGGGCCTCAAAAGAGTCTAACTCTAGGGCCTTGACCCCTAATGTTGCTTTCCTGTTTGGGACATTTGCCAGTTTCTCCAGGTGCTAGGGTGACCATGGTAACTGACACCACCCAGGAGGTCTTGTCCCCTGCTGGAAGGGATAAGGCTCTCCTCCAAGGCCCAACAGCAGAAGACAGTGATGAACAAATGCCTAGTCTTGACTGGGTCACGCCCAAGGTGTCACCCAGAAGGGAAAGGATGGCCCACTTCTAGCAGCCAAGGTTAAGGCTGAGGCATCTGGGGCACAGGACGGCAGAGGGGGGTTGTTCTGTGCAGTGAAGCCTTCTGGAGACTGTGGTTTGCTGTATCCTCAGGCATTTCCCCCTCTTCACCCCTTTCCTGTGCACCTCCCCCTCCCTGCCCCCCACCCCAACTATAAGGCCTCTTTCGGCAGGAGCCAGTCTGATTTTCTCTGCCTAGTTGGTCAGAGAAATGCATGCAGCTGCACCAAAGAATAAAAATAGCCTCCTCCGTGACCAGTTTCTTCCCACTTCCCTTTCTCTCTCTTCGTGCTCGCCTCTCTGTCCCCACCTTCTGTGGAGGCAGGAAGGTCCCCGGAGGGCGCGAGCATCACTGAGCTATGCCAGGCGCCCGAGTTTCCCTCCCAGGCAGCACCTGTTCCTGATTCTATTTTGCTGTGGCCCGCGCAGGCTGGCACTGGCTTCCCAGGGGACAGGGCATTGTCAGATGGGTCCCTGCCGGCCCAGCGTCCAACCACCTCATGGGGCAGCCTTGCTCTGCTGCACACAAGCACGACAGACATTGGCACATAGAGTGCCCACCGGCGGTGCTGGGATCTGGGGCGCCCAGCCTCTCCCGTAGCCAGCCAAAGGCCTGCACGCGAGCCTTCCAGACCTTCAGGCACCTTAGAGGTTAAACAAGATACCTCAAGCTGGAAGGAAAAAAAAAAAACTGCCCAGGTGCTATGCGCCCAGGCTCCAGGTGGTGTCCCCAGCATCTCGGGCTTCCTCTGCGCAGTGAGGATGGAATCTGAAAGTGGGCATCGGTTTTTTAGTTTGGAAGCAGAAGCGGAGAATCAAACCAGCAGCAGCTCGACTCCCCGAGGCGAAGGTCTTGCCTGCCTTGGGCAATGGAGCGTTCCTAAAACCCCGTGCCACCGGCGAGAACCAGGGGTATGGCACGCTCAGCCTCTCTTCCCCAAGGCTGTAGGGCCCTGCGGGGACAGAGGACAGGCCACCTAAATCATTTCAGCGCTGGCTTACTGGGTCCAGGGCTGTTCGCCTCACTGTACTGCAGTTTGGGAACAGAGTAAACCACCCCGGCAAAGCTGGGCGGACTTGTCCAAACCACACAAAAGTTCAAACCACACAAATGTTGGCTCCAACTGGGCTTGGAGCGCAGGGCTGGCTTTATCTGTCCCCGAGGGCTTTGCCCTGCCTTGCAATTGATTAGGGCTCCTAAAAACCACTGAAACGGTTTATCTTGCCCACTCAGCCTCAAGCCCCCTGATGGGCTGGAGTGGAGCCTGGATTGTTCTGGCAGCCAAGCCCCAGCCCAGCTTCCTCCCAGCTTCATGGCCCCCAGGACCACCTGCCTGGCCCCTCACCCCACAAAGACTCCTCATTTTGTGGCAGGAAATAGGGGCCAATGACATGACCATGAGAATGTTATTCACCACAGAAAGGGAGATCCTTCAAACCTGATGGGAGAGGAGGGCAAGGTTTTGTAAATACAAAGATTTAACTGGGAGGGGTACGGAATTAAAGTGGGCTTTAACACAAACTAGCGGGTTAATGGGGGAGCCCAGGCATGGGTAGGGGAGAGTCCCGTGGTAGCTGACTTTTCAGGTTCACACCAGGACACCTGCCACCTTTCCCAGCCTCCATGGCATGTCAGTCATTGCTCTAACTGTGGACAGAGAGGCTGTATTCGCCCTGAATCTACAGCAGAACCCTTTTGGCCTCCGAAAGCAGGTGACGCACACAAATTACCTGAATTCTTTCAGGCTGTCTTCTGCTCCAGCAGTTTGTGATAAAAGAACGTGTAAACAAGTGGCTCGTCACAAGGGTTTCTATCATGTTTAGTCTCCCCTGACAAAAGGGACACCCTTCCTTGAAAAACACCTAACAGACATAAAGGGCTTTACAGTTTACAAAGCTGTGTAGCACCCACCATCTCCTCTCATCCCAACAACTGTGTGAGCAATGGGGTGTGACTCCTATAGCAGTTAGGGTTCAGTTGCAGGAAACAGAAAACCTCTCCAGCTATTTTAAGCCAGAAGAGATATAATACAGGAAACTAGGTGCTTACAAAATCATTGGAGCAGGCTCTAGACGCCCGTAACACCACTGAGCTGGGCTGCCAAGACTGCTGCCATCTCTGCCATCATCAGGAAGGTGGGAAGGGAGGGGGTCAGCCACAGAGATGTTGATTTCAAGAGGACACTATTGTAGTTGCCATCCAAGGTCAGGAAGCCACTGCCACCACAACACCTCTCAATACAAAGCCGGTAACTAATCAGACACTAGAATGTTGCCTCTCTCTCTCTGTCTCTCTCACACTGACACACACACACACACACACACACACACACACACACACACACACACACACACACACACACAGTGTCTTCAGCAGCAACATCCAGAGTAGCAGGCAAGTAGTCTCTTCCCCACTGCTGCCTTCCTAACCTCACACAGGTGCATCTCCTTGCTGGAATCTAATTCTCATCTGCAGCCCCAGCTGCAGAGGTGTCCAGGAACTGTAGTTCTTAGCCTTCCAACCTCTGCAGAACATGAAGGCGCCACAGAAACAGGTTGGAATGGAGGCTGAGTGCCTGCCACCTCATCTCCATTTTACAGATAAGGAAACTGAGGTTCAGAGACGTTAAGGAACATGTACAAGGTCACATGGCTGGCGAACCCCGATCTCTCTGACTCCAAAACCTGCGCTCTCATCTGTTACACGGAACCAATGGCCCCATTCCATTTGGGGCTTTGGCAGTCTTGGGGGCATCTTTTGGCCCAATGGCCCAGACTACAGCAGAAGCCACCACACATCTTCTGCATGCTCAAAGGCTGGACAGCAGGCTGTGAGTGGAACTGAGGCCCAGGGACTCAGAACCGAACCCAGGGTTCCTGACCCCACGTTGTGTAATGTGTTCCTGTCCTTCCAGACACACACACACACACAGACACACACACACAGACACACACACACACACACACACACTTCCATCAGCATCTGGAGGAAGGGAAGACAAGCTCAGGCTCTCCCTGGAGACATACAATCCTCTAGCACTCCCTGGGGACAGCTGTTCGGCATTTTTCCAGGTGAGGTAAGTACAAGGCTGACCGGCATCCAACCCCCACTACCGTGTTTGAGAAATTGCCCATCTTCCTAGTTGCCTCCCACCAGAGAAGCGAAAAACACCATACAATCATTTTCCCAGCTGCCACTGCAGTTAGCGTGGGCTCGACTTACGCTCAGCCAATCAGATGCCCCATCAAAGACTTGGAGTCAGGAGCTAGTGAAGCAGAGATGCACAGAGCACAGGAGTCCGTTCTGGTGGAGGGTGGCAGTCACCATGGCAATGACATTCCATTCCTGGGATGGCAGGGACCATATCCATGTCCGGAGGTGGCAGGGTGTCCTGGACTTGGCAGTGGGATTGTCACTGGATGGGCCTGACTTTGGCCGTGGTCCTGACCGCTGTGCAGCCTCCTTTGTTTGGCCTGCTTTCCAAACCCGGTTCTCCAGCCCTCCTGGTTATTTTGTGAACTCACCAAGACCCTTTTGATAAAGTCCTTTTCTGCTTAAATAAACCAGAATTGCTTCCTGTTGCTCGGAGCCAAGAGCTCTGGCCGTTACAGCTCAGTTGCCAGATTTTGCCTGGCTTCCCTCAGCGAGACCACACAGGACACCAGCGATTCTAGATCCCTTGTGCATCGTGGCCCACTTCCTGGGAGCTCGTGTCCCAGGACGTCAGCCTGTTGGCCTTACATCAGGAGAACTGGCCTGGTTTGTCAGAGGATCCCATGTCCATCCTGGGCAGCTGCACAATGACGTTCCTGGGCTCCATCTCAAGACTCCCTCCCATCAAAGGCCTTCTCACTGACCATGACCTTTCCTTGGGCACAAGTCAGAGGCCTCCCACACACACACACCTCCCCCAGGTCTCCCATTCAGCACCCAGAGAACATTTCCTCTTCCTCCAGAGGCTTTGCTTTTTGTTAGCCTTCGTTCCACGCTGAGGCAGAAGAGCTGCGGGCCCAGCTCAGACTTCACAAATGCAGGCTGGGGGCAGTGACGCTCCCGCAAGAGATAACGGCTGGACATTAAAAAGAATGAAATAGGGCTTCCCTGGTGGCGCAGTGGTTGAGAATCTGCCTGCTAATGCAGGGGACATGGGTTTGAGCCCTGGTCTGGGAAGATCCCACATGCCGCAGAGAAACTAAGCCTGTGAGCCACAATTACTGAGCCTGCGTGTCTGGAGCCTGTGCTCCGCAACAAGAGAGGCCGCGATAGTGAGAGGCCCGCGCACCGCGATGAAGAGTGGCCCCCGCTTGCCACAACTAGAGAGAGCCCTCGCACAGAAACGAAGACCCAACACAATAAATAAATAAATTAATTAAAAAAAAAAAGAATGAAATAATGCCATTTGCAGCAACATGGATGGACCTAGAGATTGTCATACTGAGTGAAGTAACTCAGACAGAGAAAGAAATATCGTATGATATCGCTTATATGGGGAATCTAAAAAAGAAATGATACAAATGAACTTATTTACAAAACAGAAACAGACTCACGGACTTAGAGAACGAACTTATGGTTGCCGGGGTGGGGAGAAGGGTGGGGTGAAGGGATAGTTAGGGAGTTTGGGATTGACATGTACACGCTGCTAAATTTAAAATGGATAACCAACAGGACCTACTGTATGGCATGGGGAACTCTGCTCAGTGTTATGTAACAACGTAAATGGGAAAAGAATTTGAAAAAGAATAGATACATGGGGGACTTCCCTGGTGGTCCAATGGTTAAGAATTTGCCTTCCAATGCAGGGGACTCGGGCGCTCGATCCCTGGTGGGGTAACTAAGATCCCACATGCCCCGGGGCAACTAAGCCTGCACGCCACAACTACTGAGCCCGCGCTCTCTGGAGCCTGTGTGCCACAACTAGAGAAGCCCGCGTGCCGCAACAAAGACCCAGTGCAGCCAAAAAAAAAAAAAAAATAGATACATGTATATGTATAACTGAATCACTTTGCTGTATACCTGAAGCTATCACAATATTGTTAATCAACTATACTTCAATATAAAATAAAAAGTTTAAAAAAAAAAAGAGAGAGAGAGATAATGGCTGGAGATGACATCCCAGGTTCAAGGCCCCAGCTTTGCCGTCAGCTCATGATAGGGCATTGAACAAATGGCTTGTCCTTTTGGGGCCTTAAGAAGAGGGGAGAGTGAGAGTCCAGCCACAGGAAAGTGAGCAATGCTCCCTGCAACCACAAACTGGGAGTGGAAAGGACCATGAGAAGGGCACTCCTCACCTAGGTGCTGGGCCTTCAGGTCAGATCAGTGGGTGAAACTGACCAGGGCCTCACTCAGTCAGAGGCAGGCAGGAGCTGGAAGGGGCTGGATTCCTGCAGTCATCACCGTGGAGCCAACTCAAATCAGCTGAGTGTAGACAGGGGTGAGGGTAGGAGGCCTATCTCAGGAGTTGGCCCAGCCGGTGGGCAGACTGGAAGTCCTCTGGGATGACGACAATGTGCTATAAACTTGGGCTTATCTCCGTGATATTGTCTTTGTTCCCGTGACCCTTGCTTTCCAAGAAAGGGTACCCCCAAAACAGAACTGAGGTCCAGAGAGGTGTGTGTACCCTGAGGCCAGCAGAGCCAGGATGCTGCTGTGGTTGGAGAGGCCACAAGTGATGGGGCCACCTCGGTCTTGGCTGGGACTCTGAAGGAAGCAGGAGTAGCTTTCTGTAGTCAACACGGAAGGGAGAAGAACAGAAGGGGCCCAGCAGAAGAAGGGTGCTTTTCTCCCCTTTGTCAGGTGAGCAGGAGAGGTTCAAGGACATCATGGAGTGCTAGGGCAGGATGGGCTGAAGACGAGATGGAAAATCACATCACCATCCGATTCTGGTGGGGGCGGCCACAAACACCAGCCTGCCATAGAGTCAGCCTTGGCCATGCTTTGAGGGAGAAGCACGGATTTTGGAGTCAGACAGACCTGGGTTCAAATCCCAGCTATGCCATTCAACAGCCGTGGGAGCCTAGACAAGCCTTTTTTTGGTGGACTGTTACTTGGGCATCCCCAATAAGCCATGCTTCCCAGTATGTGTGCCCTCATGTTGTCCCCTCCCACACTGACTCTGGGTTTGGGCATGTGACTTTCTTTGGCCAATAAGGACATTAACAAGCATGATGTAAAGCGGAGGCTTGCTAAGTGCTTGCATGCTGAGGCTTGTCCTCTTGGAACACTCCCTCTTGGAAGTCAACTGCCATGCTTGGGGAAGCCCAAGCTAGCCTGGTGAAAACGACATGAGGAAGAGAACCGAGGCAGCCCAGCCAACAGCCAGCACCAAGACCCCAGGCATGTGAGAGGCCCTCTTCAACCTTTCAGCCAAATCTAGCTGCCAACTGACTGTATTCACATGATAGACCCCAGCTGACACCACCTGGAGCCCAAGAACCACCCAGTTAATCCACAGAATCATGAGAAATTATCATTCATTCATTATCATTCAGTGTTGTTTTAAGCCACTAAGGTTTTGGATGGTTGTCACACTGTAATAATTAGCTGAAATACTGTGTAAACTTCTGAGCCTCAGCTGCCCCCTCTGTAAAATGGGGTGATAATATTCGTTGCCAAAAGTTATGAGGAGTAAATTTAACACACAATAACAATGAGCATTTATTGAGTACCTGCTGTGTTTCGGGCACTGTGATAGATGCCAAATGTACATAATTTAAAGCATATAATCTGTAGAGCATCTATCTCTGTGAAGTAAGTACTGTTAGGCCCATTTTCCAGACAAGGAGACTGAACTCAGAGGGGTTAAGTAACTTGCCCAAGGTGGCAGGTTAAGGTCAGAGCTGGGGCTCTAACCCAGGTCCCTCTCATTCTAATCACTAAGACCCAGCAGGGCCTCCTCCACTGGCACCGACGAATGAACGACCTTCCAGGGGAGCACCAAACCTTCCTATGCTTCAAGAACTTTGTCTCTGTCAGGTGGTTGGAGGATGGAGACAGGGGGCATACTCACAAGGCCAGCATCAAGTCCAAGTACCCTTGAGGGCAGGTTAACAGGGCTCCGTTTGGTGGCCAGTCCCCTGCTCTTGGCGCTGCTTCAGTGAGCCGTGGGTCACAAGGGATGACAGAACTCAGAGCAAATCCATTCTCACTTCTAGGAAAACAGCTAATGGGGCTTAGCAGTACCACAGTCACAAGCAAAAGGCAGCTTGTTTCTCAAGAGGCAGGAGCACCTCAGCCATGAGTGCCCCGCCCCCGCCACTGGAAGGCCTCAAGAAGCCAGAAGCCACCCCTTTTGTCCCTCTGAGAGACAGCCCCCCTCAACACACACACACACACACACACACACACACACACACACACTCACACACAAAATCACAGGGGAGGGGGCAGCTGTGGGGTCCTGGATCACAATGGGGTAGGAGTGGGGCATGACCAGAGGGCCCCGCTGGCCCAGGCGGCCGCTGCCGGGAGTCTCCCACCCTCCCAAGAACTGGTGAGTGACACTGAAGACGGTGGCAGAGGGATCCTTTCTCGCCCTCCCCAAGCTGACGGCATCACTCTCCACCCCAGAGGCCCAGGAACAACCTTGTCCTGGGGAGGGTAGGGAAGCCTGCAGCTGAAAAAACCCACACCCTTCCCCCCTTTCCTTGATTCCGCCCATCTTACCCGTCTTGCCTTCACGGGGTCCTTTTCACAAGTGTTCACACATGATACAATGCGTGAAAAGAGATAATCTAAAAGTATATTGCTAGAATGCTCTCAACTTTGCTTAAAGTTACATATATATTTGAAAAGTTATATATATATTTTCATAAATATACAAAAACGAGTAGCAAGAACCATCTGAAAATGTTGACAATGATTATCTCTAGGTGGTAAGATAAAGTTTTTTCTTCTTTGTACCTTTTGTATCTTCGACTTCTCTACAAAGGGCACGATTGCTTTTAGAATCAGAAAATAAACTATACTATCTGTGCTTTTTAATGAATGTGCACGGCCTGGAAAAGTCACACCTTAAAACTCTTCCCAGGGACTTCCCTGGTGGTCCAGTGGCTAAGACTCCGCGCTCCCACTGCAGTGGTCCCGGGTTCAATCCTTGATCAGGGAACTAGATCCTACATGCTGCAACTAAAGATCCTGCCTGCGACAACTAAGACCCGGCACAGCCAAATAAATGAATAAATATTTTTAAAAAACGCTTTAAAAAAAAAAAAACTCTTCCCATCCAGCACCTTCATTATTGGTTCACACCTGGATCATTAGTAGTGTCTCCGGACACCTGAGTCTTCACCCAGGGTAGAGATGGGAAGGGAGCGGCCCCAATGCCCAAGGCAAAAGGGGGCAGGGCCACTGAGGCCAAGCAGAAAGGGGCGGGGTCAGTGAGCCTGGAGCCTGTGCAGTCAGTACCTAGGACTGCTTCCAGCCCTCCAGTGGACTGAAGACCCGGTACCCAAGGCATTGCAAGACTGGGCTGGAGAAGTTGCTGGAATGGAGGGCCTACCCTGCCTGGCCTGGGAGGGCAGGAAGCCCTGGCCCAGGAGTAAAATTCCGAGGCCTGGCTCACGCATGCCGCCTGGTTCACAGCGGACCCCATCACTTAGATTAACAGCCCTAACTTGCAGGCAGAGCATGAATTGTAGGAGGCGAGGTGGCGCATATACAGCGCTCATCACAATTCCTAGCACACACAAGGCACTCAATAAATGCAGCTGTGATTATTAGGGATAAACACATGCCCATCAGCACCGGCTCTCCTGGGTAAGCCCAGCACCCCAGTCATCTGGTGCCAGAAAAGGGACGAGCCATCACGGTGCTCAGCCGGCAATCCCCTGTTTTGTTCCTTGCTGGGTCCTGCTAAATATGCAAGCAGAAAAATTTTTTCCACCCCCAGAACAGTTTCTAGATGTGCTACCTTGGCCAAAGCAAGCTGCTAATTAACATGGGTGAGAAATGCCCAGATGATACCATCAAAGGCCGTTAAAGTACCCCCAGCTGGTTGTGGGTGTTTGTTTTGCTTCCCATCAATTCTGCTCAGAACGATGACAGTACCCAGCCAGAGTGGGAGCCACACAGGGCAGGGTGGGTCTGGGGAAGGCAGACACAGCTGGGAGTGGTCAAGTTCCCTCACACAAGAGGAACGGACTCAAGATAAGCTCCTCTATCCTCCTGTACTTTCAGACTTGCAGTGCCCAGCTGCTCTCTCCCTGCTCTGACTTACACACTTGCTCCCAGGAAGGGGTTTTCAGTAAGTCATTTACACATTAGTATGAATTTCAGTATTCCCAGGGGCCTCTGGTTTCATCATGGAATAAAACTCTTTATTCTCTTCCCTTGAAATCCTACCATGTGGGGGGGGGGGGTCCTTGGCCTTAAATGAGAAAATGGGAAGGAGTTCTAATTCTGTTTTAGCCATTCCTGGGCTCAGCCACCCACATCCCCAAGATCAGGACCTTCTCTACTCTCTGAGTTCAGCAGCGTATGTATTCACCTTTATTTCTCATTAAGGAAACCTCAATAAAAGCATGAAAAGCTCTTCTCTATCTTTAAAAGAGAAGGATTTAGAGAGTAAAAAAAAAAAAATGTGTTAAACTGATAAAAAGAAAAAAAAAAGACACAGAACTCAGAAGTCCTAAAGGAAAAGATGGGCAGATGTGACAACACAAACCTCCTTTGCAGGGCAATACAGCATCAACCAGAGGTTGCGAGCTGGTGTCCTGCTGACCCAACCCAGCCCAAACATGGCTGTCTCTTCTAGTGCTTAAAGTTTTTTGAATGAGTTGCCAGCATTTTAAAACTGGAAGTTTGGGCTTCCCTGGTGGCGCAGTGGTTGAGAGTCTGCCTGCCAGTGCAGGGGACACGGGTTCGAGCCCTGGCCCGGGAGGATCCCGCATGCTGCGGAGCAACTAGGCGCGTGAGCCACAACTACTGAGCCTGCGCGTCTGGAGCCTGTGCTCTGCAACAAGAGAGGCCGCAATAGTGAGAGGCCCGCGCACCGTGATGAAGAGTGGCCCCCGCTCGCCACAACTAGAGAAAGCCCTTGCACAGAAACGAAGACCCAACTCAGCCAAAAATAAATAAATAAATTTAAAAAAAAAAACAAAAAAAAAAACTGGAAGTTTTCCCATAAAAGTCCATATTTCCAGCGTCTCCTGAAGAATCAGAAGATCTGGCACACTGGTTCCCAGCAGAGGCATGTGCTCTCCCCGGCCTGCCATGGCCTCGGAGCCTGCTCCACTTATTCACATCGCTTGCCTCGCCTGCAGCAGATGCCTGTGATGTGCCGTAAACAAAACGAAAAAAAGCAAAAGGTGCTTCAGGAGAACATGTTTGCAACACATCCAAGGAAAAGTTAATATCCATTATATATCAATAAGAACCCCACCAACGGTTCAATGGAAGAATGGGGGAAAGTATAAACAGGTAATTCATAGAGAAAGAAATTCAAACAGCCAATAAACGTGAAACGTACTCAACCTACGGATGATTAGGAAAATGCAAATGAAAATGAGAAGATACCTTTTTGCCAAAGCCATCAAATTGGCAAACAATCAAAAAGCTTTCTAGCACTGCTGTTGGCAAGGATGTGGGGAAAGGAGAGCTCGTGCGTGTTGCTGCTGAGCGTGTAAATTGGTGCAACCTTTGTGGAGGGTGAGTTGGCAGCTCTGATCATTAGTTTAAATACATGTACCTTTAAAGAAATGCAGGTAAATTTTTATTGAAGTAGAGCATGCAGGGAGAAAAGGATGCAAATCCTGAGTGTGTGGCTGAGACACTGAACGCACCCAGGTGACCGCTGCAAAGGGAGAAAGAGGATATTATCAGTACACAGAAGGCCCCCTGCGCCCTTTCTCAGTCAGTAAGTCTCCCCGAAGAGAACCACTGTCCCAACTTCTAACAGGATTTGACTGTTTCTGAACGTTCCGTGAATGGAATTATGTAGTATATATTCTTTGGTGTCTGGCTTCTTTCACCGAATATTATATACTTATTTTATTTTATTTTATTATTATTTTTTTTATGATGCTGTTTTTTTTTTAATTTATTTATTTATTTCTTTATTTATTTATGGCTGTGTTGGGTCTTCGTTTCTGTGCGAAGGCTTTCTCTAGTTGCGGCAAGCGGGGGCCACTCTTCATCGCGGTGCGCGGGCCTCTCACTATCGCGGCCTCTCTTGTTGCGGAGCACAGGCTCCAGACGCGCAGGCTCAGTAGTTGTGGCTCACGGGCCCAGTTGCTCCGCGGCATGTGGGATCTTCCCAGACCAGGGCTCGAACCCGCGTCCCCTGCATTGGCAGGCGGATTCTCAACCACTGCGCCACCAGGGAAGCCCTTATTTTATTTTTTAATCGAAGTACTGTTGATTCACAAAGTTGTGTTCATTTCTGCTGTACAGCAAAGTGACTCAGTTATACATATATATACATTCTTTTTTATATTCTTTTCCATTATGGTTTATCCCAGGACATTGAATATAGTTCCCCGTGCCATACAGTAGGACCTTGTTGTCCATCCATTCTATATGTAATAGTTTGCGTCTAATAACCTCAAACTCCCAGTCCATCCCTCCCCCACAAATATTATATTTTTAAACTTCACCTATGCTGTTCTGTGAAGCAGAACATTCACTTTTGTTGCTGTATAGCATTCCACTGCGTGGCTAGACGGAACTTTATTATTCTGTTGTATTGATGAGGAACACGTGCGTTGTTTCCAGTTTGGGGCTACTGCAAATAGTGCTGCTAAAAAACATTCTTGCATGTGACTTCTGGTGCCCATAGAAACACATTTCTGTCGGGTACACAGTTAAGCCTTGAACAACATGGGGGTTAGGGGCGTGGGGCCCTCCACACAGTTAAATCTGTCTATAACTTAGAGTCGGCCTTCCAGATATATATGTTTCCTCTGTATTCACGGTTCCAAATCCGAGGATTCAACCAACCCGTGTAGTGCTGTAGTATTTACTATTGAAAAAAACCCGCCTGTAAGTGGACCCGAGCAGTTCAAACCCCTGTTGTTCAAGGGTCAACTGTACACCTCTTGACACCGCTCACACTAGGAATCTATTTTACAGAACCCCCTGAGAGAACAAGACTTCATGTCCAAGGCTGTTTATTATAACATTAAAAAAGAGTGCGGTCAACCTCTGTGTTCATTAATAACGATACGGTTAAAAAAAATGATGCAATGCTTCCCTGTGACGATTCCACTTTTTAAACTAACAAAAGATAAAACAGACCTTTACATGTGGAGATGTGTGTCCATTATATCCGGAAGGACTTTTCACATATGAACTAGAGAAGGGAAAGGCAGTGGGGGGAGGGGGAGGAAGGGGTGAGATTTTATGTATATTCTACACATCTCAAATTCATCTACTCTTCTCCATCATTGCCACTGTCCTATACTAAGCCACCACAGCTCTGGTGCTGAAAACACAATGGTCTCCTTATGCGTTCACCTCTCAAGTCATCTCTGCCACCATCAGGAAGGTGGGGACTCAGGGGACGGTGCATGGAAATGTTGGCCTCAAGACTCAAGGGTACACTATTGTAGCGGGGTCAGTAAGGCTGCCCGTGACACTGCCCATCAAGTGAAGAAAGAATCTTGCAAAAAAGTAGGTAGGGTATAATCCCATTTTTTTTTTAAATAAAAATTTTCAAGTTAAAACAATACAAGTGAATATATATATATGCATTAGAAGACTTGGAAGCCACGGCCAGCATAATATCTCATTATCTGCAAAGCAGGTGACAGGCCAGTGTTCCCCCAGGAACAGCTGTACCATGGCACCCTAGTGACCTTCCATGTATCCACACGGGTCACAACACAGGCAAAGCTTGAACCGCAGCTAATCTTCATCTTGGCAGAACATGAGAAGATGGAGGCCTGTAGGGAATGCTCTGAGGCCATCTTCCATTCATCTCCCATATTAGTCAGCTCACACTGTCATGCACAGCACCACAGACTGAGTGGCTTACACAACAGAAATTTAATTCCTCACGGTTCTGGAGGCTGGAAGTGCCGGATCAAGGTGCCGGCAGAGTTGGTTCCTTCTGAGGGCCAAGAAGGAAGGATGGGTTCCAGGCCTTTCCCCGTGGTTTATAGATGGCTGTCTTCTTCCTGAGTCTTTACATCATCGTCTCTCTGTGTCCTAATCTCCTCTTCTTGTAAAGACACCGATCAGATTGGATTAGGGCCCACCCATATGATCTCACTTTAATGTAATTACATCTTTACAGGCCCTGTCTCCAAATACAGTCACGTTCCGAGATACTAGGGATTAGGATTTCAACATATGAATTTGGGGTGGGGGGGGGATATAATTCAGCCTATAACACCCCCCTATCTGCCCTGGGAGGCTTTCACGGGATGGTTTCTCATCACCTCCTGGGTTCTGATGAGCTAGGAAATTTTCATACCACCCCGCTCAAGATAGAGCTTATACAAAACTGCCTAGTTTTATATTTTTATACTGCCAGTCTAGAATCGGCCCATCAGGCCCATTTTGTTTTGATGTCATCCTTTTTGGGGTGAGGCAAACACCCAGGGAGCTGGCACCTCTGACTAATCTTCCTTTCACTGTTTATGTAAGTAAGAAACTGTCCAAATCTGAGAGTGGCTCACTTCATCTTTATCAGCCAAGGCAGCCAGGGCTTGGCCTTTGGCTTTCCTAGAAAGCCTTGTGTGTGCTTGACAACAGACACTGGAATGTGTTGCAAAAGCAAAAACAAAAATCTTGCTAACAGAGGTGGGAGAAAGGGAAACAAGAAGGATGGCTCCCAATTCTGTGTTCCTCCCACACATCCGGCACCCGGTGCTCTTATGCGGGGATGACCCAGGCCTCCCCACCCCAGTCTCTCGGTCACCTGTATTTGCACTTGCTTGCCATTTAGAAAATGAATTAACGAAAGATAAAATGCATGCACTGAAATATCTAGAAGAGCTTTTTACATATGAACTGATGGCATCAATAATCCTCGGGGAAGGGATTTTGACACTTCATGTGTATTTTATACGACGGGCCTCAGAGGACACAGGTGACCTGCCAGAGGTGGGAAGGTTGGCCTCGGACAGGCAAAGTCGAGTCCATTCACAGTTAACATCCTGTACAGGAATCATTACTCTCAACTCTTTCCCCAACAAATAGAAGTTTAGCTAAAGAAATCAAAACCATGAGGAGAGACTACTTCACACCCATCAGGATGGCTATTTTCAAAACCCAGAAAAAACAGAGAATAACAAGTGTTGACGAGGACGTGGAGAAACTGGATCCCTTGTGCACTGCTGGCCGGAATGTAAAATGGTGCAGCCACTGTGGAAAATAGTAGCCAGACACAAAAGGACAAGTGTATGATTCCACTTACATGAGGTGCCTAGTGTGGTCAGATTCATAGAGGCAGAAAGTAGGATGGTAGCTGCCAAGAGGAAAGAAGGAGTCAATGTTTAATGGGTGCAGAGTTTCAGTTTGGGAAGATAAAAATGTTCTGGAGCTGGATGGTGGTGATGGTTGCCCAACAATGCACATGTCTTTAATGCCACTGATCTGGACTCTTCAAAAAGGTTAAGATGGTAAATTTTATGTTATGTATATTTTACCACAATAAAGAAAGAGGATAGTGCTCGCTTCAGCAGCACATATGCTACAATTGGAACCATACAGAGAAGATTAGCGTGGGCCCTGCACAAGGATGGCACGCAAATTCGTGAAGCACTCATTTTTTTAATGCAGAAAAAATATGAAGACTAGAATAAAAATTTCCTGGGGGAGGGAGGGATAAATTAGGGGTTTGGGATTAACAGATACACAGTATTATATATAAAATAGATAAACAACAAGGACCTACTGTATAGCACAGGGAACTATAGTATCTTGTAATAATCTATAAGGGAAAAGAATCTGAAAAACGAGTGTGTGTGTGTGTGTGTGTGTGTGTGTGTGTGTGTGTGTATGTGTATCACTGAATCACTTTGCTGTACACCTGAAACTAAACTAAACTAATATTGTAAATCAACTATACTTCAATTAAAAAAATAAAAATTACCTGGTATCCGAAAACCTAGCTCACCACACGCACACACAAAAAAACAGTATAAAAAAGGATCTCTTCTAAAGTAAACTTTATACTCCATACACACACAGAAGTTTAGCTCAAGATTTGAGAGGCTTTGCTGCCTGGAGATGGAATTTAAGAAAGACACCAGTTTCCTTGTTGCAGTTTTGCACGTGTTGAGAGAGGGACTGGCTTCAGCCACCTGCGAGCTAATGGCCAGAGAGACTCCCCAGGCGGGGATGGTCCTGAGCCAGGGAGGCTGGACACACCGTGGGCATGTCATTTCCCTTCTCCCTCTTCTCTGTCTACAGCCTGGGTCAGAGGACACAGGGTTAAAAGCTGAGACACGCAAAGCCTTCCTCAAATCCTCTCTGTCTCTCCCCACCCTCCTCCCATCGCATTTCTTCTGTGGAACCTTCCACGAACTCTTCCTTCCCCGAACTGCTGGAACAGTTATTCATTCCATATGTGTCTTTCAGCGTGTCTGACTTACTGTTTAATATCACGAGCCGACTTTGCACGGGTGTGTGTCTTCTGGCCCCAACTAAACTAGAAGTTGCCCGAAGGTAAAGACTGATGCTTAGCCTCCCTTGGATCTCTTTAGCTCTCCCATCAGTGTCTAGTGCAGAGGAAGCGGCATGTACATCCAGACGATGGAATATCGCTAAAGCGCTAAAGAGAGATGAGCTGGCAAGCCATGAGAAGACGTGGAGGAAGCGGAAATGCTGATTACCAAGTGACAGAAGCCCGTCTGAAAAGGCTACCTGCTGGATGAGTCCAACTACTTGACATTCTGGAAAAGACAAAACTATGGAGACAGTCAAACGATCAGTGGTTGCCAGGGGTTGAGGGAGAGGGAGGGATGACTAGATGGGGCACAGAGGATGTTTAGGGGGTGAAGCTATTCTGTATGATACTGTAACGGTGGATGCATGACAGTAGGCATTGTCACAATCCACAGAATGCATACAACAAAGAGTAAACCCCAATGTAAACTACGGACATTGGTTAGTAATCGTGTATCCATATGGAGTCATCAATATTGAACCAATATTCTAATGCAAGATGTTAATAATAGGGGAAACTGGGGGTTGTATATGGGAACTCTATACCATCTGCCCAGTTCTCCTGTAAACCTAAAACTGCTCTAAAAAAGAAAATTTATTATAAATATATATATATTTATGGAAAAGAATATGAAAAAGAATGTGTATATATATATATATATATATATATATATATATATATATATATAACCGAATCACTTTGCCGCACAGCAGAAATTAACACAACATTGTAAATCAACTATACTTCAATAAAATAAAATTTTAAACTAAAAAAAAATTTTTTTATATATAGTTGGATAGTTGAGTGAATATTGGACCATACACATGGACACATCCAGTTATGAGGGAGCTGGGAAGATTTACCCAGGCCTGACATTTTTCAAAATCCAGTGAAACATAGTTGGGAGTAAACGAAAGTTTCTTCTTGAAGCCAAAGAAGAAAAATTAGGAGATAAGCATTTATTTGTGAGTTAAAATTTACGCAGAAAGTTGCTAGATTTGCCTGTAGGTGTTTGTGTTTCTTTACATTTTGCCCTAACTAGTGTTATCATATTTTGTATTAAAATCAGAACTAATTTTGACAGAGAATCAAAGCATCCTTAGTGGGTATCTGACATCCCCTTTCCAGGCCTTCTCCAGCCCAGACCTCTGAAGGGAAGGAACAGGCCACATATCACACGGCTTCGTTCAGAGAACGAAGGAAGGGAGTTAAAAACCAAATGAACAACATTACAGCAGTATCACCTGGCTACCAAACAGTTTCTGGAAAGACAGTATTCAGGGAACTGCACTGCACAGAGAAACACAAAGGCTCTGATGTCAACAGATACTTGTCAAGAAAGTGCTTGACCGAAAGGCAGCGGGCAGGACGGCCATTCCAGGTGGTCATTTTGTTTCTGTAACAGCCCAGGGCAGGTCCACGGCAGTGGCCTATGTGAACTTCCAGAGCCTTCCTGCCCCTCCAAACCCACAGTACAATGACATAAACAGGTTTAAAACACTTCTGTATTTCCCAAATATCTCACCTTCACTATACTAAGCTTAATGTATCTGCAGCAAGAGCCACTAACTAATGTTATTTTGCTGGCATCCAAGGCTCATGACCTCACAGTGTACATGCGCAGAAAGGAGAGGCAACCGAGTGCCTCCAGCGGGTGGTCCTGACACTGGGTTTTGAGCGGGACTTTCCCACTGTTTCTGACTCCCAGGTAACTGCGTTTCTCAGCTTCACACCGCACCACGGTTCCTTCTTTCCTTTATCATACTCCCCCAGCAGCTCCCCATGCCAACTTCTGATTAGAGGCTGGAAAACAGGCCCTAGGAGGGAACTAATTACTTAAGTAGGGGACAGAGAGGCCCAGGAATGGCTTGGAACACTCTCCGTGCATCTCGAGGGTTATTGCTGCGGGCCATGGTGACTAGCAGTGTCTTAGGTCAGGTTCTCCAGAAGGAGAGCCCCAGACATGGATTCTTGTGCGAGTGAATTATTGAGGGAAGGGCTCTCAGGAGACACAGGTAATGGTGGGAGGGAAGAAGAACAGGGCAGGGAAAGAAGCCAAGCAAAGATGGAGATTTGGCCAAAGCCTAGCCTCAGCCTGATCCCCTGGAGGGAGGGGGGTAGGGGCAGGGGAAAAGGAGGCGGGGCAGCATCACAGAGTCATTCATTCCCATACCTGACACAGGGGGTGGGCCTTTATATCTCCCATATCAGTCAGTCACCGACCACAGGCCACCTCCATGGGGGGGCAGGAGGGCACATAAGCCCCAAGCCATCAGCTGTGGGCGAGGCTGCTCCTGTAGGGTGGAGGGCTGTTCCACAGAGAAGGCTGAAGCTGTGAGCTGCTCAGCTGGGATCAATGCAGGGCATCTGTCTAGACACCACCAGCAGCCACAAAGGGCTGCCCTCTAAAACAGAAGCAGGAGAGAGGTAAGGTAGAAACAAGAAAAAGCCTCCTGAGGTGGCAGGATTCTTTAGAAGTCCTTCCAGCTGCCTGTCATTAGAACAGATGGACAGGGAACGGCCTCAACTCAAGTGGATCTTTCTAGGCACATCCAAGCAGAATGTTTGTGCAGGTGCCCTCAGAACAGACCCAATCTGAGAACCACACACGTAATCCTGCTGTCAAACAGTAGCCTGAGACCTAAGGGGCTCCCCAGAAAGCTTCCAGAATAGTTTAGTTCTGACAACAGTGGCAACCTGTACAGATGTTACGCTGCCAGGTGCTGTTCTAAGCGCTTTATGTCTGTTACCTTCACTTAATCCTCACAACAACCATAGTAGTGAGGCATTATTATTGGCCATCCCCATTTTACAGATGAGGACACTGAGGCCCAGAGAGGTTCATTAATTTGCCCAAGTTAACAGTTGGAAGTAGCAGAGCCAGGATTTGAACCTAGGTAGCCTGGCTCGGGAGGGCTACACCACCGCTCTACGGCCCCTGGCTGTCTAGCTGGAGTAGATGATGCTATAAGGCAGGAGACCACCACCGTGGATGCCTTCAGAGGAGCATGTTTATACATCAGAATCACCTGTGGGTGACTGTTGCGCTACAGAATCCAGAGTCTCATCCTGAACCTACTCAGAAGCCAGGGCTGAGGGCCAGGTGGAAATCTATACATTTAACAAGCCCCCCAGGTGTTCTGACACAGATGGCAACTCTGAAACCCCACAATGATTCAGACTGAAAGAGTAGAGGCCAGGTTCAAATTCTAGCTCTTCCACTTTCTATCTGTGTGACCTTGGAAAAGTTCATTCACCTCTCTGAGCCTCAACTGTTCTCAAATCTAAAATAAAACTAGGGACTTCCCTGGTGGTGCAGTGGTTATGAATCCGCCTGCCAATGCAGGGGACACGGGTTCGAGCCCTGGTCCGGGAAGATCCCACATGCCGTAGAGCAACTAAGCCCATGCACCACAACTACTGAGCCTGTGCTCTAGAGCCCGTGAGCCACAACTACTGAGCCTGTGTGCTACAACTACTGAAGCCCGCGCGCCTAGAGCCCGTGGTCCGCAACAAGAGAAGCCACCGCAGTGAGAAGCCCGCGCACCGCAACCAAGAGTAGCCCCCTCTCACCGCAACTAGAGAAAGCCTGCGCGCAGCAACGAAGACCCAACACAGCCAAAAAAAAAAAAGAAAATAAATTTTTTAAAAAAGCTTTTAAAATAAAACTAATACTTCTCCTATTAAGATTTTGTGACATTTAAACTGTGAGTTACTGTACATCTGGTATAATTCCGTGTATACATATTTAAAACTGTGTACATGTATATCTTACACATATATATAAATATTAGACAAAAACCAGACAGAATAAAGTAGTAAGGGTGATTATCTCTCACGAGATAAGAGGGTGGGATAAAGGGGGGTAGAGAGTGAGATGGGAAAGGCTTTCACTTCTTACTCCATGTATTAAATTCTAATTTTTTATAAAGAGAACATATTAAAGTTTTGTATATGTAAAATGTATTTAATCAAAACCCAAAAGACTAAAGAGAATCATCTAGATAAGTGCCTGGCCCACAGTACGTGCTCAATTAATGGTAGCTGTTGGTCTTATCATCGTCCACAAACATTTGTTGAGTGCCTATTATGTGCGAGTCATCATATTTAGGCTGCATTGGGAGGCAGAGAAGCACAAAACAAAGTCCCTGCTCTCACATGCACACACAAAAAAAAAACCAAACGCCCAATGGCAGTGTTTACTTTGGGACCAATGAGTGCTATAGAAAAAAAAAAGCCTTTAAGAGTTGAAATGAGAGAGATCATTTCCAGCTGGCCTCTTCAGGGGAGGTGGGGCTCGCAACGAGGCATTGAGGAAAGGGGAAGATTTCAATAGGCAGAGAAAGGGGGAAAGAACATTCCAGTGGCAAAAAAGAGCTTGGTTCAAAGGGCAGTGGGACTTGGTGGGCATGTGCAGAAGATGCTGAGCGGACATTTGGCTCCGCGCGGCCAGCCTGCGGGATGCAATCGTGCCGGGTCCCAGGCAGGCCATCGCGGGCCTCCCCTCCCACAACTGAAATAACACAATCTCTGGCCCCATCCCTTCCGGTGCTTGGAATGGGGCCAAGATCGACTTTCTCAACGATTCTTGACCCTTGTGGACCAAACGTAGAACGGGAAGAGAAGCGGCCAAAGAGATTGAAAAAAAAAGTGGATCCTCTCCCCCAGCTGCTGGGCCCAAGTATATGCAGGGCACATGCTGGGGATGCGGGTGGAGCCAGGTGGGGAGGTGCGTGGTAACGTGGGTCTGGGGGCGCCGTGTGTGTGTGTGTGTGTATGTGTGTGTGTGAACTGACGCGTGAGCATGCACGTCGTTCTGACAGGCGGCATTTCCTGTGATTGTGTGCTGTGATCTACGGGCCTGAGTTATGAGTGCAGTGTGTGCTCACCACATTCCTGAAGGCTAATCTTTCTGAGCCACTGAGGAGGACGCAGAGGGAAGCAGGAGCCAGCAAAATATCTGTCCACGGAACACACCCTCTGCCTTCCTAGGACTTCTGCTCGGGATGAGGGTCCCAGGGAGCGTGGGTGGCACCGGGAAGAGGCAGGGAAAGGTTCACACAGGGCACTGACGAGAGCAGGACGAGAGCTGCCCCTGCCTCAGCAAATACCACACCGCAGCTGTGCACTCGGTCACCTATAAAGCACCCTGACATCTTCCTGGATCTGGTGCCTGTGTGTCTATATACGCAGTGTGTATGTAGAGAGCTAGAGATAAACACTTTTTTAAAAAGTTAAAGCTTGATTAGCTGAACACCACGAGGCCCTGGGAAATTGAGTTTTAGAAAAAATTTGGATAATTGGAACAGCAGAGAATATCAAGAATGTTAAATACACAAGTCAGCTGAGCACACAAGAGTTTATGGCAAGCTCTGATTAAGACGAAGTTTCTGATAATCAAAGTTTTAAGGGCAGAGGCTCATTTGAATTTCTTCTGTCTAAAAGGGAGATTAGATATCGTGTGCACAGAATATCTTGTGATATTTTCCATTCTTCCCAACCCCGGGTGAGTCACAAACATGCTTTTTTATGTATGTATTTATTTTGTAAAAAGTACTCTATCCTTTGGTCTGCCCCAAACTACCCCAAACAGGACTTGCCACAGATGTGTTTATCAGATTGTACTGCAAATGCTCGGAGAGGGCAAGTCTGCCTAACGTCTAAGTGATTTCAAAATCAAAGCCATCCCAGACACACCAGAAGCCTAAAGCAGCCAAGAGATAGGCCAAGTTTATAAACTTCCATAATATGTTTATTGCACGGATGGCAATTACCCAATATCCCTGCCCTCCTGGGTCTTAGATCAGAATAGTTCCACAAAAAGAAATCTGTGTTTGACTGCATTTAACCAGTCATAATTCCAGATGTCTGGAATATTCCAACACCAGGCGTGGGGATGGGGAGGAAGAAAGGAAGCTGTTGATCATTCGGCGACAGTCTTGTAGTCTGCGGTGGCGTGTCTAGTGGGGCTGATTGTGCCGCTTCCTCTGTCCCTAAAGGAGAGGTGTCACAGGAGCAGTCATTGTATTTAGGGGAAGTGGCTGTCTCCAGCCACAGGCAGGCTTTTCTGTCCACCTCTGGAAACCCGATGTGTCACATCAGAGATATAATTTCTTAATGAAATGGCGAGAGTGTCCCTAATTTATGCCAGGACGGAAAACGCTGACGGGGCAGAAAGGACACTTGTTTCTGCTGTAACAGGGAGCACGTGTGGGCCACGTCACTCAGGAATGAATCAGACCAGCGTTCTGGGGCAGTCTGCTAAGAGAATTGCCTCCTTGCGAGCTCCTGTAAAGTGTTAAAGATATTTACTGCGTGCATACATGCCGGTCCATTCCAACCCTTTCATTGGAACGCAGACTTATGTGAGTTCAATCCTTTGTCCCAGACCCCTTCCTGAGCATGAGTAAGAAAAGTCGGATTGTGCTATAGAATCATCAGTGCGATTCATTCTGCCCTTTCCTCTAGGGCTTTTCTGGCAAACATTAAACATCACGAGGGACTTCCGTGGTGGCACAATGGTTAAGAATCTGCCTGCCAATGCAGGAGACACGGGTTCGAGCCCTGGTCCGGGAAGATCCCACATCTGGCAGAGAAACTAAGCCTGTGAGCCACAACTACTGAGCCTGCGCTCTAGGGCCCGTGAGCCACAACTACTGAGCCTGCACGCCACAACTACCGAAGCCCGCGTGCCTAGAGCCCGTGCTCCACAACAAGAGAAGCCACCGCAATGAGAAGCCCGTGCACCGCAACGAAGAGCAGCCCCCGCTCACTGCAACTAGAGAAAGCCTACGCGCACAGCAATGAAGACCCAATGCAGCCAAAATATAAATAAATAAAATAAATAAACATCATGACACCCCCATTAAAGGGATGCGAAGTACTCATTTCACAGACGGTAAGACTGACACACAGGTTTTGCCTCCGTGACACCTTATAGCCAACGGGATAGATTTTTTTCCCTCTCCAGCAAAGCGGGTGTGAGATGCATTGATGAACTTTTAAAAATTTTATTGAGGTATAGTTGATTTAAAATGTTGTGTTAATTTCTGCTGTACAGCAAAGTGATTCAGTTATTCATATATATACACGTTCTTTTTCATATTCTTTCCCACTATGGTTTATCACAGGATATGAATACAGTTCCCTGTGCTCTACAGTAGGACACTATTGTTTATCCATTCTATATATAATACTTCGCATCTGCTAATCCCAAACTCCCAATCCATCCCTTCGCCACTCCCCCTCCCCCTTGGCAGAGATGTGCTGATGAACTTAACCTAAGGCTTGGGTATGGTGTGGCCAAAGAGGTCAGGGCTTCTCCTGACGGTCGTGGGGCTGCAGCAGGGTCTGAAAGTCTGGAGTCTTTGTCTCCTGCTCAACACTGGGCCAAGAGGTATCAGTCATGGCCAAGTGCAAGAGAACTTTCTCTACGCCAGAAAGTCTCCAAAGTGGGGGCACACACACCCTAAGTGGTACACAAGACAATTCTTTGAGGGGTAGTGTTAATGGGTTGAATTATGTCCCCCTCCCCAAAATTCATATGTTGAAGTCCTAACCTCCAGGACCTCAGAATGCAACCTTATTTGGAGATAGGATCTTTAAAGAGGTAATAAAGTTAAAGTGAGATCTTTAGGGTGGGCCCTAAAAAATATGACTAGTGTCCTTATAAAGTGGGGACATTTGGACAGAGACACACATAGAAGGAAGATGATGTGAAGAGACACAGGAGAAAGACAAGCCAAGAGGAGAGGCCTGGGAGAGCCTTCCCTTGCAGCCCTCAGAAGGAACCAACCCTGCCGACATCTTGATCTTGGACTTCCAGCGTCCAGAAGGGTGAGACAATATATTTCTGTTGTTTAAACCACCCTGTCTATGGTACCTTGTCACGGCAGCCCAAGCAAACTAACGCAGATAGGAAGAAGATACTAGAACTTTAGAATTTCTGTTTATATTACTGTGGTGGTTTGGCTTATGGATCCTAATTCATCACCTGCATGGAACAGAATTAATACCATTTGCCATGTCACTTTGCAGTGCTTCCCACTGTGGGGGGGACTATACTCCCCCCATGCCAGTGACGTTGCACTTGACCAAAGGAGTATTAGTGGATGTGGCTTGTGAGCAGGACTGTAAATGTGTTGTGTGGTGTGTGATTTGCCCTCTTGAGCTTCTGCCATCACTAAGAGAAGAACAGGTCCTAGGTGGCTACAGTCACATCAGCCTGGGCTCCAGACCTGCACAAAACCTGCAAGCTGGAACCAAGCCTGGCCAACCTGCAGCCTGAAGTCGCCCAGCCCAGCCAAGATCCATTAAGACCCCGCAGGACCAGGAGCGACAAAAACCCATAAATGCCTATCATTGTAAGCCGCCGAGTTTCGGAGTGTTTGTTTTGTAGCATAATTGCAGGAAGAGTTGACTGTTACAATGACCAATATGCAACATGTAGATTGACCACATGGCCTCACTCAGGCTGAATGTCACTGCTCGGCATCCAGTGTGACAGGCAAGGAATGCCAAGGGAAGAGTGACAGTCTTGGAACCTGGCTGGCATCTGCCTCGCATGATTTTTCACCTCAGTAAATGGCCTGTTATGAGTGCCACGTCGAGTGATTTGCAAATTATATGATCTTGCTCTAACTAAACTAATCATCACAAAATGGGCAAGGGGCTTGAAATGTCTCCTCTAAAGAAACCATGGCTTGCAGATAATACTGTGAAAGCAACTATCAGCTAGGAAGGAACTGGCCAGCTCCGGGTTCCAGAGCTCTGCCAGCCCGATTAGGAGGAAACAACGTGATCTGAATCAGATTTGACAAAGAGTACGTTTTAAAAATTTCAAACTTCAGAAGATCATTTGAGATGCAGATTTTCAACTTCTATTGTTAAGAATGGGCCTCGCACACATATATATGGCCTTATGCTCTTAGCAGAAAACATCAGCACGTGAATGTGATTTGTAAGTAAATAAATATACTCAAAATGTGCAAAAAATGTTTCACTAATCGGGTCGAGACCCCTTGAAAGTCGCTTGAAAGTGAGTCCAGCCTATCAAACTGATTTATTAACCTTTTGGGCGAGTTCATTGTTTTTAATGTTGAGGAATGATTAGGGTGCCATCAGTGAACATGGGAAAGACCCGTCCCCTCGAAGTGCAGTGTGCAGAACCCATGGGCTCTCCAGTGTTTGGCTGTGTTCACCCTGTTTCTAAAGCCTGGGGGAGAAATTGATGTCACGGGGAAGGTGAGGACGCACCTCAGTGCCGGGCCTAAGGAGAACCTTCCAGAGCGGGGAGCTGACGCGCTGTTCAGCAGAGAGGGTGCGCGGGGCAGGTGGGCCCTGCTTTGGGCCCAAAGACTCCTCCCAGCTTCGAGAAGTCCTGAAAGGGCCCAGCTCTGCTGCCCCGTCCCGACTCCAACACCACCATTCAGGGCATGGAGACAAGGAGACAAGGAGACACCCCACTCCCAACCAGAATCTCACTCTGGGCACAGACACCGGGCAGCCAGACTTCATGCCCAACTCTGATTAAACCAGAAAGTGTCAAATAATGCTGACCACTCCCTCCACTCCAGAAAATAAATATCTTCCTCCCTTGAACTCTTGAGCTGCATCGTTTCTTTTTCTTTTTTTTTTTTGGCTGTGCCACATAACTTGCGGGATCATAGTTCCCTGACCAGGGATCAAACCCGCGCCCCCTGCAGTGGAAGTGCAGAGTCCTAACCACTGGACCACCGGGGAAGTCCCTGCATTGTTTCTATCTTCCCTATGATGCTGACCCCATTTTGTCTTCAAGTATTGTCACTTAGACTTCCGCATGGGTGCGTCCCATCTCAAGGATGTGGGCTGGGTCTTACGGAGGTGAGGACCCCATTTTACATTCCTTTGAGTGTAGAACCTATTTAGGGAGCTGGGTGCATGAGTCCCCGGGTTTCTCTCTGGGCTGCTGTGAGCATAGGGCATTGCATGGGTTACGGGTGGAGGGGAGGGCACTGCTTGACCCTGAGGTCTCTGTTCTGAAGAATTTTCATCAATTCACGGGAGGCCACCCATGCCCAGGCATTACTATGAAGAGACTGGGACAGAAAGGACGAGGAGGTTGTACCAGTCAGGGCTGGAGCAGGGACGCAGACCACGATGAGGATTATGGAGGAAGGGCTTCATAATGGAACAAGAGCCGACCCAACTGTGGGAGAGTCTGGGAAAGGAAGGGTCCAAAGGCGAAGTTGGAGGGTCCAAGGAGAGTCACTAGCCAGCCCTCCTGCAGCCAGGCGCGAGCAGCTGCCAGAGCAGGGCCACGAGAGGGAGTTGGGGGAACAGCCCACAGAAGATATGTCTCTATGTCTGGTGGCAGGCCTGGCATGGCTGTGGCTCAGCAAGGCCTGCAGAGCAGGAGAGAGCAAGGGCAAAACGGCCCCTTCTGGCACCTCCTGTCTTTTATTGCATCTAACCATGATGGCCAGAGAGGAGTAGCAGCTGCTTCTCTGCCACCTTCCAAATGTTGTGCAAATTTCTCTTCTGACCACCTCTAATGTGGAATCATAAAAGGAAGGGAATTCTAGAAAAGGCTCCAGCTTAGCTGAGGTGACACGACACAAAACCACCACAAGATTTGAGCTGTCACAGGGTCCGCCGTGGCTCTTCTGCACAGCTACTTTAGAAGTGAGGACTACGCTGCTTGTCCTCAAACATTTCTGTGCCCAGGCTTGGCAGGTGGACTGGGCTCACGGAGGGAAAGACCTTTATGGAGCAGCACCTTCCAAATCTCACCAGCAGGTCAAGCTCGACACTGTCCTGTTGACCCCCTTATCACTCAAGAAGGATGATTTCAGCTTGAGGGACTCAGAGAGGAAAATAGCTAAGGGCCTATGGCAGACTGTATTTTCCAAGAGGGACTGAACTGTGTCCCCGCCCCACCCCACCCCACACGAATCCGTATGTTAAAGCCCTAACCCCCAATATGACTGTATTTAGAGATGGGGCCTTTAAAGAGACAAGTAAGGTTAAGTGAGGTCATAAGGGTGGGGCCCTAACCCATTAGGATTGGTGTCCTTATAAGAAGAGGAAGAGACACCAGGGACTTGCATGCACAGAGGGAAAACCACAGAGAGGGTGCCTGTCTGCAAGCCAAGGAGTGAGGCCTCAGGAGAAACCAACCCTACCAACACCTCGATCTTGAACTTCCAGCCTCTGGGACTGTGAGAAAATAAATGTCTGTTGTTTACGCTACCCAGTCTGTGGTATTTTGTTATGGAAGCCCAAGCAGACAAATATAGCCACCACACTATCTCCCATCCCACAGGCTCTTCTTCAATGTGACAATGACACTCCAATGACAATACTTCCGATGGTGGTGTCTACACCCTCTTGCCTTGAACCTGATCAGGCTTTCATGACCGCCTCAACCAATAGAATACAGCAGAAGTGAAGCTATGTGACTTCCGAGACTAGGTCCTAAAAATGCCATGCCCTTCTACCTTGTTCCCCCAGCACACTCACTCTTAGAACCCAGCCACCATGCTGTGAAGAAGCCAAGAAGCCACAGGGAGAGGCCACGTGGAGAGGCCACAGCCAACAATCCCAGCTGAGGTCCCGGCAGCAGCCAGCATCGACACTAGATGTGTGATCGAGGGAGGCTTTGGGTGATTCCAGCCCCCAGCCACTGAGTCGCCCCCTACCCTTTGAGCCACCCCAGAGGACATTCTGTCCCCACTGGCCTTGTCCAGACTACAGATTTGTCAGCAAAATAAATGATTTGTTGTTGTTTCAAGCCACTGATTTTGGTGTGATTCATTATGCAACAGTAGATGACCAGAAGAGAGGTCCTCAGAACAAAGGCATCCAGGAGACCGCCTAAGAGAAAATGGGGCCAAGCCAATATATAGGCTTGACCTGTTTTGGGGGGTATTACAGTGATTTCAGACAATCAAAGCAGTGCAAACCTCCGGCATCAATGCAGAAAAACAGGCTGTCAGATGAGCGGTCCTCTGAAGATCACACCCACTTTACGATTCCTATTCATTTTCCCGCAACTCTGAACATCTTCCCAAGGAGATTTTTTTATTCACGTTGATCAAGCTCTGGACAGAGTTTAAAGGAAGCGTGTATACAGAAAGAAAATGGTGGAATCGGGAGGTTAAGCTGGAGGCTAGAATAATTAAAGGTTAAACTCCAGGTTTGCATTTGGTATTTATAGAATTTTCCATGCTTGGTGTGAGGGTTTTAAAACCAGGCTGAGCAGGGAAGCGCCTTTCAGCTCTTAAAGGAGGGAAAGGATTCTAACACAAGGAATCCAACCTGCCTAGTTCAAAGTTTTAAAAGGCAGGATAATTAAGCTGCTTTGTGGCTTCAGGTGATGCTGTTAAGGTGAACAGGGCTGGGAAAGGAGGCTCTGTGAACAAAACAAAGCCAAACAAAACATTTTCTTTCCCTACCAGGCACCCAGGGCTGTCAGCAGCGGTTCCCTGGGTCCTCGAAAGCGGTTTTCTGCCCCTGTTGCTCCCTGCTCGGAAGGCACGTGAGTGCTGCTTATAGCATTTGACACGAGCCAAGGCAAGCATGGGACAGCAGTGTTCCGGCAGGCGCATTGTGGGGGTTACCAAAGGATGCGCGCGAAGGATGTGGGTGGAGGCGGAGGTAGCGGGGACCCGCACCCGGTGCTGGCTCGCGCACAGCTGCGCTCTGAGGCTGAATGCAAACTCCCCGGAATGCACTTCTGCTTTGCTCCAAGCTTCCTCTCGCCTCCTTTATCCCCCTCCCATTTTCAGTATAGAACTTCAGAGAAACTCCTCTCTCTGTCTTTCAGCTTGTTGTTATCTGTTTTCGGGACATGGTTGTCTCTTTTTGTTTCCTGAAGCTTTGATGGGGCTGGGGATGAAAGGTCAAAGGAGGCGAGGCCAGGGGTGTCTGCGCTACAGGCTCAAACTGCTTCTCCCAAGAGTTTTCCAAATGCATCCTGCTCCCAACCTTCAAAGGATGCGGGATGCAAAGGCTTGTGAGAACTTGTCTAAACTGGCACTGCATTTCTTTGTGAAAATCTAGTTACTAAGACAGACTATAATGCAGCTATTGAGAAGGATGATTATAAAGACCATGTGGCAACATGGAAAAGGCAGGCGTGACATAACATTAAACGAAATAGTAGAACTCCAAACTGTGCCTGAGGTACTGTCACAACTATGTTCAAAGTGGATTAGGAGCAGGGACTCAAACAGATACTTGTACGTCAATGTCCATAGCAGCATTATTCACAATAGCCCAAAGGTGGAAACAACCCAAGTGTCCATCGACGGATGAATGGATAAACAAAATGATCAAAAATTCCTTTTTGACCTTAAAAAGGAATGAAATGCGGAGACCTGCTACAACATGGATGAAGCTTGAAGACATCATGCTAAGTGAAATTAGCCAGTCGCAAAAGGATAAATACTGTATGATTCCATTTATACGAGGCCCCTGGAATAGTCAGATTCAAAGAGACAGACAGTAGGATGGTGGTTTCAGGGGCTGGGGGGAGGAGGGAATGGGGAGTTGTTGTTTAATCGATATGGAGTTTCTGTTTGGGATGATGAAAACGTTCTGGAGATGGATGGTGGTGATGGTTGAACAACACTGTAAAAGTACGTAATGCCACTGAACAGGACACTTAAAAATGGTTAAGGGGCTTCCCTGGTGGCGCAGTGGTTGAGAATCTGCCTGCCAATGCAGGGGACACGGGTTCGAGCCCTGGTCTGGGAAGATCCCACATGCCGCGGAGCAACTGGGCCCGTGAGCCACAACTACTGAGCCTGCGCGTCTGGAGCCTGTGCTCCTCAACAAGAGAGGCCGCGATAGTGAGAGGCCAGTGCACCGCGATGAAGAGTGGCCCCCACTCGCCGCAACTAGAGAAAGCCCTCGCACAGAAACGAAGACCCAACACAGCCAAAAATAAATAAAGACATTTATTTAAAAAAAAAAAAGGTTAAGATGGTAAATTTTATGTTATGTATATTTTACAATAAAAAATTAACTTTTTTAAAGTGCATTAGGCAGATTGGTGATTGCCAGGGGCTGGGAGGAGGAGGGCATAGGGAATAACTGCTTAATCAGTACAGGGTTTTATTTAGGGATGATGATAGTGTTTTAGAACTAGATAGAGGTGACTGGTTGTACAACAGTGTGAATGTACTAAACACCATTGAATTGTTCACTTTAAAATGGTTAATTTTATGTTATGTGCATTTCATCTCAATTTTTTTAAAAACTGGATTAGGAGGACACTGAAAGGGAATGTGGAAAAATGAGAACTGTTTAATGCATTAGGATGGTTAGGACTATGGGTGGATTCATTTTGATTTCTGAAAAAATTGTTAAAATACAGTTTTTGCAATGTATTTTTTACATATTTACGAAAAAACTGTCAGGTAGAAATTCTGTTACAAAAAACAGAATGTATACGGGATTAACATATACACACTACTATATACAAAATAGATAACCAACAAGGACCTACTGTATACAGGGAACTGTGCTCAATATTTTGTAATAACCTATAAGGGAAAAGAATCTGAAAAAGAATATATATATGTGTGTGTGTGTGTGTGTGTGTGTGTGTGTGTGTATATATATATATATATACACACACATATATATATATAAAAAACTGAATCACTTTGCTGTACACCTGAAACTAGCATGATATTGTAAATCAACTATACTTTAATAAAAAACAAAACAAAACAGGGGAATTGCCTGGCGGTCCAATGGTTAGGACTCCGTGCTTTCAGGGCCGAGGGCCCAGGTTCGATCCCTGGTCAGGGAACTAAGATCTACAAGCGGCATGGCACAGCCAAAAAAAAACCCAAAACAGACTATTAATCAACTAGAGCAAAGTTTCTTACTTTTTCTTAAGACTTGTGGGGCAAGATTGTACAGAGAAAAACCATAGGGAAAGAGAAATTGAGGACCGGGCTAAGATAGTGCTTGTCACTTTTTAGTATGTATTAATATATACTATGTGTCATGTATTAATGTGTTAATAATAAAGAATATATATTAATGTAAATCAATAATAAAGACTATAAGAGATAATCACAGTAAGTCCTTACCAATCAATCAAATATATATATGTTTAATATCCAGTGTCTGCAGCATGATGCTGGGCCCTGTGGGAGGCCCAGAAGATGAGGCAGAGTGTCCTTTTGGGGCTGACACTGTAGGGCTAGCTTGTATGATACTGATGGCAAGTGTGTGAGGTCAGAAAGAAGCGGAAGCACACAGAGAGGCTGCCTAAAGGGAGTGGGGGCACCTCGGCTGGACTTGGAGGGATGGCAGGGTCTGCACAGGCCAAGGGGAGAGAGAGGTCCTTCTAGGTGTGAGGGGACAGGCAGGGGGCAGGAACGCCAGTGTCTGTAGTCAGGGGAAGGAAGGGGAGAGCAGAGAGGTGTGCCGTGCGAGTTGAACAAAGCCCAGTTAAAACACCCCCCTTGAGGGATAAACACTGTAGACAGTGGGGAGCCGTGGTTGGCTACTGAGCAAGGGATGGAAGCCATATTTTCAGATGGGGACTCTGCCAGAATGACAGTAGGCCTTGGATCCCCTTTCCCTTTCACTCAGGGGGCTCAGACAGGCCAAAACACAGCCAGACACCCCCAGCCCTCACATGGATTACAGTAGCAGCAGCAGGGAGCAATTCTGGAAACTCTGTTCTCTCATTGATGGTTTCTAGTTCCTCATCCCCAAAGGGAACACTTTTAGAGAAAAATGATATGTCTGGTTAAAGATTGAGGATTGAACACATGCGTCCATCCCTCTGCTCCAGGCCAAAACTTCATGAAGATGATAGTAATGGGATTTTCAAAAGGCATTCACCTGCAAGTATAAAGAGAATGAGAAAGGAGAAAATAGCCAAGAGTTTTGGAAGCTGGAAAGCAGAAGGTTGTTTGGTGACTAACCTATAGCAGGGCTGAGAAAGCTGAATCTCAAACTGGATGTGGGGAAAGCTGAGAAGCGGCCTGAATGGATGGCATCGTAGAACCTCTCCCCGCTCCAAAGACTCAGAAGTGGCAATGCCAGGTACTTCTGGAAGAGGAGGTGAAACTGGTACTAAGAACAGGAGGATCAACTGAAAGTCCATTTAAGAAGCAGTCAGGAAGGCTTCCCTGGTGGCACAGTGGTTGAGAATCTGCCTGCTAATGCAGGGGACACGGGTTCGAGCCCTGGTCTGGGAAGATCCCACATGCCGCGGAGCAACTGGGCCCGTGAGCCACAACTACTGAGCCTGCGCGTCTGGAGCCTGTGCTCCGCAACAAGAGAGGCCGCGATAGTGAGAGGCCCGCGCACTGTGATGAAGAGTGGCCCCCCGCTTGCCACAACTGGAGAAAGCCCTCGCACAGAAACAAAGACCCAACGCAGCCAAAAATAAATAAATAAATTAATTAATTAATTAAAAAAAAAAAAAGAAGCAGTCAGATGTTCGGATGCCTTTCCCTGTGCTGTGAACCTAAGTGACTGTCCCTTCACTCCCTCATCCCCCATCTCAGACAGAAGACTGGACTTTTATTTAGTATCTGGAGAGGGTTTTAAAAAGGGCCTTTGCATAGAAAACAAACTTATGGTTAACAAAGGGGAAAGGGTGGGGCGGGGGATAAATTAGGAGTTTCGGATTAACAAATACACACTACTGTATATAAAATAGATAAACAACAAGGACCTACTGTATAGCACAGGGAACTATATTCAATATCTTGTGATAACGTATAATGGAAAAGAATCAGAACATATATAAAACTGAATCACTTTGCTGTACACCTGAAACTAACACAACACTGTAAACCAATTATATTTCAATAAAAAATAAAAATTTAAAAACTTAAAATTAAAAAAATAAAAATAAAAAATATCTCTTTATTTTTGGATAGAGATATAAAGCATAGTTGAAAGTAGGATGCCCAATTGAAAACAGGGAGATTATATATAAGTTTTTTTTTTAATGAACATTGTACCCCCAGCCAAGCTTCCCTGCTCATTCAACTCCCAGAAACTTGACATTCAGGCTTGGACCCTCTAGGAAGCAGATCGAATACTGACATCAGAGATTTGCCAATTAAAAGGCTTACCCAGATCACCATAGAGTGGTGGTTCTCAAACTTTAGCCTGCATCAGAATCCCCTGGAGGGTTTGTTAAAACACAGACTGCCAGGGTTTCAAATCCAATAAATCTGGAGTGGGACCTAAGAATGTACATTTCTTAGAAGTTCCCAGGTGATGCTGCTGCTGGTCCGGGGACCACACTTTGAAAACTGCTGCTCTAGAGTGAAGTCTGCAATTGGCAAGCCACATCCCCACACATAGAGATTTCCAGCAGCTTTTTAGTGCCCTGCTGTAGATGTGCACACATAACTGGTGATCACCAGACGTCTAAGGGAAACCTCTAACATGAATGACCAAGACCAAAACAGATGAAGCAGGCTGAAGGAAACAGAAACTATGCTGAGAAATGTAAATTTCACACACACGTGGCGCACACACACACACACACACACACACACACACCTACCTATCAATAATGTCCCAGAAGAGACATTATTTTAATAGCATTAAAAAGAAGCATTCAGGGAACACAAAGCAACTTTTAGAGAGTAAAAATCGAGCTACTGGAAAATTAAAATATGACAGCAGAAATGAAGAAAATAGTAGAAGGGTTGGAATGTAAAGTCTAGAACGTTTTCCAGAAAATAGAGAAAAGAAAAGGAGATGAGAAATAGACAAACAGTTTTTAAATGATTACTCTAAAAGTCTAAATAAAAGGAGTTTTAGAAAGAGAGAACAGAGAGACAGAGGGGAAGGAAGCATCAAAGAAATAATTCAAGAAAATTTCCCATACCTAAGGGACACGATCTTACAGATGGAAAGGACCACAGAAGTATCTAATACAATGGATGAAAACAGACTCACATAAATACATATCATCATGAATTTTCAGAACATTGGAGACAAAGACCCTTAAAGCTTCGAAAGAGAAAATATATATTATATACAAAGGATTGAGAACATTTCTGGCTTTGGACTTCTTAATGGCAAGTCTGGAATCTGGGAGAAAATAGAAAAATGCCTTTCAAAATTCTAAGGGAAAGTAATCCAACTTAGAATTCTATATCCAGCCAAACGATCAGTTAAGTGTGAGCATAGAAAGAAAACTTCTCTGACATGCAAGGTCTCATAAAATTGCTGCCTGTGCATCCTTTCTCAGAAAGCAACTGGAGGAGATGGTCCACCAAAATGTTGGAAAACATCAAGAAAGGGGAAAACGTGGAATCCAGGGAACTGGGGATGCCACCCAAGATAGAGTCAGAGGGAATTTCCATGATGAAGGAGGCAACCCCAGGGTGACGGCTGAGCCCCAAGCATAAGGAGCGACCAGCCTAGATAGGAGCTGCTCAGAAGCCTCTTGATAAGCCAAGAAGAGGGACTTGAGGTGTCTGGACACAGTGCAGATCTAGTAAATTGAGAAAGAGTTTGGGTTGCAGCAACCTTCTTAAAGCAGAGGCAGCCCGAAAGGTGGTAATAAAGCTCAGTGACTACAGCCTGAGCTGAATTCCAATTTTCCATACAAAGATGAAAGGTCCTGGCTCCCGCCTCTGCCTTCCTCCACCGACAGCCACACCCCCACGCATATGTGAGAAGGCAGAAATATCTAGGCCAATTTTATCATACTAAAAAGGAAGAAGAATCATCAAAGTTCAAACTCTCCATCATCAGACGATCTCAGAGTCTCCCCGATGTGAAATTCCAAATGTCCGGGTCCAGGTGCTCTCATGTGTAGAAGGGAAACTGGTGATTGGCAACGTTCATTGTTTTATTGAACAAGAACTTGCTTGCTGGGGTATAATTAGATGACACAGATTCCTTTTTCATTTTTTTATAGGGAAGTATTTTGCCGTTACCTCGGAGTATGGCATGATATGTTTTATGGCCAGGGATTTTTTTCACCGTGTAGTCTTTCTTTCAGCGGTTTATTTAAAGTCGAAATGACACCAAAATGGAGAGCGAGTGGTTTGTGTTCTCACCCCAGCCCCACCCCAGAGCTGCAGCACAGGTAAGTGTCTGTCACCTTGAGACAGGCTGGGACCTAGGACCCTTTGCTGCAGTGCTGGCACCTGGACCTTCGAACAACAGAATACAAAAAAAACTATAAGGGACTAAAAATAACTGCACGCATGCCCAGTTGGGGCAAACTAGGAACAACAAGATACAAAAAGAGCAAAAACCCAACTGCCACTTCTGAGGTGTCAGGAGCAAAAGCAGGGGACTGTGCATGACCCCTGCACACAGCACCACCAAGGGGGTGGGCAGACCACCCAGGCCATCCCTCTGGCCCGACCCCTGGACGCGCCCCTACCCTCACCCCATTTAAGGGACCAGCTCATCCCCCCACTCAGGGAGCCAGCAAGGACACCTATTACTTGTTTTCGCTCCCTCGTGCTGCAGCACGAGTCCCATTAAAGCCTCGCCTGAATTCCTCCTATGGCCTCTTAACAATTTCTATTGATTAAAGAGTCCAAGAACCTAGGTCGGTCACAACCTATCACATTTCCCTTCGGTGGAATTGGCCACCTTTAGTGGTTCACATTAGGTAATGCAGTCCCATTCTACAACTTTCGCGGCATAAAATGTAGGACTAATCAGGATAGGAAGATATCTCAACAGGTTGAAATAAATAACAAGTCCTCTGCCTATGGCCTAAAAAAAAAAGGCACCAAAACAATCCATCCCATTGCTCCATGATACAACCAAGAGTCCTCCAAAGGAGACGAGACCCTGTGGACCAGGCTTCGGGCCCGCCCTGCTGCCTGTCATGATGCGCCCCCCCGCCATGATGAACAACTGCCCGACACCCACTGTAAGCTCCTTCTGGGAGTCTGGCAGACCCTCTCCAGCTTCCCCACCCCACATCTCCTCTCTCCAGACCAGGGGTCCCTTCCAGACTGAGTCCAGACAGGCCAGCAGCACTCCTACCTGGTCCCTGTGTCCCCTACCCACTTACTTAGGTACCTTTCTCCCAGCATCCCGGGACTGGCCACTGCCCATCTCTCCTGGCACTGTGGCCAAGGGAGGGTGGAAAATATAGATGATTCATCTTTGAATCTGAGCACCTAGCAGAGTCTGGCATGGAATCGTGCTTAATAAATACTTGTTGAATGAATGGGTCAATGAACAAAACGAATGTATGGATAAATATGACTTAGGGGCTTTGGTAAATGCCACATGAATTTCTTGTGTCATATGACCGCCCCCAAAATGCTAATACCAAAGGCTTAATGCTGTAGAGTCGTGGTCTTTGACACTCCACTGGGGTGCATTGACAGCTTTCATTTCTCTCTTATGTTTTTAGGATTAAAAAAATCTACATAAAGTCATAATGTAAATATTAGTGGAGATTAATTTCTTTTTATTTATAGGTTAAAATCAATGTGACTAGTCTCTATGTTTAGCGTGCAGATTGCCACTTACGAATGTCCTTACCTGGCCAGTAGGACTGTGAATTGCAGTCACGGGTGACACGCACGCGGCTTCAGGAGAAGAGCGGGAGGCCCACTCCGTCCTCCACTGTCAGCATATTGTGACGCACTGCAGCTTACAGGTGCCTAGTGATGTGGATTTACTGATCATATGACCTAGTTTTAGCTTAACTCCCAAATGAGCCATAGGGCTTAAAAAGATTCCTGCAAAGAAACCATGTGTTAAAAATAATACTAATAATACAAGCACGCTTGAACGAGACGGAGGCTGGGCAGATGTTTCTTCTAGTATGAGCTCTTTGTCAGCCACATCATGTGGCAAAAACAGCCATAATCTAATCAGATCTGAGCCGAAGTCAGCCCCCAAATTGAAATTATCAAGAGACAATTGGAAACATGAGTTTCCCATCACCGCTGTCTTAATGACAAGCCTGGCCTTGAGTGTATATGGTATATTGGGACTATCTGGTGAACGTCACAAGCCTCCAGAACAGAGGTCCTTAACCATAAATAAATACATCGGATTACAAAGGATACCAAGGAGGTTGAAATCATTATCAAATTATTAAAACAAATTTGTGTTACAGATATGTATGTATGGGCTTCTTTAGTAAATCATTAAGTAACAAGACCCGTGGCAGATCTGATGGACGCCACCATTTCACGGTGTTGATGAGCATATGTGATATTTTAAGATATCTGCTAATACTACTGAGATGTGTTGCCTATGTAAGTAATTGAAGGAAATGCTAAGTTGTAGTTAGAGGCTACTGAAAATGGAGATGCCATTTTTCCCCCATCCAATTCACAAACCCTGTGAATTCTATCCTTGAACCTCAGGTCAAGAAATGCAATCTAGGGCTTCCCTGGTGGCGCAGTGGTTGAGAATCTGCCTGCCAATGCAGGGGACACGGGTTCGAGCCCTGGTCTGGGAAGATCCCACATGCCGCGGAGCAACTAGGCCCGTGAGCCACAATTACTGAGCCTGCGCGTCTGGAGCCTGTGCTCCGCAACAAGAGAGGCCGCGATAGTGAGAGGCCCGCGCACCGCAATGAAGAGTGGTCCCCGCTTGCCGCAGCTAGAGAGAGCCCTCGCACGGAAACGAAGACCCAACACAGCCATAAATTTAAAAAAAAAAAAAATAAACCCAAAGTTTAAAAAAAAAAGAACTGCAGTCTAGTGCAGATCAAAGGCTATTGGTCCCATCTCGCACAACCTTGTTACCAGGTGTTCTGTTAACAACCATTTAAAAAAAAAAAAATCATAGCCAGCCTCCAACTGAATCAGAAATCACACATAAAAACGTTTATTACAAGCAGGCACAAAAACCAGTTACGCAATCTCCTCTTATAACTCAGTGAAGTGCCAGGTCTCTGTGCTTAGGCACACCAACAGGTCCCTTGGCTAAAAGCTACACTGAATATAGAAGTGACAATATTTAAGTGGCAGGATTCAACTAACCCTCCAGTTAGAACAGGCACAATGTCCTCTGTTAGGTGGCAGGCCATAGGAGTAAACAAAGCCTGTGGCCTGGGATGCCACACCCCAGGGTATTTCCCCTCTGGGTTCCTCAGATTCATAGACCCCATTCAGGCAGCAACAGAGGTGCTAGTACCATATTTCTTGCCAATTCCCATGTCTTTTTTTTTGAAGTACAGTTAATTTACAATGCTGTGTTAGTTTTAGGTGTACAGCACAGTGAATATATACATATTCTTTTCTTTTTTTATAAAGTATTTTTAATTTAAGGTATGTACATTTTTTTAAATTTTATTTATTTATTTGTTTATTTATTTATGGCTGTGTTGGGTCTTCGTTTCTGTGCGAGGGCTTTCTCTAGTTGTGGCAAGTGGGGGCCACTCTTCATCGCGGTGCGCGGGCCTCTCATTATCGCGGCCTCTCTTGTTGCGGAGCGCAGGCTCAGTAATTGTGGCTCACGGGCCCAGTTGCTCCGTGGCATGTGGGATCTTCCCAGACCAGGGCTCGAACCCGTGTCCCCTGCATTGGCAGGCAGATTCTCAACCACTGCGCCACCAGGGAAGCCCTATACATATTCTTTTTCAGATTCTTTTCCCTTAGAGATTATTACAAAATATTGAGGACAGTTCCCTGTACTCTGTAGTAGGTCCTTATTGGTTATCTATTTTACTTATAGTAATGTAGCCAAGCCCCATGTCTTGAAAACCACTTATTTTGTCAATAAAAACTTTTTTCTAACATTTAAAAATGCTAATCAGCGAACCCTCTGGTACAGATTTAGATAGCAGATGTGTAGTAGGTGTCTTTGGACTGTGGATTTCCGATTCAGGTTTTTCGAATGTTAACTAACCATCCCAGAGGTGTGCATCCTTCATTAGTGTATTTCAAATGGAAACCCACCTCTTCTACAGTATAGATTAAAAACAAGCTATCTATACTGAAGTACTTCGTTATGGACTGAATTGTGTCCCCCCCCACCAAATTCGTAGGTTGAAACCCTAACCCCCACTGCAACTGTTTTTAGAGATAGGGACTTTAGGGAGATAATCAAGGTTAAAGAGGTCATAAGGGTGGGGCCCTAATCCTATAGGACTGGTGTCCTTATAAGAAGAGGGAAATTTGGACACAGACACACAGAGAGAAAGGGGAATGCATGTGAAGACACAGGGAGAATGCCATGTGAAGACAATTTCTGACAATTTATTACATGTCTTAATTCCTGTGGGTCAGGAATTCAGAAAAGTCACAGTGGGGACAGCTTGTCTCTGCTCCACAATGTCTGGGGCTTCGGTTAAAAGCTGTGAAGTCAGGGCCTGGAAGATACACTTCCATGGTAGCACACTCACATGGCTGGCATGGTGGTGCTGGCTAGTTGGTTTCTCACCATGTGGATCTCTCCACAATGCTTCTTGAATGTCCTTACAACATGGCGGCTAGCGTCCCCCAGAGCAAGCTACACAAGAGAGCAAGGCAAAAGCTGCAACGCCCAGCTTAGTGATTATACACAACAATACTGTATTATAAATTTCAAAGTTGCTAAGAGACTAGATCTTAATTGTTCCCACCATAAAAAAAAGAAATGATAATTATGGGATGTGATAGAAGTGTTAGCTAACGCTATGATGGCAATCATATTGCAATACATAAATGTATAAAACCAACATGTGGTACACCTTAAACTTATACAATGTTATATGTCAATTATATCTCAATATAAAAGAATTCTTTAAAGAAAGAAAGTTGCAATATCTTTTATAACCAACCTCAAAAGTCACATGCCAGCACATCTGCAGGAGTCTATAGGTCACAGTAGATTCAGAGTGGATCTACCCTGATTCAGTGTAGGAGGGGATTGCACAAGGACAGGAATACTAGGCGTGGCTCATTGGGCCCACCTTGGAGACTGGCTTCCACACCTCCCATCACCTCTATATGTGGCTAATGATGCATAATAATGACAAGGACAGAAGGTCAGACATGGCTCTCCTACTCATGGCTTTTGAGAAAGATACCAGCCAAGAAACATTATCTTAAAAGATTCAGGATGTGTCTTCCCCTTCTCATATTCATCCACTAGGGATCTAGACTCATCATCGTTACCATAATAACAATCATCATCTTTGTCACTGTTGTCAGTTACTGAGCATTCAACTATGTGCCAGGCACTGTGTCAGGTGTTCTACAAACATTATCTCCTTTAGTCTTGTCAAAAATCTTGGAAAAGAAAGTATTATTGGGCTTCCCTGGTGGCGCAGTGGTTAAGAATCTGCCTGCCAATGCAGGGGACACGGGTTCGAGCCCTGGTCTGGGAAGATCCCACATGCCGCGGAGCAACTAAGCCCGTGAGCCACAGCTACTGAGCCTGCGCATCTGGAGCCTGTGCTCTGCAACGGGAGAGGCCACGACAGTGAGGCCTGCGCACCACGATGAAGAGTGGCCCCCGCTCGCTGCAACTGGAGAAAGCCCTCACACAGAAATGAAGACCCAACACAGCCAAAATAAATAAATAAATAAATAAATTTATTTAAAAAAAAAAAAAAGTATGATTAGCCCCACTTTACAAATGAAGAAAGTGAGATTGAAAAGGTTAAGAACTTCACACCTAGCTAGTAATGGAACCAGAATTTGAATACGGGGCTCTCTGGGTCTTTGTTTTCTGTCATACTGCCTCCCTGTCTGTATTACGGTTCTCCTGAGAAACAGAACCAATAGTGTGTGTGTGTGTGGAGAGAGAGACAGAGATTTATTTTAAGGAATTGGCTCACATGATTATGCAGACTGACAAGTCCCAAGATCTTTAGTCAGTAAGCTGGAGACCCAGGAGAGCCGATGGTATAGTTCCAGTCTGAACGTCTTCAGGTTCAAAACCCAGGGACAGCCAATGTTTCAGTTGAGTTCAAAAGCAGGAAAAAACAGATGTCCCAGCCAGAAGGCAGCCAGACAGGAGGAGTTCCCCCTTATCCCCAGGAGGGTCAGCCTTTTCGTTCTCTTCAGGCCTTCAACTGATTGGGTAAGGCCCACCCACATTACAGAGGGCAATCTGCTTCACTCAGTCCACCAATTCAAATGTTAATTTCATCCAAAAACACTCTCAGAGACTTCCCTGGTGGTTCAGTGGTTAAGAATCTGCCTTCCAATGCAGGGGAGACAGGTTTGACCCCTGGTCGGGGAACTAAGATCCCACATACCGCAAGGCAACTAAACCCTTGTGCCGCAACTACAGAGCCCACGCACTCTGGAGGCCATACACCACAACTAGAGAGAAGCCCGTCTACCACAAGGAAGAGCCCGTACGCCGCGACGAAAGACCCTGTGTGCCGCAACTAAGACCCAATGCAGCCATAAATAAATAAATAAATAAATAAAAACACTCTCAAAGACACACCCAGAATACTGTTTGACCGAATATCTGGGCTCCCGTGGCCCAGTCAAGTTGACACCTGCAATTAGCTATCACACTGTCCTCCATGAACTCAACTTGCTTATCCTTGCACATTTTTAGTTTGTGAGACCAGTTTTGCTCTTGCTTGGTCTGAATTTTATGCTTTAAGGAGTCCTGCACTCACCCATACATAATTCATGTATTTTCACAATTTCATTGATGTTGATAATATCTCCTCTTAAATTAGGTGGGGGAAAATAGATAAAAGACAGAAGGAGTATTAGGGTATCCTAGTTCTAAATACTTTTTCTTAATAATTTGGGGAAAAATCAATGAAAATACTTTAATAGGAAAAAAATAGGAAAATACTTTAATAGTCTATGACAGTTCTTAAATTATAAAGTGCATCAGAATCACCCATGGGCCTGTTAAAACACAGATGGCTGGGCCCCACCCCCAGAGTTTCTGATTCAGTAGGTCTGGGATAGGGCCTGAGAATTTGCATTTCTAACAAGTTCCCATGATCCTGATTCTGCTGGTCCAAGACCACATTTTGAGTAGGAAAATGCTAGGGGGAAAAGCGTGTCCATAATGTGCCCAGAACTGACATGGCACTCGGGGACCTGTGTTTCTGCTATCTTGGTACACTTCACCATTCTATGCCACCTCACAGTCCCAGATGGCTGCCTGAGCTCCAGCCATCAGGACTAGATTCTAAGCAAATGTTAGAAGGAACAGAGAAAGACCACTCCTTTTAAGGATACTTTCCACTTCCCAGAAGTTGCATGCAAGACTTCCACTTACATTCCACTGACCAGAACTTAGTCATATGGCCACACTTAGCTGCAAAGGAAGCTGGGGAAAAAATTTTTTTTCTCCAGGAGGCTATGTGCCCAGCTAAAATTCTATTACTTTATTACTTATAAATAGCGGGGGTGGGGGGGTGGGGGTGGGGAAGAGCTATTTAGGGACAATGAATGGTCTCTGCCATGGGGATCTTGCAGCTTGTTTGAAACACGAAATAATTCGTTCCTATGTCAGCGTGTAACTTGGGCCTACCTTCCCTTCTGAGGCAGCGGCACAGTCCATGCAGCTCAATGAATAGAACTTAGAACCTTGCAAAGCCTAGTGAGTAAGGAATTACCAGTCTGGCCTATGTCACATGTTCTCCCTGCTAACTGCCAGAAGAATGAAGATGGAACTCCAAAGCTAGATACGGGCATTCCCGTGTTCCCTCTCACTGGTTTGGTTAATTGGTTATCCTGTTAACTGGCAGAGGTTTTGGTTTCCTCTGGATCGCTTGCCTTCTGAAATCCGGTAAAGACCAGACGTCAGCAACTTTAGGGGGGAATGTCCTCTGGAGGAAAGACCTGGAACTCCAGCAATGCACATAATTACACACGCTTGGTTCTAGAGAGGACATAGAATAAACAGGCTTTTAACAATCCCCATAGCCGTGCCAGACGACAGAGGTTTTTCTAAGACCCCTCCCCCCACCAAATTCTGGGCTCCAAGGTGGAGGATGAGCCCACAAGATCTTGGCTGCTAAGAGGAAAGGAGGCGTGGGAAAAAAATGCTGCCAGATTTAAAGCCCAAACAGATATTTTCTTCAATGTTTGACTCAGTGGTTTAATTTTTAAATGCAGCTCTGGTTGATAAAACTGAGATGCAAAAAGAAACTGTTGTTCCCTGATTAACCCTTCTAGCCACTGGGTGCCACTATTGATTTGTTTGGTTAACCAAAGTGTAAAAAAACACTTTACTATTGGGGGGAGAATTCTCAGTGTAGATTACTTTTGTAAAGCAGGAAGTGAAAGCTGGACCCAAAAAAAAGTCTGTATGTGTATATATATATTTCCTTAGATGTATGTTGGTTATTTTTTTCTTCTGACTTCCTCTCACCAGACAACAACATACTTTTATTTCTCTGTAGTATCTCCTCCTTGATCTCATAATGAATTTCAGAGTAACGCTTGAAGTACTGCTTCAAAAATTATATTTTGTTTCCTAAAGTCCCTTACCGCTCTTAGAAAAAGAAATATGTACAAACTCTACTGCTTCATGATGTTTGAAATCATTTATACATGTCATCATCATCAATAACAAATGTTTATAAAGTACCTACTATGTGCCTGGGGCTGGGGAATAGAAAAACCAAGAGGTTCCTGCCAGCAAGGGGTTATACTCTCTCTATTCATGGAAATATGACATACAGTCAAGAATATAAAGGTAGGGACTTCCCTGGAGGTCCAGTGGTTAAGATTCCACGCTTCCACTGCAGGGGGCACAGGTTCGATCCCTGGTCGGGGAACTAACATCCTGCATGCTGCCTGGCAAGGCAAAAAACAAAAACAAAAAAAAAAGAATATAAAGGCAAATAGGTAGGTAGGTAGGTAGGTAATTGTGGCCAAAACTACAGGTTGCTTATCCAAGGGTCCAGTCTCTCCTTCTATGCCCTCAAGGTCACTGCATCTTCCTCGACGGCCAAGCCCAAATTTTGTTCTGGTGTTCATCCTGCAGTGTGGTCAGGGAAGGGGACCCCCTCACATTTCTAGGGGGTGAGTTATGCTCGATCCAAGCCAACCATGATGACCTCATATTCTTTACCAAAGATTGGTGGAGCACGGTCTTGTGACCCAGTCCTAGACAATGAGACTGGAAGTAAAATGCACTACCCACAGAAAAGGAGGTGTCAGTTTCTTTAAACTGAACCTGTGATGTCTGGAATTGCTTTAGTCGTCTTTACACCATAAGGATCGTCACCTCCAACAAGCCGAGGGTAGTGGAGTAGAGAGATGCTACCCCCGCCCCCAGCCCACCCCCTGAAGTGAACCTGCCTCAGGAGTTCTCTTGTGAGACACAGTCCCATTTTGTGAAGCCACTCTTAGCTGGGTCTTCCGTTCGTCGCAGCTGAAGGCACCCTGTCCGAAGCAGTGGCCACGTATGCTGGTTGCTTCACATACGTTAGCTCACTGCTGTCCATCTGCCTGCGAGGAAGACATTATCAAGCCCACTTTAGGGATGAAGCAATGGAGTCTGAGAGGTTAATACCACATCCAACGTCACACTGGTGGAGCCCTATTTTACGCACAATCAGTGCTCAATAAAGGTTCGATGGCGGGGGGATCCATGGCCCAGCATGGGGTGCAGCTGAGTGGCTGAAGGGCACAGCCACTTGGTGGCCGGGAAACACAATCCTCTGTGGGACGCACCCTGTCCCAACCTTCAGACAATTTCTAGACCCTCCAGCCTAAGCATCTCCCAATTCAAACCAAACAACAGTTTTCTGGGTTTCACTGAAAAGCCTCTAATCGAAATCCAGGTTGAAGACTATCCTTCTGACCTGGAAGTCCTTCCTAAGATCTGACCTCAGACTCCCCCGTGGGAGAGCACAAGACAGCCCTGCCCTCTTCCTTCTCTTTAGCAGGAAGGAGAAACTGTGGCCTTGGATTCAGCACCCCGCCCTCCAGGCAGAGCCGTGACTGTGAAAAGAAATCTCTTTGGAGACAAAGACTGCCGGCTCCCTGCGGCTGTCAGCACCGAAAGTCCGAGAGCTCCGTTTCCAGCGTCCTTCACGCTCCTTAGCCAAATGGAAAGCCCGCACAGCAAAGCGATGCTTATGCTTTCCTTTCTTTTGTTCAGCGTCCATTACAGGACGGCGATGACTGCTCAGCGGGCACATTTCTCTCTGGCTCGCCACCCAGCTCCGAAGCTGGGACTCGAGGGCTGTCCTTCACCCGGCGCCACACCGCAGCCCATCCCAGCCAGCTTCCCGAGGGCGGTGTTCTAGGCGAGGAAAATTGCTCCCGAGATTGCTTAAGGCCCCTGGGGAAATGACAAGGAGAAATTAATCTTCCATTGCTAATCTTCCTACACGGCTGGATCAGAACTGTTGCCTGCAGGAGATCGTCGCCTGGCTCCCGCGGGGCCTCGGATCCGTCTACACTGCCGATGGGCAGAGGGCAAGGCAGAGGAGGTCAGAAGGAGGCCCGGGGTGTGGTTGTCACACACCTTGCCCTGTGTCCCCGTGCCAGAATTCTCCACCAGTTTGAACCCAATCACTGATATGTGACCTTGATTGTCTGCCTACACTTAACCCTCCAGGTGCACAGGATCTGGACCCCGTTCCAGCCTCCACTTAGGTGTGCTCCGTCTGGGCTTCAGCAGCCCACCCCCTTCACACTCCAAGGCCTGGACCTGGGCCAGGCCCTCTGCCTGGAGTCCTTATTTGTCACAGGTGTAATGACTTTCACGTCCTTGTCCCTGGCAGACCATGAGGACAGGTGCCTTATCTGTCTAATTTGCCACTGTACCTCCAGCACCTAACACGGCGCCTGGTATGTACTGAATACTCATAAATAGGTGTTGGGTGAAGGAAACTGTTCCTGGAGCTTAGAATGTGCAAAGCACTGCCTTGGGCACTGTGAATGAACACATAACTTTCATCATCATCATCATCATCACGGCTAATTCACTTAACTTGCACCAATGACCCCAAGGATTAGGTACAATTATTCTCTCCATTTTACGGAGGAAGAAACTGAGGCACACACAGGTTAAGTATCTTGCTCGATGCAGGTCATCCATTCCAGAACATATGTTCGTGGACCCCTATGCTATCATGCCTCCTGAACCATAGGCCCTCTTGGGAGGCTCCAGACGCCTCCAACTAGACTGTGCCCCGTTTTAGGACAGGACAGGCCTTCCATCTCCTTGGTATTTTCCCCTAGCCCGGAGCAATCCAGGCTCTCAGTTAGTACCAGTGAACAACTGTACACGATTCAGTCAAAAGAAATCACAAGCCTAGTTTTCACGGGCTTGCTTTCTAAGACAAAAAACGAGACAGAAAGTAAAGAAGAAATGTAAATTACAGGGGAATCAGGGAATTGTCCCCCTAATTGGATAGATTCTTATCCTTTTGCTTCAGAGCTTGCTCTCTCTGTAAATCTGAAGTGAGAAAGAAGGAAACAGAGGCTGGAAGGTGAGTGACGCAGGTCAGAGACTTGCCTGTGGTCTCCGAGGCCACCTGCATTCCTCAACCTTTAAGTCTGAGAATTCCCAAGAGGGGCCTTGTCCATCCCGCTTGGGAGAAGCCGTGGAATTTGGAGAGGGGCAAGAACAGGACTGGGAGCTGGCAGGGCAGGGGCGGCTGTGCTGCTCCAACATTTGCCAGCCTGCTGCAGAGCAGCTTGACTCACTGGCTCCACGACTTGAAAATCTAGGTTGCAGCCACCATTGACCTTGGCACCCTGAGCAACTGTTATCAGTTAGGTCTGCATTAGGGTGCAAGTAACCAAGCACTCCGTGAACGGCATCCTCAACAAACCCGCGGGTTTATTTTCCTTACAAAAGAAGAAGTCTAGAATTAGCTGCCTATAGATGTGAGTTCAGTGACTTAATACATAAGGGACATCAGCGTTTCTGTTATCCTCTTGGCCTTTCCTTCTGGTCTCAAGACAGCTGCGGCAGCTCTAAAAGCGTGTTCATGGTCAAGGCAGGAAGGTGGGGGAGGTATTCCAGCACCAAAAATATCTGTTCCTTTTATAAAGAAGTGAAAGCTTTCCAAGAAAGTTTCCAAAAGACTTTGGCTTATGAGCCAATACCTGGCAGTGGGTCACGTGGCCACCTATAATTGTGATGGGAGCCGGGAGAGGGAGCTTTCAGCCCTTTCACCTTACATATCGGGGAAGGGGGTTGGGAATGGAGAGTTGGCTGAGGTTCCCCCCAAAGCAGAGCCTGAGATGAGAATTTGGGTGCAGGTCGCTTATTTGGAAGGTGACCCCGGGAAGCATGGTGAGGGAGTGGGGAGGTGAGATAAAGAGGAGAGCCCATTCAGGGGGTGTTGATGAGTAAGTTACCACTGAGGGCGGCTGCTCCACCCCACCCGGGACCCCCGAGAGGCCACGTGGGGCACACATCAGAACACACCCCCCATTCCAAACACCCAGCTTGGGGTAGCAGGGTTGAGAATTTCCCCAGGACGCTGACTCCGTGGCATTTCCAGGTTGCATGCTTCCAGCAAGATCCCTGATGCCAAAGAAAGTCCATAGGCTGAGAAGAAAAGAGAGACGAGCCCTGCAGGCTTTCTAGAAACAGCTCAGCGCAGCTGCAGGTGAACTCAGAGGCGGGCTGAGGGGATGCGGAGATGGGCATCAATAGGGTCGGCTCCAGCCACCGACACTTACTGCCAGAGTGACTCATTGGTATCCCCTGCTGTCCCTCCTTGACTGCACACCTCAGGGCCCAGGGCTTGGTGACCATGCCAGGGGCCCTCCCTTCAGCCCTCTCCCTGCTGGGTCCTTCTCTATATCCATCCTCTCCCCTCTACCACCTACCCTCAGATTGGCCCTTTGGTACTCCAGAAAGAGTGTGATGAACTTACACCAATATTGTAACAATATCTCAGTAACAATAGTGTATATAAGGCTCCTTAGAGTTCACCATGAACCTTTACACGCATTATATTGTTTAAAACTCACAACATTACCTAGCAAGGAATCTGAGACTCAGAGAAGTTAAGAAATTTGCCCAGGGATACTCAGCTAATACACTGACCAAACTGGGTACCTTCTAAATGCTAATACTCCAAATATCAAGCTATTCCTACCTTCCCACAATGCCTTCCGTTTTCCTGTCAAGAGTAGGCGCTCAATAAATATTTGTGTTGAATGGACTTTTGCACCAAAAAAATAATTGCTAATTGTGGGAACTGTAGACATCAGAGTCTGTTCGGAAACGTGTTCCAGAATAAAATCCAAACTACTAATCCTAGCCAACATGGCCCCACATGGTCTGGTAGTTACCCGCCTTTCCTTTCATCTCATCTCTCTCCTCCTGTCTACCTGCCCTCACTTCCACAGGTCACATCCTTCACTAATTACACTCCTGTACCTTGAATAGGCCATGCTCTTTCCTGCCTCTGAGCCTCTGTTTTTGCTGTTCCCTCTGCCTAAAATACTCTTCCCCTGGTTCTATCATTGCTGACTCTGACTCACCCTGAAGCTCTCAGGTTAAATGCTGCCTCTGTTGTCAAGATAGGAGTTCTCCTGAAAAACCCATTCTTTTCTCCCTTGATAAAAAAAAAAAAAACTTCCAATTTTTCACTGAACCCATGGTTTGACAGAATAAGGTCTACATTTCCCAGTTAGATGTGGCCATGTGACAAAGTTCTGGCCAATAAGGGGTAAAATGAAATGGTGGATACAATTTACAATAAATGTCCTTAATGTGGATTCTGCCCTCAGAAGAGTAGCTGCCTCTTCCCTGCTGGCTGGAATGGGCACCAGAAGGCTGGGGCTCAAGCAGAGGAGACCAGGGATGGTTGGAAGCTACACGGAGAAGCCTCACATCCAACGTGGTGCCGGAGCCACAGGGCAGCTACGGCCCAGGAGGCCTGGAGGCCAACAGTGTTCTCCAGCATGAGGAAATAGAGCTGTATAAATGTTTCCATCCCCAAGATGGGCACAGACATGGCTGTGAGGCTGGAACACCAAGAGGCCTCTGGGTAGCGGTGAGGGAACTAGAGTGGACTTAATGAACCAGAGATGGTGGCAGCTCTAAAAAGATCAGCAGCCAATGCATGGAGAAGAGAGGGTGTAGCAGACCGTATTTTGAGAGTGTCCTCTACAACATTTATGAATTCACATGCTCTTCTAGTATGTGCCATTTCCCCCCTCAAGAGGTGGAGTCTTCCTCTCCACCTCTTGAAGTTCAGCGGGCTTTTGTGACCACCTTGACAAACGGAATGTGACGAAGTGATACCCCACGATTTTTAAGGACTAGGTCATGAAAGGCAAATTGGCACACCCCTCCCCTCTCTCTTCATTTACCCTTAGAACCCAGCTGCCATGCTGTGAGGAAACCCAGACCACAGGCAGAGGCCATGTGTAGGTGTTCCATCTGACAGCCCCAGATGAGGTCCCAGATGACACCAAGCAGCCACTGTCTGAGGGGGCCTTGGAGAGATTCCAACCCCCAGCCTTCGAGCTACCCCAGCTGACACCAAATATCTGCGAAGCCCTGCTTAAATTGCAGATTTTACAGGAAAAATAAATATTGTGTTTGTTGTAAGTTTTGGAGTGGTTTCGTATGCAGCTGGAGATGAATAACACAATTGGGCAGAAGTCAACGAGTACCAGTGGTGGCCTGTGGGCCCCTTCCTCAGGCCGGGACCAGGGGTCAGCCCTTGATTACCCCTGGGAGAAGGGAAGGAGGACGTGAGGATGAGGGAGTGCTGCATTTACCCGGAGAGGGGCTACCTTTAAACAGGAAGTGCTGAGCTGGGTTGAATTGGCACGCTGACAGTATTCACCAACAGTGGAAACGAGAGCTCAAGAGCGAAGGTAATTCTAGTTAATGCTGACGCTTGGGCTTCCCTGGTGGCGCAGTGGTTAAGTATCCGCCTGCATTGACAGGGGAAACAGGTTCTATCCCTGGTCCGGGAAGATCCCACATGCCGTGGAGCAACTAAGCCCGTGCGCCACAACTACTGAGCCTGCGCTCTAGAGCCCATGCTCCACAACAAGAGAAGCCACTGCAATGAGAGGTCCGTGCACCGCAACAAAGAGTAACCCCTGCTCGCTGCAACTAGAGAAAGCCCGCGCACAGCAACTAAGACCCAACACAGCCAAAAATAAATAAATAAATAATTTTAAAAAAAATACATAAATAAAAAATTCTGGCATTTTATTACCAATAAAGCAGAATTCCTTCACCCTGCCCTGCCCTGCCCTGCCCTCCACTCCTCTCCCACCCTTACCCTCCCCACACTAGTATGGATGCTTGTTTTTAAAAACTCATGTTAATAAAAATTTAGAGGCTGCCAAAAAAAAATAAGAAAAGAAAAAAGAAAAAGGAAAATAAAGAGCATTAGTGTCTGCACACCAGACTTTGTGACCAAGCAAAAATTCCTACCCACTTTACAATTTGGGGCTGGATGCTTCCAACCACAACTCTGATTCTAGCCCCCGAGCAGACATTAAATTCACACATACAAAGACTCAGGCAGCACTGTCCCTTCCAGCAGGCAATCGTGAATCAGCGGTATCAAGTCATGGTTCCTGGAACCAAGTGGGTCTCTGCTAAGTTCATTCCTCTACCATCCCAGCCCACCTGAGGCTTCTGGCAACGGGAGAGATGGGGAAAGATTTGTGCTGGGTGGAGAGCCCCATCCCAGCTCCATTCTTGGTGGCGGTAGGGAGCACTCATGGCCAAGCTGCAGCCCCACCGGTTTGCAGCCCCTCTTCTTGGCCTCTGCACAGAGGGCCACATGCTGGCCCAGTGGTTTTGTGGACAATCCAGGCATCCCCCACCTTCCAATGATGAGACAGACGTTTTATGACTCAATAGTTTGGGGAAGGCAATCTTGCTGCAAGTACGCCTATGGTAATATCTACAACTTAAGTTTTTACAAAATATATCTTTTTTACTTTGAGATACCTGAAACAGCTCTCTGTCCCCAAACATGCCTTTGGAACTCTTTGGCTTCCTCTGTGTACTAGCTGAGCAGCGCCGTATTTTTTCTTCCTCCCACAAAGTAGGTGCATATTCTCCGGAATAACACATGGTTGCCATTAACGCTCGTGATGTTTGGGGTCTGGTGTAAACCCACATTTTATCCATTGAACTATTTCTTTTTTCCAAAATAGTGAAAAGAAGTACAAAACACAAAAGCAATTACATGACTTAACTTTCCATCTCTGTCAAGCTGTGATTAAAAGTGGAAAATAATACTAGCACTTAGGTTTCTTTCTGGAAAGGCAAGAAGAAAAGGCAATTTGTTGTGATGGTTGTTTTTTAAATGCCATAAGCTAGCAGTGAAGAGGAGTGGAGAGAATGATGGGGGTGCCTGAGAGCACAGGAGCTAAAACGAAAGGCCTTTTTCGTGAGGGATGAGGGTTTGGTGAGCACCCAGGTCCTAGAGCAATGGGAGATGTTCCCCATCGTGTAGCTTGGGATTGTCGTTTAGCCTCTCATGGCTCATTCTGCGCTGGTAGAGTCCAAGAGAGATTCACTGTGATCTCGTGATTTATAATAAGAAATACAGATTTGGTCTGGTCCCTTTCTGGCACAGAGCTCCTAAAACCCTTGGAATTTCTTAAGTGCTGAGAGTGATAAAAGGTGTCTTTTGTTATGTTAATAAGACGACTTTTGGACACCTCGTTAAGGATGGGAGCTGGTCACCAGAGGAACCAACCCTGTGATTAGCAGGTTGGAACTTTCATTCCCACCCCCTGATCTCCTGGGAGGGAAGAGGGGCTGGAGGTTGAATCAGTCATTGATGGCCAATGATTTAATCAATCGTGCCTGTGTAATGAAGCCTCCATAAACACCCAAAAAGACAGGGTTTCGAGAGCTTCCAGGTTGGTGAACACGTGGAGACATGGAGGGAGTGGTGAGCCAAAGAGAGGGCATGGAAGCTCTGTGCCCTTTCCCCAGACCTTGCCCTATGCCTCTCTTCCATCTGCCTGTTCCTGAGTTATATCCTTTTATCATAAACCAGTGATCTAGTGAGTAAAATGTTTCTCTGAGTCCTGTGAGCTGCTCTAGCAAATTAATCGAACCCAAGAAGGAGGTCGTGGGAACCTCTGATTTATAGCCAGTAGGTCAGAGGCACAGGTGACAACCTGAACTTGCAATTGGCATCTGAGGCAGAGGGCAGTCTTGTGGGATTGAGCCCTTAACCTGTGGGATCTGACGCTGTCTCCAGGTAGATGGTATCAGAATTGAGTTGAACTGTAGTACACCCAGCTGGTGTCCCAGGCACTGCTTGTTGTTGGAGCAGGTGGGGGGGGGGACCCCTCTCCCTCCATGCATTGGAATTGGAATCTGGACACTTTCACTCACCAATAGTCTATACCAATGAGGAGGACGAACTGGCTCCTGGTTCACCAGCCAAGCCTGTATGATCTCCCCTGGATTCCCTGAAGATTTTTTAAAACAAGCTTGGAGAGGTCCTCCCACGGCCATTTAGCTCTACTCTACCTACTTTCATCTGTCCTGATTTGGATCTGTTGCCCTGGCCACAGTTTAGGCCTTCTGAGGTCTCCACATGCCCATGATCCTTGGGAAGGTGGTAAAGGAACATCCTGGTAAAAGTAAAGAGGCTTATATAATTCTGTATCACACAGGACTGCATTCAGCTGCCCATAAGAGAAACTCAACAACTGTGGTTGTTGGCTTAATGGTAAAGGCACTGATTTATCTCAGGCAGTAAGAAGTTGGAGTAATAGAGTCCAGGTCTGGAAGGGTGGCCCACGAAGGCCAAGAAGAAGCCTGTCTGTCTCCCCCTCCTCGGAACGTGGCAATGACGGGTGCATCTCCAGCCCCAGCCCCTCACTCCAGCCAAAGGAGAAAGCAGTGGAAGAGGCAATGATAGCTGACTTCTGACTGTGTCCCACTGGCTGGAATGGAGTCACACGGCCACCTCTCTTGCACAGATGTCTGCAAAAGCATGTTATTCAATGTAGAGCCTTGCTCTAAAGGACTGTCAGCAAGAGGAGAGTTGAAATGGGTGTTTAGGGACCCCACAACCTACCATACCTGCCCTGGTCTCTTTTGGACTCATGGTTTCTTTCTGTCTTTCTTTTTTAAATGAGATGTAATTGACATATAACAGTATATTAGTTTCAGATACACAACATAATGATTCCATATTTGTATATATTACGAAATGATCAGTACAATGTAAGTCTAGTTAACATTCATTACCATACATAGTTACACAATTTTTTTTGTGATGAAAACTTTTAAGATCTATTCTCTTAGCAACTTTCAAATACTGCAATGCACTATTATTAACTATTATTAATGTAGAGCATAGTCACCATGCTGTACATTACATTCCTATGACTTACTTATTTTATAGCTGGAAGTTTGTACCTTTTGAGCCCCTTCACCCATTTCACCCACACCCCCATCCCCTGCCTCTGGCAACCACCAATCTGTTCTCTATGAATTTTGTTTGGTTTTGTTTTGTTTTTTAGATTCCACATATAAGTGAGATCATACAGTATTTGTCTTTCTCTGTCTGACTTATCTTACTTAGCACAATGCCCTCAAGGTCCATTCATGTTGTCACAAATGGCAAGATTTCCTTCTTTTTTTTAATAGCTGAATAATATTCATATATATATATGCCGCACCTTCTTTAATGATGGTGTAGTTTCTGTCTACACTTAGCTTCAGCCAACAGGCTGGACCATGTGCAATTCAGAAATAGATCCTAACCAAACTCCTCAGGGTGTTTCTTAAGTCTTATTTTACTACTGACATAGGGTTAAAAAACAAAAAGGTCGTGTTCGTTTTGTTGTTTGAGGGGCAGTAGTAGGAGGGAAGTATCCTATCAAATATAGAGGGGCTGAGAAACACTTATACAGAATCTCCACACCTCTGCCAATCTCAATTCTCATAGTAAGACTATTCAGCATCCAAAGAATTGCTAAGCTAATTAACCTGTAGAGTAGTAAAAACTGCTTTCCATGATAAGACATAGAAATCCCCATGGAAACTGGTTTACATACTAATTGGGGAATGTACTGGTTCACATAATCTTAAAGTCCAGAGTTAGATCTGGCTTCAGGAAAGCCCTGACCCAGCAGCATCATGATATCTCCAGGGGCCTAGTACCCCCGCCCCCATTTCACTGTTCTACCTTCCAAGGCACAGGTTTCTTCCTTAGGTTTGCTCCCCAAGGCAGACACTATTGATGCCCCATTCCTTACACCCTTGGCCTGCCTGAGTTCGCGGGCAGCTATGTGAGACAATTCACTGTACTCTGACAACTTCCTTCCTCCAGCATCCACATATCTTTGATGCTCTGCCTGGATACCTTCTCCTGCAACAGGGGAGCTGATGCTACTGCAGGCTGGGAATTGATACTGGGGAGACACCGCCTTTCTCCACAGCTACATATGTGGCTTGCGTTATATTTCTATTGGACAGTGTTGCTATAGATTCTGTGCAAAGTACAGCCTGTGCACCAAATCTGGCCCACTACCTGTTTTTATAAATAAAGTTTTATTGGAACCCAGCCACACTCATTTGCTTATATATCGTCTGTGGTTGCTTTGGCTGCAAGGGCAGAGTTGAGTATTCACAACAGAAACTGTCTGGCCTGCAAAGCCTGAAATTTTTCTTCTCTGGCCTGTTACAGAAAAAGTTTGCCGATCCCTGATAGAGAATATTGACCCTAAGGATATTTCTAGGCTGCAAAAATATTACTGGCTTTCAGGAAAGAAGAAAGGTTTGGTTATTTTTGGAATATATGAAAAATACATATTTAATAGGTGTGTGTGCACATCACGTGTGACTGGTGTGTATGTGTGTGTATTTTGGGGTGGAAAAGGGAAGACGGAAGCCATGTGGAAATTAATGCAGACAGCAATGTGGCCACTTCAGCAGAACACTGAAGTCCCTGCTTCCAAGTGATGACTGACCTGACGTAAATTTTGACTAAAATGAAAAGTGTTTCTAACACACTCTTAACAACTTGCCAGAGAAGTATTTAAAAAAATTCTTATTAGGCTCAGGGTGGCAAAGTAACTTGCTCAAAGTCACACAGCTTGTGGTCTCCGATCTTCTTTTAAAGGAAACTATCTTAAACCTCCCCTTCCCCCCCAGAAAAAAGTTACCAAATAAAGGTGACAGAATATAGCTATTATTTCAGTCTGCCCAGAACACATTCTCATACCCCTTCTTCTGATACCACCCCTACCACCTTTGATGAATCACTCTAGCCCTAGGCGTCTGGTATGTGGCCGTAATAACATCCCTGCCTACTCCCCCAGGAATGAACACATAAACTAGGCTAGAGCTACTCTACTTCCTCCTGGACAGAGCAGTTGGCTCAAGAGGTAGGCATGTGACCCAAGCCTGGCCAATTGGAGACCTTTCCCAGAATTTTCTAAAGAGTGGTAGCTGTAAGAGTGTAATCCTGGGCTCTTTATTCCACTTACAATCGCTATGGAACAAATTATGTCAAAGCATAGTGGCATAAAAGAACCATTTATCATGCTCACAGATTCTGTGGATCCGGAATTTTGACAGGGCACCATGGGGAGGACTTGTTCCTGTTCCCCAATATCTGGGGCCTCAACAGGAAGGACTCAATGGTTGGGGGCCAGAGTCATGTGGAGTCATCTTCACTCACATGTGGTGGCTGATGCTGGCTGTTAGATGGGACTTCAGCTGGGGCTCTTGGCCAGAACACTTTCATGTGGCTTCTCCATGTAGTTTGGGCTTCCTGACAGCATGGCAGCCTCAGACTTCTGCCATGGCAGCTCAGGACTCCAAAGGCAATGTTCTAGCAAACAAGGCAGAAGTTGTATCGTCTTTTATGACCTAGCCTAGAAGTCACATAGTGTCATTTCCACTGTAGTCACAAGCCCACCCATATTCAAAGGCAGAAAACACAGGCCCTACCTCTCAATGGGAGGAATGTCAAAGTCACACCGTAAGATGAGCAGCTGGGATGGGAGATATTGTTGTCTTCACTTTTGGAAAATATAATCTGTCATTCTCTTGGTAGTCATTTTCTCTGCAAAAACAAGGCCAAGTGCCTCAGTGAGGGACCATGGAAAGAGGATCTGGCAGGTGAGGCCCTGGTTCCTAGAATCACTCTGTAGATTTTAGGAACTACCCCAGTCATCTGACCCCAAAGATTTCCTTTTTGCTTAAAAAAACTTTAAATGGGTTTCTAACACTTGCAACCATGAGTCTGGCTGATAAAATAAGTAATTATTGATTTTGAAACTGAGAGAAGATTTCATTCATTCACCAAATATACATAAATATGTACACATGGTAATCTGCTAAGTACTGTGGGGGAAGACAACACCATGAGTAAGACACAGCCCTGAGTCACCCACAAGGGGTTTACAGGCTGTATTAGCTCAGGTTGCCATAACAGAATACCACAGACTGGGTGGCTTAAACAAGAGAAATTTATTGTCTCACAGTTCTAGAAGCTGGTAGCCCAAGATCAAGGTGTCGGCAGGTTTGGTTTCTTCTGAGGCCTCTCTCCTTGGCTTACAGACGGTCGCCTTCTGGCTGTGTCCTCACATGGCCTTTCCTCTATGTGTCTAAATTTCCTTCTCTTATAAGGACACCAGCCAGTTTGGATTAGGGCTCCCTTAATGGCCTCATTTCAACTTAATCACCTCTTTAAAGGCAATATTTCCCAATGCAGTCACATTCTGAGGGATTGCGGGGTCAGGCTGCAACATATGACTTTTGGGGGGACACAATTCAGTCCGTAACACAGGCTTTTAGGGATGATAATTATGAGACTGTAGTATTGTTCAGCCCCCTCCCTCTTGGGTTGTTGTGCTCCCCTGCTCCACTGACCTTGGGCTTGACCCTGTGACTTGCTTTAGTCAATGGAATGTGAGCAGGTATGATGCCAGCAAAGGCTTTAAAGGTGCTTGTGTTGTTTGGCCTACCTTTTGCTCTCTGGTGATCTGCCATAAAATGAGGATGCTCCAGGAAGCTGCTGGGCCAAGGAGGATGAGGAGACATGTGGAACAGGCCTGGACCCAAGCTATAGAGTACAGCCAAACTCAACTGAGATCATCAGAACCCCAGCCCCCGACCCCTACCCCATGAACAGGAAATAAACATTTTAAGCTGCTGAGTTTGGGTGTGCTTAAAACTTTTGTTACACAGCATGACTGCAGCAATAGCTGACTAATGTGATAAGTAATAAAGTAAATTACTGTGCCATGTAGACAAAAAGCTTTTCCTCTATGCTGAATTTTATTTTACCAAAGATTTCGAATAGACAGAACTCCTTTTTTTTCTAATGGTTAAACAGATGGGGGCTTCCCTGGTGGTGCAGTGGTTGAGAATCTGCCTGCTAATGCAGGGGACACGGGTTCGAGCCCTGGTCTGGGAAGATCCCACATGCCACGGAGCAACTAGGCCCGTGAGCCACAACTACTGAGCCTGCGCGTCTGGAGCCTGTGCTCCGCAACAAGAGAGGCCACAATAGTGAGAGGCCCGTGCACCGCAATGAAGAGTGGCCCCCGCTTGCCGCAACTAGAGAAAGCCCTCGCACAGAAACGAAGACCCAACATAGCAATCAATCAATCAATTAATCAATCAATAAATAAATCTTAAAAAAAAAAAACAGACGAGCCATAAATTATTTTGAAAATCTAACGTACTTGACATGGAGGAGATTTTTCCAAACACACTGCATATGTTTTTACTTTCAAGAGGATTATTACTATTTCGTTGAGTGTCAGCAAGGCACTAAGTGCTGACCTGGGATTCCAGGAAGCACAGTTCATGCCCAGAAACCTCAATACTGGAGTCACCTAAGGACCATCAGACAGATGAGGTCATAAGCTAAGGATTTCTTAAATATGTGAAAGGATTGTGAGTGATTATGTAATTATGCTGGTGATTAAAAGACCAAGTTGGCATACCTTCAGTCTCAGGTATGGCTCCCTACATATTTCCAAATTGAAATTTCTCAAAGCTTGCACGGCCCTGGTATGTCCAGTTTCTTATTTCTAATCCTAGGAATCTGCTCCCAAGGTTGGAGGCTCATCTTACACCTAGTGGGGTCCAAACACTGGAAGCACCGTTTATCCATTCTTATTTTCCTGATAACCTGCCAGGATCTAAGATTTATAATCAACTGCATGGGATTTTGAACATTAGTTGAAATGCAGTTTATATGGCCTCCGGATCATCTGTTTTATTTCATTTAGGCTCACCCGTTTCCATTGCATCTATAAGCAAAGGTCATGACCTCTTTTGAAAAGGGCTCAACGGAAGGGAAAATAGCAAGTCTACGTGTTGAAGTAAAAGAATTTGGTTCATAAAATAAAACTAAGGCGACAGAAGGCAAAGGGAGTTTCCGCTCTTTGAAAAGGGGCTTTCTCAGCACAAGCTTGGAAAAAAATGTTGATGATTTATGCAAATTAGAGAGGAAATGTGCCCCGAGGGATCTTGGCACAGAAGCTCAAGTCGGAATTCTGGATTCGAGGCTGGCGGTGTCTCTGATTCACTCTGTGACTGGGGCTGAGCCATTGAACCTCTCTGTTTCTAAATACCCTCATCTATAAACGCGGGCTAACAACCCTGTTCTTCCTGCCCCTGAAGGGGAGGCAGTAAAAATGAATGCAATGTCGGGGAATTACTTCTAAGAGCCATCGATTAGAACTACAGCATATGGTCTTAATGAGAGCTTGTTTCTGCCGCAAATTTTTCCCTGCGCCCTATGATCACTCCAGCTAGAGTGCCACAGAAATCAACTTCTCTCTTCAGCTATCTTCACATGCCGCTCTTAAAATCACAGAGGTCTTTAAAACAGAACTCCTGCCTGCTCCGGGTGTGCATTACGAGGCCATGGCTCCTGGCTCTTTTCGACACAGAGCCACGCAGCCCAGATTTTCTGAGATGGTGGTGATTTAAAATATTCTGTCCCATTGTCAGACCATGTGTCGTAACATGTGTCAGATCATGTGTCCTGATCATTGCTTCAGAAAATATGGTCACTCACACCTTCACGGGAAAGGAAGCACCTGCTTGTTGCCTAAAGTCCTCTTTGGAGATGGATGGGAATAAGCAATAAAGCTGTAGGGACCAACTGATTGATTGAGCAGTGGATATATAAATAGTGGAGGGGGAGGGGGGAGAGTGTTAATTTGACTCAATCATTACTATGTGCCAGGGTCAGGTGGGGCGAGTTGTCTGTTTATTAAGTAGCTAAGTTTGTGCTGGGCACTGGGCTAACGACTGCGGTTACAGAAACTGATAGACAACATCCCTGGCCTTGGCAGCTTGCAGTGCAGTGAGGGACAAAGGCAGGTAGCAATTAAGAAGCCAAGGGCATGCTTTCAGGCTGTCACGAGAGCAAGGACAGTTTGTGGCAACACAGGGAGAGCTTCACAGAGGCGGTGACACCATAGCTGAGTACTGAAGGATGAGCAGAAGCTCGTGGCAGGGTGGGGGGGGCGGTGGGGGTGTGTGTGCTAAGAAGGAGCAGGCATTCCAAGCAGGGGGGCCCTGCAAAGACCTAACCGCAAGCTCTGTTGGTGTCCCACCCATGTCCCTCCACCCAACCCGGAAGGCACCTGAAAAGATTTCCCAAATACAATGAGGACTTCCTGAAACCATCAGAGGGAGTTCTCGGGCCTCTGAAGCATGCTCAGCTGGCCACCATATGGGCGAGCAGATCCTAAGTGCTTAGCTTCCCAGAAACAACCCTCAACTAATGCGGAATGAGAGCTGGGGTGTGCTGGAGCAGTGGTACTAGCTCTGGAGAGCCTGACTGTTACATATTCAGAAAATTTGCAAGCCAAGTGTTAAAACATTGGTAGCTTCCAATCAGCCACAGTGGGAATATTTATATCGTGGCCACTGGCAAACACTACAAATTGGGACTTTCTTTGTTCTCCCAGAAAGCTGGTTTACCAGCACACCACTGGATGGGAGTTGGTGGATAAATACTCCAGCTTCCTCACCCCTCACTGGGGCAGTGCTGAGGGGTGTGCTACACAGGATCTCAGAGAGGCACCAGCAGAATTGAGCCCCAGTTGCCCATATCGGTAACCTGCTCACAAACGTACCGGTATATCGGCCTTCCTCCCTTCCCTGTCTTGATTCTCATTCCCTCACTGTGCTTCCTGGGATCACCTCTCTTATGGCCCCAAATCCTTGGCTCAGGGTCAGCTTTGGGAGGTACCCAAATTAAAACAGGCATGGAAGCAAGAGCCGTGATTGTGGAGGGCTATTATACCAGGCAGAGGATGTTGAACTTAACCAAGGTGTCTCCGGTCTTGAAAGAATTTAAAGAGGGAAAAGACAGCAAGATCAAGTTTGTATTTGAGGAAGGTCCCCTCCCACTGGGGCCTGTGTGACAGATGGAAACAAAGGGAGCAAGACTGAGGCAGGAGGATGGTAGTGATGGTTTCGAAACATGAATGTACCTAACACCACTGAACTGTACACTTACAATGGTTAAGATAGTCGGTTTTATGTTATGTGTATTTTACCACAATAAAAAAAAAATGGGGGGAAAAATTGAGGTGGGAGAACCAAGAACTAGGTCAGTGGGAGAGTCCAGGGAAGAAATGATAAGAGTGTCGGACACCCATGGGAGGTGCCACCCACAGAGAACACGATGAAGTTGTCCTTGCCACAGCACTGCTTGTGGATCAAACTCTGAGCACAGCCGACGTTGTAGGAGCAGATACCAGAAGAGGAGGACGAGACCCAAAGGAAGATTGTATCAAGGAAGACAGGGTAAAGGGAATGTCAAGAAGGAAGTGTCACCAGGGTCACAGGCCAAAGAGAAGTGGTTGTGAGGATTAAATAGGTAAGGGGTTAGTAGCTAATACAAACTTCTCATTGACTCCTCACCAGAGCCCTACATTAAATTCAGTGACCTTGCTGAACTCCCTTATTAATTCTAATAGTTGGATTGTAGGTTCTTTTGGATTTTCTTTGTGCACAAGCATGTCATTTGAGAATAATGACAGTTTCACTTCTTCCTTTCCAATCTGGATGCTTTTTCTTTCTTTTTCTTGCTTTATTGCACTGGCTATGACCTCCAGAATAATAATGAACAGAAAGAGTGATAGCAGACATCCTGTCTAGTTCCTGATCTCAGGGGGGAAGCTTTTAATATTTTACCATTAAATACAGTGTTTGTTGTAAGTTTTGTTTGTACATACTCCTTATCAGATGAAGGAATTTCCATTCTCTTCTAATCTTGCTAAGCGTTTTTACCATGAATGGGTACTGAATTGTATTTCTGTATTTCTCTGGGTGACCCTGGGAATGTAACTTAAACTGTGAACTGTAAAATGACCTACTGCTTTTGCATTAGATATATCTGGTTTCAAATTCCAGCTGTACCATTTTCTAGCTGTGATTCTGGGCAATTTAATTAAGTTTCCTCATATAGAAAATGGAGACAATTATAACTCCCTCATAGGAATCTGAGATTATTTTTTGTAAGTTCAAGAGCCCAAGAGGCTGGTTTTGAAGCAGGACTAGGATTTAACATCCAGAGCCTATGGAATTAGCTCTCTGCAGAGGCTGATGTTCCCAAGAGCCTTTCCATCTCCTGCCCCTTGCTGAGGATTTCCCAGAATATTTCTGATGATGAATGGGGATGGACCTGAGCTCTTCCAACCATGTCCTTGCACTTTGCCCCCCAGGACTAAGGGAACAAACATATAAGTGGTTGGTCCACTGTGACAGCTAGTCTCCAAAAATGCCCCCACCCATGACCCAGGCATCCTGGTATGCACACCCTCATGTAGTCCCCTGCTTTGGAATCTGCGTGAGCTTCTAACTCTCTTGTAATTAGGTGAATCCACAGAAGTGATACCGCATGATGTCCAAGGCTAGGTCAGAAAAGGCTTTCTAGATTCTATCTTGGTCTTTTGGAACTTGGGCCACCATGGAAAAAGTGATACTATCCTAAGACCACCATGCTGGAGAGCCCACAGATAGGAACCACATTCTACAGTCCCAGCTGAGCCCAGCCTTCCAGCCATCCCCACCAAAGCACTACACTTGTGCATGAAGCCAACTTGGACCCTCCAGACCAGCACATCCACCACCGGAGTGCCACTGAGAGCCCCTAGCTGACCCCACATGAAGCAGAAGAATCACCCATCCTAGTCCTGTCCCAATTCCTGGCCCACAAGATAATGAGATACAGTAACATGGTTGTTATTTTGAACCACACACTTGGGGGCTGTTCATTGTGCAGCGATAGATAACTGGAATATCTACCTTATGTGTTTAGTCTTTAGTCATGGAAATACGCTAAGCAAACCTGTCTAGTGCTCAAACCTATGATATCCATCTTGTTTGACCCTATTCTAACCACTTAAGTTATTAACCAGATTCAAGTATGCAGTATTTAAGTACTGAGAAAACAGTCAGAGAGGGAAGTTGTTTCACTCAAAATTCTCTACATGCCTTTGTGTCTTAAATCCTTCTATTAACAAGAAGGGGTGTAAACAGATAATCCTTACAGCAACTTACAACGTTGGTACCATTAGGTCCAGCCATTTTTTTAAGGTTGAAGAAACGAAGCCTCAGAGAGAAAAACTAACCTGCCCAGGGACTTCCCTAGTGGTCCAGCGGGTAAGACTCCGCGCTCCCAATGCAGGGGGCCCAGGTTCGATCCCTGGTCGGGGAACTAGTGCCCACATGCATGCCGCAACTAAGAGCCCATATGCCACAACTAATCATGCCACAATGAAGATCCTGTGTGCCACAACTAAGACCTGGTGCAGCCAAAATAAATAAATAAATATTTTTTAAAAAAAACCACTCGCCCAACATCACACAGCTAGTTAAACGGCAAAGTTGGGACTGAAACCCAATACTATAAACTGCAAACCAAGGTTTTTTGTTTTTTTTTTTTTGGTCCGGGTTGGGGCACTTTTAGTTGGTAATCAGGGGAATCCATTCATAGTAGCACAAGGAACAGAAGGGAACTGATGAGAAGAACTCAGGAGCAGTACAGGCAGGCCCCCACAGGGGGCAGGAGCCGGGCACTGGACGCCCTTCAGGAACCCATCTTTGCCCTCTCTGGGGCCCTGTGTTTCTGAAGGCACTCTGTTTTTTACCGCATTTCTTTATTATTCTCTGCCTTTCTGCAGACTGGCTTTCCCTGGCCTGGCATCCACAGGCTCGAACGCAATGGCCCCGCGGTCAGGCAGGGCTGACTACGTAATTTGTGGGGCCCAGAACAAAACTAAAATGCAGGGCCCCAGCCAGGGGCTGGGACCTCACTCTCCCCTTCCCACACGCCCACTGCCTCCACCCGAGGTACTCGCTGGCCTCCAAGGGATCACGACCTCCATGCTGGGACACATTCGGTGCCGGGATCCTCAGTGGAGGAGAGGGCCCTGCCAAGGGTCCGGCCAAGAGTGCTGCCACCTTGCCCCACCCCCAAGGCGCCGTGAGGCTCCCCAACCCTGACCTTCCCGAAGTCAGTACCCAGGGGCAGAGGGTGGTAGCAGCCCAAGGCCAGGGTGGTGTGTGGGAGGCCAAGCAGGGCCAGGGTCACAAGGAGGTGGGGAGCTGGCATCTGAGGACCCATCATCTCAGGAAGGTAAGCCGGGGCGGAGGGCGGGAGGTGGAACCATGCATGAGCTGAGGCTCCACTGTCCCACTGGACATCACCTACCAAACACAAATTTGAAATAATATTATTCAGAACGTCGAGATGGCGACTGCAGAGCATTAAATCCCAAGGATGGGGCCCATGACACAGGGCAGCGTGACTGCACTGGTCAGGCACCACGCAGCCAGCCCTGCCCTGACTGACCAGCTTTCTCTCTCCTGATCCCCCATTTCCAGGGGAAAAAAAAAAAAAAAAAAGAACAGAACTGGCTCAGCTAAGGGCAGATTCCACCTGCACCTACAGCAACATAAAGGCTGCTGGCATCCCAACCCCACGGAGGAGACAGAGGGCAGCTCCCAGAGAACTGGGATGTGAACCAGGAACAGAGCCCAAAAGGTCCCTCTTGAACCCTCTCCTACCACCTACTAAGTGATGTCATACTGTCTGTCACATACCCTGTGAGTATATGAGCAGAGGTGGCTGGCTGACCACCCCAGTAGCCATCCCCCCCTTCCTTAGTAACCTGAGGCAGCAATGGCCTCAAGCTAAAAGGTACCATTCCTCAGCCTCCCTTGCAGCAAGAAGTGGCCAATGAGACATAAGTAGAAATCACTAGGTGGGACTTCTGAGAAATCTTTATAAGGGAGGCTGACTCAGCTGGATGGGGGTGTCCTTATCTCCCCTTGTCTCTCCCCTTCTTGCTGCTTGAACGATTCAAAGCAGTGGGTGGCATGATCAGATGGAGGAGGCGAGTTTGGGGACGGTGGGTTCCATTGTCCCATGAGGAGTCCTCAAGGATCTGAATTAAGGATGGTCGGATGAGGAAGAGCCCAGGATAGACGTTAAGGAGGTAGGACCTACAGGATTCGACGGTCAGGACCACATCCAGTACCTTTCGTGTGCCAAGCAAAGTAGAATATAAGCTCCGTGACGCAGGGACCGTGTCTCTGTTGCTTACCATTGCATACCCTGGGCCAGCACAGTGCCTGGCACAAAGTGCGTAATCCCTAAGTGTGTTCCAATAGATGAATGAAGAATGAATGAAACTGTTCCAGGAGTCATTTGGGGGCTTGACTCCTAATTGTTCAGGAGCATCCGTCCCCAGGGAGCCCCTTGTACCCATGGAATGATTCCCAAGTACGACTTCTCTTGCTTTGTGCCACCTGTGAGTGCCCGTCATCCCCATGCTCAGACCCAGGCTGGGTTTTTGGGGACCTGGAGGACGAAAACCATAGGAATGCCACCCTGCTCCGAGCTTTTCCCAACTCTGGCTCTGATGTGGTTTGCAGGCCAAGTTAATGCCCCTGTTTCCACAACATCACTTCCTCTGCAGCGTGAGAAAAGAGGAAGAAAACTCGCTCTGTGACTCTCCTCTTCCCCCAGGGAAAGCACAAAGCTGTTGGAAACAATAAAAGCAGCCCTGTGTAAAGGGGAGACTTTTGTCTGTGCAGTCAGGGGTTGCTGCGCCCGCGACTTCCTGCAGGGACATTCGGCAGCTTTGCAGATAAATAAATGCTGACATTCAGAATGACCAGCCTAGAACACTTTTATGAGCCTTTTCTCCTCCCCAGGCTGTACACAGATAATAAATCATATTAGCAGCCTGAACCTCTGGTTCAGCATCACTTGTCACCAGTTCCCCCTGCACGAGGGGTAAGTGAATTTCGGCAAGACTGTGCTCAGCTACGATCCGGCCACGTAGGATTGAGGCCTGTGGCCTCCTTGGAAATCACTTGATGTTTCCAACCTGGGCTGGCCACAAGCTGAGGTCACAGGGTCCGGCTGGTCACTCCAGACCAGACTGTAAAAGAGGCGGCTGAAACCCCAGCCTTCTAATCAATATTGGGTTGTTACTTAGAAAATAAACGCTTTCATTTCTTGGTTAATTATCATAGGAACATGAGCCAAAATAGACAACTGTCAGAGAGAAAGACAAAGAAGGAAGGGAGGGAGGATGGGAGGGGTAGAGAGAGAGAGGGAGGACAGACTATATCACTAATCAGAAACAGAGACTAGCCATTTTCCTCCTCCATGTTCTGCCTAATATAGTGACTTACACCACAGAAGCATTCAACAGATGTTGGAGGAATCAAACTGGAAGGGAGAAAGTTTACTTTCAGGTAACCGGAAATGAAATTTGTCCTCATTTCAGGCTGCCCAATTAGTGACACAGAAGGAACAACTGGTTAGGTTTAGAAAACGGGTGGTGGTGGGGGGGGGAGACGGCGGATGACAATATGGATTACCTGAATATATGAATTTTTAAAAATCACATCCTCTCTTTGGCTACCGGAAGGAGCAGGACAGCCCAGAGCACCAGCAGCAGCTCTCCAAATGGCAGATATGGTCCCGCTGCCCAGCATCTCGGAGCTGTTGGTTGAGGTAGATGACTGCCTTCCAAGAGATGTGACCTCACAGCTGGTGAGGGCTGGGACTCTGGAACAAGCTGCACAGATGCACGGATCAGGGTGTTCCTTATGTGGTCTGTGAATTAAAAGATAACCACTGAGCTGCAAGTCACGCTCCCCCCACGCCAACACCACCACCACCAGCCTGTGGAAGGGAAGCCAATGAGCCATGTTTGGTGGGTGTATACTCCTTTCCTGTGATATGTTCAGAATCACTTCAAATGCAGCTCCAGGCTGCCTGACCCTGAGCAGAAGCCTACGGAGAAGGAACAGGGTAGGGAAAATGGCTGAGATCAAGTAAAAGCTGCTTTGGGTATGTGCCCTAGCAAGTTCAAACGCTGCCAGGCTGATTGGCTGGGGGGAGGGGTGGGAGGTTAATATATTTTTGAATAAGAGTTTCCTGTTATCTGCAAACAGTCACAAAACAGCTAGAGATTTTATTAAGGTAAAACAGTCCTCTTAGAAGGAGCAGTGGTTGGGGCCGTTTTCTCTAAAATCACTTGCCATCAGCGATTCTGTCAATCATTTATTCGGACACCCATTCATTTCACCATTATTTATTAAGGCCTACTGGGTGCCAGTCACAATGCAACGTGGAAAATATGTAGCCCTCAAGTGAACACTAAGTTCTGTAGATGGGTCTGTACTTTTGATTCCAAGGTGAACACTAGCATAATGTTTAACCACCCCGGACTCTGGGACACCTGGGTTCAAATTCCTACTAAGTCATTTAGCTTGCTGGGTGACTGATAGTCAATTAACTGACCTTTCTCTACGCCTCAGTTTCCTGATCCGTAAAGTTCAAGGGCTTGTAAAGTACTCGGCACAACGCAGAAGTGGCAGTTACTATTACTATTAAGCGCAATCCCTCCACCCCACCCCAGCTCTGATCCGTGCCGCACTCCACCGCTCCGTGGTATTTCGGAGGCTGTCCAGGCCCTCCGCCGCTGGGCCGTGACCCTGGAAATCAGGTCAGGCACCAGTCAAGGCGGCGTGTGTGTGTGTGTGTGTGTGCGTGTGTGTGCGCGCGCGCGCGCGTTGGGGTGGGAGTGGGGGGGTGGCTTTCTTTGCGTGCGGCTTTCCCCAGGGCCTCTGGACAGTCTAAAAACTCACTTGGGAGGAGAGGAATGAGCGTGAAGTGGCTCTTTCGATCTGAGACACCCCCTCCCGGAGGAATCACCCCCTCCCCCCAGCCCAGCGCGGAGTGAAATCTTAGAAGCCGCCGCTGCCGGGTTTGAACAGAATGCCGGAGTCGGTGGAAGCCGGAGCTGGTCGGCCCGAAGGTCAGCGAGTTGTTTTGAGTTCTCGTACCCGGAAGGGGGGGGAGGCAAGGAGGAGAGGACGCCGGGGCCCGAGAGACCCCGCGTCAGAGCAGAAATTGTTTGTGCTCCGGAACAGGCAGATAGGCGGAAGCCGCGACGGGGGCGGGTCACGTGCGGCGGTGGCGGCGCAGCTGGCGGGGGAGCCGGGCTGGGACAAGGGCCGGGCCGGGCCGGGCCGGGCCGGGCCGGGCCGGGCCGGGCGGGGGTGGCACGGGGCGGCGGCTTTCGCAGCCGAGGGTGGAACCGGCGTACTCCGGACGCTGAGAGCGAGTGGTGCCCCGAGCCCGGGGCGAGGGAGGTGCGCGAGTTATGGAGGGGCTGGGGTGGGAGCCAGCGTGCTCGGAGCTCTGCGTGGTGCCGCACGGGCAGGACGAGGGATTGCTGGGGGGGTGGCACGGGGTACGGAAGCGGGCCCCCCAGGCAAGAGTGGCGATAGCGGGACTGACGCGGAGACTGCGCGGGCGTCTCAACCCCGAGAATGGAGGCGCCGCTCCTGTAGTCGCCGGCCTTGTTGTCTTCTTGCACGCAAATCCCGGAACGACCGGAACCGCCATCCCTGCCTGCGTCCCAGGGGTGCCCCATTACGCGCGGGGAAGGCTGCATCCCGCAGGGCGACTCCGGGCGGGGCAGGCTGCGGAGGTGCCTCCGCGGAGGGTGCGGGCCGGAGTCGTGGTGCACACGACCCACACGCCTCCCCCTCCCCCGGAAGAGCGGGCGAGGGAAGGCGCGGGCCATCTGTGGGGACTCCCCGGGGCTGTGGGAGCGGTGCGGGGACCGCAGAGCGGGAGAGGGTGCTGTAGAGAGACCATTGGCCCTACCTTAAAGACAGGGGTGGCCTCGTGGCCGGGGTTGAGGAGTCTGAAGCTTCCCCAAAGTAGCGAGCGCTACTCCGGCGTGGGATGGAAAGAACACAAATTTGGCCATCCGCCAGAGCCCTTGGGGACGCCTGACTTCGGTGCCACCCTCCGAGTGGCCCGAAGTGTCCCTCTCCGCTCCGTAGTCCACGAGGTTGAGGTCCGAGGCCTAGAAAAGTGGGAGGGTGCGGTCAGGCCTCGGACGGGAAACCCACCCAAGTTCCTCTCCGACGCCACGCGAGAAAGGCGCGGAACAGTCGTCTCGCAAAGTTTCCCGCCCCCCTCCCATCGGGGAAGGGCAGCTCTTCCGGCGGTGGGGGCGGGGGAATGGCCTCGGCCCGGGGAGCGGTGCTAGTTTGTTTTCCCGCGACCAGGTCGCAGGAGAGGGGCGCGGGCCACCAGCGTGTTCGCGTCCCCAGAGTGGCGGCGCTTGGCCCGCTGCGACGTCTGCTCGGAGTCTCGGCAGCGGGAGCTGTGCAGAGTCTGGGACGACGCGAGACGCCATTTGCATCCCCCCCTCCCTCCTGCAGGTTGGCGGGGGCCGGGGTGTCGCCCGCCGCGGAAGCGTATTCCTGGCAGTGACACTGATTAGATGCTGTGTCGGTACGTGCACAGAATCGGGTGGGCCTTCACCTCTCCTGTGCGCATACACTTTCTGTTGGAAAAGTTGCGGGTTATTCCCCACCCCCCCCCCTGCGGCGCACAGCTGCTGTCTCCAGGGCGGAATTTGGAGAGCACGTTTGCTCAGCCCGAGGGAGAGAGGATCGCGCCGGCGCTGGGAGGCCGCCGGGCCCAGGCTGCGAAAATCCAGCCCTGGCTTTGCGTCGAGCTGCCGAGTGCGGCGCTTACGCGCGCCCGGCCAGCCGAGGCCTGGTTTCCATCTGCCCCTTTTGCCTCCGTGTTAAGTTCGCCGGGGAAAACCCAATGATCCGTGCAGAGCCCCTCGGAGGAGAACACCTCCCCGCCCCAAGCCCGATTCTGACCGATGGAAAAAATGACAGTATAGGTCAGAACAGGCTGCCCGCGAGTATTAATGCGGCCGTCTCCGTTCCCGGTGCTTGGGGAGGATGGGCGCCAAGCCAGGAAACCGCCGAAGGAGGAGCCTGCCCCTTCCCGGGCTAGAAAACGTGGATTCTTAGAGAGACCAGACAAACATGGGCAGACAGCTGAGAGAACTTAGCCCATCTAAATACAGGTTGTTCATGTATCTTTCAAGCAAGATAAATCTTTTTTAAAAAAATCAAGTAAACGTTGAGTCAGTTATAAATACTGTGAGAACTAGTTGATCTGTAGATGAAACTCCGCTCTCTGCCTGCTATTAAACGTGTGTGCAGGAGGTGCCGGGCTGAGCATGATGTATCTTAGCACAGCCCGTGTGTGTCCTAAGAAACCGCGGTCCCCTGTGCACTCCACCTTCGAGGACTCTTACTATAACTCTAAACGGGGATTTCGTTTAGTTGTAGTTTCTATATGGGGGTTGCTTGCTCCTTGCAAACTCCCTCCTGAGGTTGTTTGTACTTCAGACTAGATGGTCCTGGGTTTTGGCTTTTATAAGCCCACATTTTTCTCTTGCCTTTTTCTTTAACCTGCGTTCGTGCTGCTGGGTGCCGGGGAGTCCCCGCCCCCGGCCCCCGGCCCCAAACGTCTGCCGCCGCCGCCCTCGGACTCTCAGTCGCGCACCACGCGGCCTCGGAGGAGGGGAAAAGTGAACGCTCCGGGTGGCGCTCGAGAACTGGAATTCTGACTTAGGGCTGCGGGTTTGTTCCGGAGGCTGGCCGGCAGCGGCTTGGGAGCCAGAGGCTGTGAAGGGGAAGCCCCGGAGGTGACCCTGAGGCTTCGGGAGCAAACCCAGGAGGCACCCGCGTCTTTGTCTTTCGCGGGGCTGGCCGCCTGGCACGCACAGTTCCGATAAGGATCAACTGCAAGAGCGAGAGCGCACCGCCAGCACATTTCAGTGATTAGGCGAACGCCGGCAGCCACGTAAGGCAAAGGCCATTTGCGTTGTCTTTGAAAAGGAAAAGGCTGTCCCACCTAATGAATTATGAGTGACCTGGGAGAGGCCAGGCGGGGAGTGAGTGGCGCCGAGGCCTCCTCGGGGCGCTTCTTTGCCCCACCTCCGCCCCATCGCGCAGGAGACCCCATTTCAAAGGAAATTAGAAATCTGACCCATTCTATGTACGTAAATAGTGGTGCATTTGTGAGTCCCTAAAATGAGACTCACCAGCAGCCCAGGGACTGGGGCCTGCCGCCTGCCAGCTCTGGACCAGTGTTAAAATCTGGCTAACTTATATCCCCAGAGGATGTGGCTTTTGCCCAGCGCCTCTAAGAACTGATTTATAGGAGGTGGCCTTGAGCCATCAGAAAGGGTGTCCTGGAAGAGTCTACCGAACGTCCTCTAAACCAGTGCTGTTCGCCCAAGGCCTCAGGGAGAGGGTGGGTAATTGTGCCTGAGCCCTAGCAGGAGCTTCCCATTAATCCAGTCTAAATGAGCACCATTAAAGCAAAGTTCCCCCTTCCATCCCTACCACACATGAGGGTCTTTAAGGGAAAATCTAGTGGAGACAGTTTGAGCCCATCTTGTCTTCTTAACTTTTGTGGGCAGCAGTGCCCTTTCTACCCTGTGCAAACCCTGCCTTCAGCCGCTTCAACCTGGTAAGAGGGTACCAAATCCTAACAACAAACATTGTAGCACTGTATGCCAGGCAGAGTTCTGTGCACTTTATATATTAACTCTTATCCTGAAAACAACCCCGTGAGTTAGACACGTTATTGGTATCATTTCACAGATAAGGACACTGAGGCCCAGAACTGTTAAGCGGCTTTGTCGCACAGTTTGGGCTATGGCCAGGATCGCCCCCGACTGAGGAATGTAGGGCTGTGCTGCCCCCCCCCCGTGTTGTGTAGTGAAGGTGAGCTGTTTGGGGGGGTGTTGGACCCCCCACCTTCCAAAGGGTTATGGGAAGAGATGAGGAAGCCTGACATTTGGCCCTTATTTTGCACGTTATTGTGGCTCCGCGGCGGAGAAGGGACCAGGGAAGGCAGTGCAAAGGCCCCTGGCCCCACCTCGCCACATAGCATCCGGCGGTCACGTCCGCCGGAGGTGACTGGGGACTGGGGACAGCCGATTGCCGAGGAACTCCTTATCGCCGAGAGTCAGTGGTCCCGGGAGGCGGAGCTAAACTACCGCCTGCGGGGGCGGCTGGGTCACGCCGGTCCCTGGGCTCCGGGCGCGCCGCCGGGCTCCTCTCGCGGAGCTGGCCGGACGCCCGGCAGCGCCTTCCGCACCTCCTGGCTCCCCTCCGCTTGAGCCGCCAGCCCTGGGCACGCAGCCTCACGGCCGGGGGCTGGAGAGGCCAGCTAGGCAAGTCCCGATTGGGACGGCTGGTTCCGGGTTGCTCACACTCACCCTGCCTCCCCCAAACACTCGTCCCCCTTTCCGGGCGCGCGCGCCTGCGCGTGTGTACACACACACACACACACACACACACACACGTCTCAAGCGCGCAGCCCGCCTCCCGGGCCTCCGCCTTCCCTTCCTCCTCCCCTCTCCGGCGCTTCGGAAGCCCGTGGCGGTTGTGTGCTGCACGGGGGAAGATTCAGGGTGGAGGGGCCGCGCTGCCCTGCTCCTCCCCAGGGTCCGTGCACACGCTGGCACCCCTGGGACGTGCAGCCAGGCCTGGGGATCCCCAACTCCCCCGGGAAGCGGCTGGGGGGGACCTGTGCGCTCTGTGTTTCATGATGGCCCGGGGGGGTCAAAGGGGAAGGCTACACAGTGGGGCCTACGCGTGGGTGGCGGTGACGATAAATCCCCTCTCCGCGAAGGCTGGCCGGGTCTCGGGCCACCGCTACTGGGAGTCTACCCTGCATGTCTTGTATTGGCCGCAGCTTGACGCCCTGCGTGCCCGGGCCAGAGTGTGGCCCTGTGTGTCTTGGGGCGGGGGCTGTTGTGATCGGAGGCGGCTGGGCGATCAGCTCCCCATCTCACATCCTCGAGCCTTTACTTTTAGCTCGCGAAGACCCACGGGCCCCCGCTACCCTAGCCACCGCCGGGCCCGAGGAGGGACAGGCTAGCCTGGCGGCAGGCTGGCCTACCCGCACTTGCGGGCATTGAGAGAGGCTCCGAGACCCCGGCCGGCTGCCGAGCCGAGGGAGGGAGCGCAGCAGCCCGCGCGCCTAAGGCAGAACACACGCCTTTCCCGGAACCTTGAAACCCAGGGGAGCCGCTGCCATCTTCGCGTGACGAGCAGCGAGACGCCGGTGATTAAGTGCTTCTTTCCGGCTCCCTCTCCGGGTTGCGGCTCTCCTCCTTGCCAGGGAGGGAAGGATAAAACCTGGGGGGAAAAAAAGCACACTACTGCGCTCTCCACTCGCCCTCGATGTCCTCACTGGTTTCCCAGGGTGCGTCTGCGCAGGGCGCCCTCCCCCCTTGCACCCCGCCTTGCCGAGGATCGAGGCTTTGGGATAGCCGCATACCTCAGTTTCCATCCGCCTCGGCCCAGATCTGGGAGTTTAATGGGGGGGGCACACATTGCCGTAGCCACCCGTCCCCCATCTCTTCTCCTCTCGTGGGGATTAAAGTTTAATACAGGAATCCCCCACCCACACCAGGGACTAATCCTGCCGCCCCTCCTGGGATTAACTCGGCTCACAGGTCCATAAAACACTTCCGGCGCGGCCAGAGGGTCTGTCTGCAGAAACACTTTAAAATTGTCCTCCCGGGCCTGGAGTCGGAATTGACCCGGTGGAGGGAAGTGAGTAAACAGACGGTTGTAAGAGACTATCCCGTGCGGTTTGCAGGCTGTGGAAAGAGGTGCCTAAAATGTGGGCCGTCGGGGCTGCTTCAACCCAGAGGGTGGCTGGGGTCTCAGTAGACACATCTCAGAAAAGGATGCAGCATTTGCTATATGACATTGATCTGGAGGAGGGTGGATGCAGGCAGGAGCTGGCAGGTTTCAGCTGGCTTCTGGCCCCAGTTCAATGAGGAAGACTAGATTCCTGAAACTTGGTGGGGGGGAGTCTGTCTCCTTATCTGTAAATGGCAACAGTAACACTCATCCTGCCCCTCTCAGGTGGGATTCTGAGAACCAAAGTCTTAAAGCACTTTGTAAACGGGGCCTGACCCCCTGCACATCACTGTGACTAATGTTCAATCTCTCTTACTCTAGAAAACACAGTGATTTGCTGATTAAAAACCAAAACAAAGTAAAAACCAGCTCTTCCTCAAATCCATGCAGGAATGTACAGATAAAGGGAATCCAAAAGCTGTTTAAGATTTTGAACATCCTTTTCATTTACATCACTTCAAATTAAGTTTCTGAGGTAATGGGAGAATCTTTGGAATGCTCTAAGAAAAATCCCTCTCAAAAGTGGGGTTAAATGGAAAGAAAAAAGACCTCTAAATTGGGTCAAATCACATTTTAAGGAGACGAAAACGGGATGAAGAATATAAATTCTGAGTAGCTTTCTGGCTCCCGTATCCTTCTCTTAGTCTGGAGAGCAGATGCTATAGATAGCCACGCCACCCCCCAGAAGCCCGGAAGTAGGCCCTGACTCGGGCTTGATCAGCTAAGGGCGAGGTGACTGGCGTTTAGGGTGGGGACAGTGACGAAGGGCAATAATTTGCTTAAAATGAACATAAGAAAGACCTAGGCCTGCCTCTGCGTCCTGAAGGCCCAGAACTGCTAAAACTGTGTGTGGGAGGGGGCGCCAGGTGACCTCCTTCCCCGCAGATGGACTCATGCAGCGTGACCGGCCCCAGGTGGCGCCCAGGCGCGCTGGGGATAGAGGCCCAGGCTGCGCATTCGCTCAGCCTCGAAGACTGCAAGCGGGGGCCTCTGGCTGGACCGCCCACCGACCTTTCTCTCCCCGGCCAGGCCCCGAGGCCTCCGGGCAGGGTCTACTCGCCGCCACCCCAATGCCCCTCGTGCTGCGCCCTCCCCTCCCTGGCACCCGGCCCAGATCCCGAGGCCTCCCCCGCCCGCAGCCGCCGTTCTTCCCCTTGTGATTCAATTAGCAACGGTGCAGAAAGCCTGTTTACCTCTGCAGGCCAGGGCGACTCGATCTGCGTAAAAAGCCCTAACGCCAGCGCCGACCAGTAGGGGGGGATTGTCCTATAGATTATTTCTCCTCCTGGGTTTTTTTTTTTTTTAAACGGGAAGGCTTGGTTGGAGAGGGGGTGGGGTGGCGTGTTGCTGCTGTTTTTTAAAACACCGTATTTGAAAGAGAAACAAAAGCCACACAAAAGCCGTTTAGGAGGTACCAAGGCTGTTTTTACATATAAAAAGTGCAGCGAATACCAAGGGGCCCCCAGCAGTGATAAACTAAATGGTTGGCCGATTTCGACAATTAGCAGTTAATGTGTTATCTGCGATCTGCAAACAAGTTTTGAGGCTCGAAGGACACCAAATTCCTGTTCCAGTCGACAGCGTTGTACTCGAATCTGTCGGGCACCTCCGATGCTCTCGGTTTCCCTGAGTGCGAATCCAGCTTCGGCAAACGTGGGTTTCCCGAGTTGGAGTACAGACTTGGGTCTCAGAAAATTCACTTGGGCAGCCGAGAAGCCTCCGCCTGCATCGCCCCTCCGGCCCGAGCTTGTCTCTTTGTTCCAGTTTCTCCAATTTTTTTTCCCACTCCCCCCTAATTTCGCAGACCTCTTAATTTTGCACGTAGTAGGCCTCCAACAAATGTGGAATGAGTGTCAGAAACCAAAGTGAGTCTCTTGGCCTGGAAGGCAGCCTGGTGCGCGGCCTCGCCCTCGGAACCCCATTTGGGTGCCCAGAGCCCTCTGGCCGCCGCAGCCTGCGCGCCGCTTCGCCCTGCGCGGGCCGGAGCGGGCGGGGGAGGCCGGGAGGAACGAAGCGCCCGGAGCCTGCACGATGATAAATATTGCGCAGACAGCCCATAAATAATTTGCATTATGTTCAGCTGACAACGCAGGGCGATTAATTTTAATAGCTACATATTTGCCTGGGCTGCTGCTTTCGTAGGCCCGGTAATGAAAGGCGAGAGGCCGTCCTGGCTCTGTGCTCGCGGTCCCGGAAGGCAGCCGGGAGGTGCGGGAGAGCCCGACACGGCGTCTCCTCCAGGCAGCCTCCCGGCGAGTCTCAGCCCCTGGGCCCCCCTCTCGCTCTCCGGGCCGTGTAGACGTGGGGTGCGCGCGCGCCGCGGGAGCACCCCCGGGGCCTCGAGCAACAGGAACCACCATAATGACACTGCACATTTGTCTATATGGGGAGAGCCACTTGTGGACCAGGAGACCCTCCCCAAGGCGATGCGCCCCACCCGGACCAAGTCCGGAGTGAACTCCGGAGGGGATTTCATGTTCCAGTTTTGGTGGCGGTGGGGAAGTGCTAGTGCTAGCCCGCCGAGTCACCGGTGGGCCCCAGCGCGGCAGAGGCTTTTCCGCCCTCGGGACCCCGGCAAGGGGCAGAACAAAGCCCAGCTGCCCACGCGTCCTCTCCGCGCGCGTCCTGAGTCCTGCGGTCTTGCGCCCCGCGGGAGCCCCCTCTAAAATGCTTCCCGAGCTCCTCGATTAAAAGGACCGCACACATAAAAGACGGAAGAAGGGATTTGGAGCAGCTCTTAAAAAGAGGGGGCGGGGAGGGGAGCGCAGCGAAGAAGCACACGGCGCAGCGGCTGCCGCGGTCCCGTGGTGGCCGGGTGCGCGCGTGTGCGTGTCTGTGTGTGCGTTCCGATGACAAAGCCCCGCCGCCGCCTGCGAGCTCCAAGCTGCCTGAGCACTGGTGGGGGAGGGGAGGGGAGGGGACGGGAGGAGGGGAGCCAGCGCTCGCGTAGGTAGCGGGGAGTCGAAGCTTCCCGGGAGAAAGAGTTCATTCATAAGCTGGAGGAGGCCTCCTGGACGGGCCAGGTGGAGCCTCCCGAAGCCAACACCTGTGTATTTTCTTATTTGAAAAGGGGCGAGCGCATCGATCATTACCATATTTTAATTGCCTTTCGCATAGGTCATCTCTAATTATGGGTTGCGAGGAGGGTTGGCCAGGGTCTGTAAGCCCTTTATTATGTGTGTGCGTGAGTGTGTGTGTGTCGCCGCTGAGACAATGCGCCCAGCTTATCGAAATGCCAATCCGAGGGTGTCCGTGCGCGCCTGCGAGGCGGTCACGACGTGCTGGATCCACGCAGACAGACCAGGCTGCGTGCACAATAAAAGCCGAGCAGGCGGCGAAGGGCCGCGCAGACCCACGGGTTTTCTTTTTAGAAACGGTGGTGCGAAAAGACTTGACAATAATAACACGCAGCAGAATTAAATCAGGGCGGGAATAAGAAAATGCATTTTTGTTTCTAGAACCGCGTACTGTGTTTAACCCATCCGATCCCCCAAGAGCTTTTTGTGCCCACGTGGAGGCCCGCGCAGGGACAGGTGCGGGGCAGAGAGTGGCTTTGGGACTGCCTGGTGATGGTCCAGGACAGCCACCTTATTTTAAAATAATACTAATCTCTTCCTTTAATTCAGCGTAGTTGTCAGCTACAGTGAAGTGGAATCCTTAACGATGTCTGTTTTATGGGGAATGATACCCGGCTAGTTGAAAAGGAGAAAGAAAACATTAAGGGTTTTTTTAACTTTTAAAAGTCTGCATTTCCTTAGTTTTCATCACTTGCGGAAACCCTTGAGGCAGAAGCCGATTTTAACTTCGTCTGAGGGAGCAGCCGGCAAGGTTGTTGGAGGGTCAGGGGTTCTTAGGAGGCTATTTTGGAGATGAGGGGGTGGGAATCAGTGAAGAGCTGTTGGTCAGGGGTGGCCAGCAGCCACTCTAAACTTGACTTTATCAAAGGAGCCTGACATCTCTGAGCCACCATGCTGTTTCTGGGAGTCCCGCCTGGCAGAGCCAGGGGCTGGGGTCAGAAGCCTCAGAGAGTTAGAGGGTTTTGTACCAGCTCTGCTTCCTGCTCTGCCCCCCACACCTGGCCTCCTGGCCTCACCAGCAGCCTGCTCTGCCCGGAGGAAGGCAGAGCCAGATGACTGGTCCAACCCCCGAGAGACCGCCTGGCTTTCTCCTCCCCTGTAATCAAAACCAGATGCACTTAAGCGCCTTTCATCAGAGGAAGCCCAAAGCCCTTTAACAGGCTTCAATAAAAGCCTTGCTAGGGCCTACCAGCCTGCTCAACGTCCAGGCCCCTGTGCCCATGTCTCACCTGAGGAAGCCTGGGGTTGCAGACAGGGTCTCGCTCCTCCCAGAGGGGCCCCAGAAGCCAAGGACATCTACCCAACCAAGGCAGCCTTTCCAGGCAAGTAGGGTGCCAGGATCCCTGCCAGGTGTGTGAGTACGGACTCCGTTGATAGGAGAAAAGAAACAGGCATGGAAGAGAAGCCAGCAGCTAGTGCTTAAGGAAGGATAAGAGCGGCCTTGTGAGAAGAAACCAAGGGGGGGGGGCTAAGAAAGTAGAAGTGAAGTGAAAGGGTGATGACGATCAGATCAAGATATTCAGAAGGGCTCCACGGTACTTGGACCACCCCGCATTCAGAGCCCCTATCCTACTGTATTGCAGTGTTTCTGTCTCCCCCACTAGACTTCAAACTCCCCAAGGGCAGAAACTGTCTTATTTATCTTTGCAAGCCTGGCACAAAGTACGTGATCAGGGCTTCCCTGGTGGCGCAGTGGTTGAGAATCTGCCTGCCAATGCAGGGGACACGGGTTCGAGCCCTGGTCTGGGAGGATCCCACATGCCGCGGAGCAGCTGGGCCCGTGAGCCACAACTACTGAGCCTGCACGACTGGAGCCTGTGCTCCGCAACAAGAGAGGCCGCGATAGTGAGAGGCCCGTGCACCGCGATGAAGAGTGGCCCCCGCTTGCCACAACTAGAGAAAGCCCTCGCACAGAAACGAAGACCCAACACAGCCAAAAATAATAAATAAATAAATAAATAAAAATTAAAAAAAAAAAAAAAAGTACGTGATCAAAATGTTTGGGAGATCACAGGTGTGGTGGAAAGCGCTGGAGCAAGACACATCTGGGCTTAAGATGGGAGCTCTGCCCCCAGGGGTTATATAACCTTTTTGAGCCTCAGTTTCCTTATCTGTGAAATGGGCATGAGAATGCCTGCATCACCAGATTGGGGAAAGATTTGGTGAAGTAATTGCATGTAAAGCAATAATAAGGTTTTAATCAATAATAATAATAATAAGGTTTTAATAAATGTTTTACCCTTGTTCTTGAAGGAGTGAGGAAGGGTTGGGGCTGATATTGTTTGAAGCATACGAAGAAAGGTCCTAGCTGGGCACACATCTCACTGGCCTGAGATTTGGGTCAGCAGAGAGAATTGTTTCTAAAATGTGTGTTGCAGTAGCCCTGTGAATTGGAGCTGCAGGACTCCACTGTCCAGCAGGCAGGCAGCCCCAAAGCTGTGAGCTCGGGGAGCCGTGCCAGCCTTTGGACTCAGGCTCTGGGGAGGGGGTAGGTCCCAGGCCCTTGGGTGCTCCTCTGCCCATTCTGGCCTGTTCAGTAGCTCCTCACCTCTCACCTTCCCACCCCACGCAAAATGTGGCCTATTTTTCTCCACATTGCAGGCGACTTGTTCTTTTCTCCTGCTCCTTGGCTGCTGTGCTTATTGGGTGTGTGTGTTGGGGGATGGGGATTAGGACCTGGCCCCTCCATCTTCCCCTCCTCAGTCTTCCACATTCCAGATGTCTTGCAGCCCCTCCCCAGGTCTCCCCTGAGCTCAGCATTTCCCCAGGAGGGCAGGCTAGGCTGTAAGTTAGGGTCGGTGGGCTGACTGGGCAGCAGGGGCCTGTGAGTACCTGCCTCAGGGGAGGAGAAAGAGGGGGGAGGGGGAGGGAGAGGCCAGGGGTGCTGCTGGGTGATTCTGTGGGTGTGGCCAAGCAAATGTGACTCTGAGCATCATGAATGGAAACGTATTTGTCTGGACTGTGACACAAATGGGGTAGTTGGGTGCCAGGGAATGAGAAGATGTGGGGTTTGTGGAGGAATTGGGAAGAAAGTGAAGTAAGCTGATCCCTCTTCTGTATTCCACCCCACCCCCTCCCCGACATGAGAACCTTCAAGAAGAGGCAAGGAAAATGTGGGGTGGGGAGGGGAGGGAGGAGGAAAGATGGGAGAGCAAAGCTAGGCCGGTGGAAATGTTCGGTCCCTCTCTCCTGCCCCGTGAACTGGCTGCCTTGTACAGCCAGCGTAGGTCAGGAGGCAACAACACATTAATGGGGTCCTTTCAACCAGATCCTTTCGGGGAAATGTGAGATCAGATTTGAGGAGGAGACAGGTCACCGTCTGTCCTCCAGGGATTCCATAAAGAACAAGGCGTTGTGTCATCCAAGGTGGAGGATTTGGGTTGTGATGAAATATGTCCTGTTCTCCACACTTCTGTTTTTAATCTGCTCGCCTTCTTCTATGGATTTCACAACATGTTATAAAACTGACCTCCCCTACTGACTGTGGTAAGTGAGGGTCAGAGCTTGTCAGCTGCAAGGGAGCTAGTGTAGAAGCAATTGAATTCTGCTTGTGGACTCAGTGGGTCCAGAATTTGGTGGAAATTCCGGGAGCTGGAATCATCTGGACGCTGCCTCCCCCGCCTGTCCAGCTGCTGGCTGAGACCTCAGCTGTGTTCTGCAGCACAAGCACAGGGCTCTCTGTGTGGCTTGGGCTTCCTCATAGTATGGTGGCTTAAGGGTAGTAGGACTTGAAGTTACATAGCAGCAGCTCAGGGCTCCAAAAACAAGCATGCCAGCATCACCTCTTCCAACCCACCCTCAGACATCATGTGGTGTCATTTCTACTATATTCTACTGCCTACCATGAGTCGCAGGCCCACTCAGATTCAAGGGGAAGGGACACTGAGAAAAAAAAAAGAAAGAAAGAAAGCCATGCCAGGCACTCTTGAGAGCTAAGCCTAATTAGCACTGGCTCTAAACAGAATAGTCTATGTTATAATAGGAGCTTGTACCCTCAAGAGGCTGTATAAATTATATGGGGGGTGAGGGGGAGACAGAGAGCTAAAATTAGGCCAGGGTAAAAGAAATAGAGCCGTAAAGCAAATATGGGTTTTATGAAAAATAGACGATATCAAAGGACAGCTCTCTCTGTGAGCTTGTGAAGTGTGGGAAGAACTGAGGAAGAATTGGTTGGTGGAATCAGCTGGGTTTTAGGCCCTTCAGTGTTGAAAGGGAAAGCAGGTAAAGGACAGGACTGGGAATCTGGCCACCACCATCCTTCACCCGCCATCTTGGGGGGATCTGTGGTAAACCCTTCATCGCTTCAGGCAACATTAGTTTCACGATTTGCTTGCAAATCACTCTTTTTTTTTTTTTCAACATACAGATATCTTTCTGTGGTACAGAGCTGGAAATGTAGTCAGTGCATTTGCTAAAGTGTGGAAAAAATAATACATTACTCTAATAATAAATTACTCAAATACTTACTGTTCGTCCCCTACCCCCAGGTGTGGTTTTAAATATCCAGCATGGATAGTGTTGTGACTGAAAGGAGCTGGGTACATCTCTAGGGCCTCGGGTTCCCATTATCCTTGTCTCTAACCCCTGAATGGAGAGTTTGACTTCTAATTTCATGCTAGGGGTTTCACAGGCAACATAATTGTATTTGCCTCTGCCTTTGATCTGCTATTTGATCTGCTATTTCATTGTGGCTTGACTAGGAGACAGAGATAGCAACGTAGTGGAAAAACACGATTTTGCTTTGCTTCGGAATTGGCAGTTATTATTTTCTCTGGCTCCCTTAATGTGACACACATTCCCTAAATCTGAAATCTAATCATTTTCCCGTTTTTGAAATTCCAAAAGGCATGTGCACCCTCTGGCCTGCTTTCCTTTTTGCTCATGAAGATTTCATTTTCAGCAAGGCTTTGGGGCAGGATGCTCATGTTTTTAAAAGATCTCAGTGAACATCGAAGTCCCAGAGTTAGTGGAGAACTCCTGGGTGAACTGGGACCTACCTGCCCCTTTCCTGACCTCACCCCAACTTCCCAGGATGCAGCTGGTTCACCCCAGCCTCTCTTCAGGTGATTAGGGTCTGTAGGGCTGAAAACCAGGTCTGCTGTGCTGGAAACCAAAGAAACCCAGATGCAGCAGGAACCTTGCGGGTCAGAATTGAGCAACCTCCAGGGTAGCCCCCGAAATAAGCTGGCTTCTCGAGCAGGGTCACCACATCAGGTTGTGTAGTTTGTGCACTACACTAAGGTTCCCAGCCAAGACGGGGAGTGAGGACTTGGAATTCAGGCCCAGAGGCACCTTTCTCCAATGCTCCCAAAGTCACCAAGTAGGCTAGTGGCAGTTCTGTTTTCAGGGCAGAGGAGAAACAGATTTTCTCTCTGATCAAGAAGAAAAGAGATGGTGACACAGGGCAGGACGGGGGTCAAAAGGGCATCTTGGGAGCAGAGCGGGCCAGCCTTAGACTGCAGATCAAGTCAGTGTTGGCCCAGCAGGTTGGAGCAGTAGGCCCGTTACTCGCTCTTTGTTTTGTCCCCTCTCATCTGCAGGGTCCAGTGTTCATAAACTACTGAATTACTAGATCCCTCCTAGGCTTTATTTGGCGTTTTAAAAAAAGACAGGGGTGTCACTCTACCTATGTGTCTTGTTTAGCCAGCAAGGTGGGATTTGAGGGGGGGATGTTTTCTTTGTTTTTGAATGTGAAGCCTTTCAGGGATGTTGTTAACCGCAGGCCTTTATGTTGTGGGTGTAGGCATTTGAGTGTAAGACCCTAACAGGTGGTGCCATAGAGTTGGACATCCTAACTGGTTACCTGTGAACTGAAATTCACACTAATGTGTAATGGACGAAAACAATTTGCATTTAAAAGTGGAGGATCATCCAGAGAAAGTAATTCCTAGTCAAAGTTAACTCCAAAGAGGGATTTTTCTGGTGTCAGCAGTAGGGTCCTAGGGGAAGCCTTTGGAAGCCTTCTAAATTAGCCCTGGAAAGCTTACTCTTGTTCATTTCTATAGTGGACAGTATGGGTATGTGGAATTGCATTAATATTTGGGAAGGTATTTTCCCAGTAAGGCCAGAAATGGCATCTCTCCTGAGAACAGCAAATTTGCTCTTCCTTTATAACTAGGAATGTACAGGCCAGGAGCTCCAAATCCATTCTCCTCCCTCCCTGTTTCTTTCCACACTTTGGGTAAATTGAGCTGAGTATGTTGAAGGAAGATACTTTCAAAGAACATTAGTTACATCATTGTGGCTGAGAGTTCTCAGAGTTTTATTCTTCTAAATAAGTGTGTGTTTTTAATTTAAAAAAATTAATTTGTATTTTTCACAAAGGACTGTTTACCCAAAGTTTATGAAGCCAAATAGTATGTAAAGGCTTGGTACAAAAAAGCAGTCCCCCGGGGGCACCTCCCTCTCTTGTTCTGCTGGTTTCTTCTGGTAGATACCATCATATTTGTAAGTAACACGTAGATGTGGCCTTCTCTGAAATAATCCATAATAATAATATCATCTGTTGACCTCCTGCTATGGTAGAGGAGGATTTTAGTTCTCTGCATCATATTTCCCCTCCCCCACTCTCACAATAGAACTGTATCATAATTTCTTATTAAATTCATATCCAGTGTTTACTTTGTGACCACATATAGATTGTTTATTGATGAGGCAAATGAGCTTCAGTGATTGCATTTCCTTTCTTGTACGATTTTTTTTTCCTGGAGTTAATAATTGCCTCATTTTTTATTTGCTTAATTTTCTTTGACCTATGACTAATTTTCCCACACTCTCCAACCTCTGTACAGATCATCTTGGGACAGTTTTCTGCGTTCACATCTTGGAGACCATCTGCAAATAGGCTGATCTTTTTTGTTTTGTGTGTTTCTTTTTTCATTCCCATTTTCTTTAAGTCTGAAACCTTTTTTAGAAGTTTCTAATCTTCCATTTAGTTTTATTTTCTAAAACTTTTCTTTTTATGAAGTGTGGTGGGAGTTTTACCGATTTCAAAGCGGGGGAGGTAGGAGGTGGTGGTATTGTGTTTGGATGGAAAATTGCATCTCTACAGCTCAGCTTATGTCAGGAGCTGAGAAATGAATCCTAAGTTTCTGAATCTTGGTATTTTGCTTAGTTTAAATAAACTTTCACCATTTTCCCTAAACATCAACCTTTCAGAAGTGATGACTGTTACTCCCTGGAACCCTGGAACTATTCAGTGTTAGCATATTTTTATCCTCCCTTCCCCTCCCAGAACTGATTCTACATTTTTAGAAGTAAAGGTTATTTTAAAAATAATTAATTGGCCCTTCCCCAGACCATTTACTGCAGGATTCATGCCCTTTGTTTACATTCATTTCACTGTTGCCTTTTATTTGTGTTTAGTGAGTCATTTACAAGTCTGCCTTCCCACCTAGATTGTAAATTACCTGAGGGCCAGGGGTGCCTTTTTACAAAATTCACTTTTGTACTTTTGGATTCCCCTAGGGACTAAGCCAGTGCCTTGCCCTTAGCAAGCTCTCCATAAACGCCTGTCAAAAAGCGGACAAGTAGAGTGACAGTCTTCTCCAATCAAGATCCCTTAAAGAGAGGTAACTTTCAAATCCTCTCTTGCCCCGAAAGCGGCTTAGAGACCCCTTGAACGGCAGGGACTGTGCTGCAGGCCTCGCCCCCCCGGGATGAGAACAGCCCAAGTTGCGGGATGCGCGGCCGGGCCGCTGGGCGCGGGAGAGGTGATAACGCGTGGACCATTCAGGAGTCCAGGAACCGGAGGTCGTTTCTCCAGATTAAAATCCGCTCTGGCGTGGCGGCCAGGGGCGACTACAGGCCGCGCTTTGACCAGGAGCGGCCGCCCCGGGCCAGGGGTCAGCCTTGACCCGCTGCGCGGAGGGGCCTCCGGAGGGAGCGGGCGTGGCGCTCCGGGAACGCCCGCGCGGCCGCCTCGGCCCGGCCTGCGGCTCTGCGGTCCCACCGCCGGGGGCAGCGCCGCCCGCGCCGCCCGGGCTAAGATGGCGGCCGGCGTGCAGCCCGCGCCCGGGGGAGAGGCGGGTGCAGTCCCCCAGGAGCCGGCGCGCCCGGCCCGAGCCCCCAGCGGGGAGGCCGCTCCTGCTTGGCCTACGGGGACCCCTGAGGACCCAGTCCTGCCCCCTCCCCAGACAAGCTCCCTGCCCTGCGTCCTACCTGGATGGTTCCTAAAGGGATGTTTTATCACCCAACTCCCCCGGATTCCTGATAGGGGGAGGTAGGGACAGGCCCTGGCTGAGATGAGGACTGCGAGGAGGATGGCTGTCAGACTAGACACAGTGGACAGAGGACCAGTGGGTACCACTGGGTGCAGGCCTCACCCCCAAGCCATTTCCTCCCATCCTGGCAGCTCGGCCGCTAAGGCATGGGACACAATACGCACAGTTACACAATACCCATGACCGCAGGTCGCGAATCCTGCCCGATTAAGATACAGGGCCCAGAGCTCTTGAAATCAAGAATGTCTGGGAAAACGGGGTACATCCGGTTGGGAAATCCATAATATAATCCAGTAAAGGCTACAGAATGTGAGCCGCCCATCACATTTGCACTGACATCAGTATGCGCACTGTGTAGGCTGCCTTCTTCCTAGGACACTCCAGAACCTGAGGCCCAATTTACCAGAAATGGCATTGATGAATACTGTCCATTCTGAGTGATCTCACCTTGGGCTCAGGTGGGGAGGTCAGAAGGGCCACCCGAGGGAGTAGCTGAAGCAGGTAGAATCACAATGGTAAGAACGGAGAAGTACCCGGAAAAGCTTCCCATTGCCCTTTGTAAACTGCAGCCTGACACCTCCCACTGGTTCAAGATTCCATCCAAAGTTTGCAAGTTGCTTATCAGCTCAGCATGAGAGGCTGAATGTGAACTTTTTTGTTTTGTTTTGGTGAAATAAAGTCGTTCTGCATAATGTTTGCACCGGCTGGTTATTCTCATGGAGAACAACACTTCCTTCACCCACCCAGGCAGCAGCCACGCCAGCCTTTCTTTACTTCTGCAGCCCCTCTATTAATTACCTCTCTCTTGCCCCAGTTTAGGCAGCCCCCGGTGCTTTGTTCAAGTACAGCAATAAACCCAAGACTGGGCCTAATCCTCCCTGGTCCTGACCTTCCTTCTAGCGGGCCTGGAGCCTGTGGGCCCTCCTGCCCCCCCCCCCAGCTGATTAGGGCCAAGGACCCTGCTTGTTGTGTTTGTGTTTTCTCCCCTCTGCACACTTGATACTTTTCAGACAGACCGCTTCACCAAAAAGAATAAATCGTGTACAAGAAAAAGTTCAAAGCGGCCCTTTGGAGCCGGGCCTGCAGGAGCCAGCCTGCCACCTAGCCAACCATCTGATTTCTAAACCGTAGCCCGCGCCAACGGGTTACCGCAGACCTTGCACCCACCGAATTCCTCTAGTAGCGCCAGCTCGGGTGGCCCGGGGGCACCCACCTCCAGCCTTGTCCAGCCCCGTGCCCCTCCCGGGAGGCGCAGTAACCATAAACGGTACGACAGGCGCCGGCCGAACTGGTTCGGTAACGGCTCCCTGGAGACCGTCGCCTCGAGCGGCAGGCCCCATCTGCAGTTCAGCTGAACGAGTTAAGCTGCCCCGGGTGTCAGCGGCCCGGGGTGGGGCCTGGACGAGAGAGAACCAGCGGCAGCTCCGGGCAGCCGCGGCCTCAGGATCCCCCAGTTACAGAACTGGATGGACCTGACTCCTTGCTCCCGAAGGGCTGCGTGGGAGGCTCGGAAGACCCCAGGCAAGGGTTGGGGCGGCGGCTTCCGAGCGGGTCCCGAAGTGTGAGGCAGCGCTGGGGACCTTGGAATCGGAGGGGAGATGCACCCTCCTGGGTCCACCCCACCCCCCGCCCCGGCGGGCGGGGAAGACCCTTCTGCGCCAAACTAGCTGGGAAAAGCTGCAGCACCCGACCCTCAGGCTCCTGCAGCCGAGATGAGCCCATGATACAGGCAGGCAAGGGAAGCGCGGCTGTCCGCGCAGCCCCAGGTGTGCTAAGGTTAACTGGCCACCTCCGGGACAGCCTGCCCCCGCAGTGCGGCCTCTGCCTTCCACCCTCGGGCGCCGGCCGGATCCTGGGCAGCACGGGCCACCGCCCCGGGATCGCCGGGCTCAGCCCGGCACGGCTCCGCCTCGGCCTCACAAAGGCCGCGTGCGGCTGGAGCAGACGAGGAGCGGCCACAACTCTCAGATCTTTAATTACGCCCCTACCCTTCCCCCCACCCCATCGCCGGCTTCCAGCCCTTTAATCAATTTCACGATATTAAATATTAATTTCCCGCCAGCCAGTCTTTCTCGAAGGAGGGGGAGGGGACGGGCAGGGCAGCTCCGAGGAAGGGACGGCTTTGTAGGGTGTGACCTGGCTGGTAGGGCGTGGGGGCTCTTAAGTGACCTGTGCCGGGAACGCGGAGCCACCGGGTCTGCGCTTTGCGGCTGGGGAACTTGGAGAGTTATGAACGCCGGGATGCAGGCCTCCCGGAGGGGCAGCTAGGTGCGCCGAGAGTCCCAGTGCGCTGGGCGACAGCCTCCTGCTCCCCACCCCCCAACCCCCAGCCCCGAGTCAGCTTCACGCGGGCCCGCGGCGCGCAGCGATGATGGATCGCGCCTGGCGGGGGTGATTTGGTGTTGATCGCACATTATCACTGGCAGGTTGGACTGGTTGCTGATGGACGACTTCTAGCGGCTGCAGCAGCAGCGTCTTCAGACACCGCGCGGGGACTCGCTTGCTCTGCGAGGGTCTCTCTTTTTCCCCCCAACTCCTCCCCCGCCCCACTTCCCAGAGACAGGAGGCCCTGAGAGTCCGAGCGGGATCTTGCGGCACCCAAGGCCGCCCGCCCCTGTCTGGGTCCTGGTGTGGGCCGAAGGCCGGGCAAGGAGGGGAGCCAGGACGCCTCTCCCACTTCCTCCCATTCCTCCTTCCCCGCCTGCTCCCCCCCTTCCTTCCTGCTTCCCCATCGAAACCGGGAGGGCCTGGGTCACTCGCCGTGCGGTTTCCCCGCTGCCGGGTAGAGGCCGCAGGCGGCGGGGGGGAGTTACCCCGCCCCACGGCTCCCGCCCCTCTCCCGGGGCTCGCAGCACCGCGGCGCTGCAGTGCGCCCCTCCTCGCCTCTTTTTCTAAAGTGCCTGCAGATACAAAAGCGGTTTCGTAATGCCTTCCGTCTGCGAGAGCCGGAGGACCTTGGCTGACCTTTCGGAAACTGATTGCAACTGCCTGTTAACAGCCCGTACTGACCGCACCGAGCGGAGCGGAGGACAATCATTTAAGTGACAGACGGCGAGGTGGCCTCGGCTCAGTCGAGCGGCCTGGTTAAGCCCGCTCCGCCCCTCCCCCCGAGTCTCTCCCCACCCCTAGCTTCGGGCGCACTGCGGGCTGTGGCGGGCGCTCGGGCGGGCAGGGAGGGCGCGCCGTGCGCGCGCGCGTGTGTGAGTGTGTGTGTGTGTCCGCGATTACCGGCCGACGGGTTAACCCTTAGCCGAGCGGCCGGCCCTTTTGAGGCCGGACGCTGCTGGCTTAATCTGCCATCTGCAAAAGAGGAATAAAAGGGCCGCCTCCGCCGACTTTGCCTAATGGGTAAACTGTCCCCTCTCAGCGTGACCGGGGCTGCGTCCCTCCTGCTGCCGGGGAAAGATCCCGACCCTCGGCCCTTCCGGCACGTCCCTGGGTCCCCTCCGTGCGCCCCCTCCCTCCCCCGCACACACACCCCGACACGGGGACAACGCGAGGGGTCCAAAGGCTCCGAGAGACTCGCGGTGCAGTGGACGTGGGTGTTCCCAGTGTTTTCTGTTTTGGAAACTGGAGAAGGGTGGCGGGTGGGACCGCACTGGGAAGGCGAGGTGGGGGAGGGGAGGCTGGTGACAGGGCACCTCGGGCTGCGCTCGCTCCCTCTCTCGGGAGAGATCGCCAGCTGCTCTCCAACAGGCAGCGCCCTGAAATCTATTTAAAGAGAGGGAAAGGGGAGGAGAACAAAGGGGGAGGAGGGGGGCGGCGAGCAGAGCCAGGGCGAGAGCGAGCGAGCAGGGAGGATCCGCCGCTCCGCGGGCACATCAAGCGCTCACATCTGTACACTCCGCGATCGATGGGGAGAATGGATAATATTTGTCAGCTGCAGACCTTTCTCTTCCCGGTTCCCGGGGAGGGGAGGGGGCGAGGGAGGGGGAGGGGCGGGCAGACCGGGCGAGAGAGGCCGCCTCAAGGACAGCGCGCTTCCCGCTGCAGCCACACGGAAACCCAGAGCCATGAAAGCCCGGGGATTTTTCTCTTATTATCATTATTAATTATTTTTTATTATTCCACAGCAGCCAGCGAACGCTCGGCGGCGCCCCTCCCCCGCTTGCCCGCCGCCTCCCTTTGTTGATTCTCAGCTGCGAGCGCGGCGGGCCCGAGCCGCCGCTGCCGCCGCCGCCGCCGCCGCCGAGCACGATCTGCTCTTGCGCCCTCGGTCGCAGCTGCGGCCCAGGAAGCCTGGGCTGCGTCCCCGCCCCCCGCCCCCCACGGCGCGGCTGCCCCCGCACCCCCCTCCCTGCTGCCCGCCACGAGGCCGCCCCAGCCTCTTCGCTGTTCCTCGCTGCGGCTCCGCGTCCCCAACGCCGAGCAGAGGCACTGGCTGCTGCCGCCCCGAGCCTCCGGCCGCGCGGGGGCCTTCGCCGCCCCCCACCCCGCGGCGGCTGCACTCTGATGCCGCCGTCCCCACACATGGTCTTCATTTCGCACACTAGCTGCGTGCTTCCTCTCCGCTCCCCTCCTCGGGGCTTTTCGGAACGAGGAGGGAGGTTTAGAGGAAGTTGGAAACCCAGCGAGCCCAGGGGAAAGGGGGAAAACCCTCGCTCTCGTTCTGAGCTTCCGAGGCGGAGGGGAGCGCCCCGCGGAGGGTGGGGCAGAGCCTGGGTGTCCTCCCCTTCCTCAGGTGCAGGAAGGGCGAAGTGAGGGGTGGCGGTCGGGGGAGGACAGGGAGCTGGAGAGCGAGAGCTCCAGGTCTGCTTTCGCTCCGTTCCCTCGCCCGCACGCACCGGCCAGGGCAGAAGTGACCCGCCCCCTCGCAACGGCACAGCGGGCCGGGAGCCGATCGGATTAGCGGTCATCAAATGGGACCAAAGACACCTCAGACTGTCCCCCACCTCCCGCGCGGGGGAGCTCCCTAGGCCTTTGCCCCCTCCCTCCAAGATTGAAAGCCCAGAGCCGACGCCCCACAGGCCCGGGGTCCGGGCCCACTCTGGGGGTGGGGGGGAATTGTGGTGCAGAAAGTTCTAGTCAGGGTTTACTTGTAGCTTTGCGCCCCCCATCCCCGTTGTCCTTCTGCGATTCTGGGCCAGCCTGCGGCGGCGTCCCCGACTGCTCCGCGGTCCTGGGCAGGGCAGGAAGCTGGCACGGCCGCCGGCTGGGCCGGCGCCACTTGGCCGGGCCGGCTGCTCGCTGGAACTCGCGCGGCACCTTCGCGCCGAGTCGGGTTCCCGGGTCTCCCGCCCGGTCACCCTAAGCGGCTGACCACCCCCACCCCCCCGTCCGTCGTCCTCCCTCCGGAGTCTCCCTGTCTCCACCCGCCCTCTCAGCTTTTCCCCTCCTCGGTCTGTCTCAGGAGCCCCGTAGCGCAGTCAACCGCCCTTCCCGAGATTCAAAAAGAAGTTTTGTGTTTCCCCGGGGGCAGCAGCCTAATGCTTCCCTTGTTTTCCGGAACAAAGCCGACATTCAGTGGGGAGGGGGCAGGCGCTGACTCCTTCCCCTCCCCGCAGCACCCCGCACCCCTGCAGGTTCAGAACGCTCGCTCCCGGGCCACGGTGGCCTGGGGGTGGGGTGGGGGCCCTCCTTCTTCGGGCTCGGCTACAAAAGCCTCGCCCTCGGTGCCGCCCCCTCCCTCCCCCCCCCCCCCAGCCTCTGCCGGGAGCCGGAGAGAAGGCGACATGGTGTTTGGGTGAGGTTCCCAGCCTGGGCGGGGGGGGGGGGGGGTGGCGCACGCAGCTGTTTACAGTGTGCCTGTGCTGCTGGAAGCTCACCCGCCGCCGCCTGACAGCGTGGGGCACCCGCGCGCTGCCAGCTCAGAGGAGGCGCGGGGCGGCGAGCCCTCCGGCACTCGGCCCGAGGCCTCGGCAGCCCCGGGGCCCGGGCGCGCGGGGAAGCTCGAGGTCTCCAATAGCGCATTCCTCTTCTAGCCCACAGACCGTCCCCCCTTCCTCCCCAACAATGGTCTGAATCCGGTAGTGTATCAAAGGAACTGGGGGGAAGGAGTGAAGAGCTCGCAAGGGGCGCTCAGAGCAGTCTTTGCGCCCGGCTTCTGGGCACTCACTCCTTCCCCTCGCCGGGGGTTAGTTCTCCGGCCAGAGTGAGCAAAGCACACCACTCTTGCGACTCGGAGATGCTTCTCCCTCCCGATAGCTCTTCGCAGGCCCACCTGCCCCTGCCCACCCTGCCCGATGGACTTCCCCTCGCCCCACCGCCGGGGGAACCGCTGCACTAGCTGTGCCCACGCGCGCCAGGCCTTCTTGTCCGCGCAGCGCTGCCTTAGATCCCGCTCCAGTTCTTCCCCTCTCCCGGGCCTGTGGCCGGCCCCCGGCGCCTCCAGCGCGGCCTGAAACTTGATCCCGTGTCGGAAGGACAGTGTGTAAACACCAGGCGCGCTCCGAGAGCCCGCGGGAGGTGCCGGGCGAGGGCCGCCCGGGCAGCTCCGAGGCCCCGCGCTCCCGCCCGCCTGCTCGCCCCGGGCACGATCGGCGGGGCCGCCGCCTCGCTCTCTGCCTTCCCAGTTGGCTCAGCTAATTGGAGCCGCCGCCGCCGCCGCCGCCACCGCGGCGGCCTCTTGTTGAATTTTCTAGATCGTAACCGTTCAGTCGTGGCTGCTTGCGGCTCCCCTCCCCCTCCCACAGCTGTTATCTCCGCCGGCAACTTGTTGGTGGTGGGGACCGTCCCTCCGCTGACCCTGGCCTCAAGCTCGGTGTACACCCCAGCAGTTCGGGGGTGTGTTTGTGCGGGGCGTGGGAGGGGAGGTAGAGTCTTATCCGAACTGTGAGGCTTCGCGCCAGAATCTCAAGCCCCTTGTTTTGGTGAATGCAAATACTATCCAGGGGATCCTATGGGCAGAAAGCCATCGTCCTTGCTGTCTTGCACCCGGAGGTAGTGGTAGTCCCTGAGAGGCTTCAGGAACAACTCCACTAGCAGTTTTGGTTGGTTCCAGGACAACGTTCAGAAGGGCGGGGTGGTGGGGAGGCCCACCAGTCCGGGGCTGCCTACCTCCTCCGAGCCGAATCAGCTCTGAGCTTGCGCCAGGAGGCCCTCCTGGGCCCTTGGGTCCCCCCAGCTGAGCCTCCCTTCTCCCTTGGCCAGCTGTCTCATACCCTAGTCACATGACCCTGCTAGGTGCAAACTGTGGGGTCTGCAAACTGTCAGGTCTGCATGGGTCTGGAGGAGGCCCAGAGCCTGGCCCGATGGCCAAGGTGGGAAGGAGCTAGGGAGTTTGGTAGTGCCGAAGGACTCAGGAAGACGTTGCTGACGATGCTGGAGCAGTTGCTCTATATCCAACATCCGCCTTAGAACGTCTTTTCCTCTGAAAAGAACTTTTGCTAGTGGGTTTCACAGGCCCGGGGCCCGGTGTTGTAAAAGTGACTGCACCCCTAGCCCGGAAACGCATAAATACAGGCAGGCAAACTCCCAGGGGGCTGGGTCTGTGAGCCACCACCGAGGGGATCTATAGCAGCCAGAGAGCATCAGCTTTTCCTGTGACAGTTCTGAGAAGGGCCCCTGTTCCCTCCCTTTGATGGTTTCTCTGACAACTGTTAGGGAACAAAGAGGCAAGGCCACTGGCTCATTAACTGTCATTTTCTAACACCTCTTTCCTTCCCTTCTAACTTTTACCCAAATTGCCACTTTGGGGTTTTCCTGAGGTGTCCTTTCTATTTATAACCAGAGCAAGATTTCCGACTCAATCCATGTTGATTTAAGCTATGATAAAAAAGGGAATCTATAAAACTAATATTATAAGTTAGTGTCTGGGATGGCACTTCAATAGGTCAAGTTCACCTAGTTCTTTGGCATCTATAAACCTCCAGGCCCTTCCAATCAGATAACCTAAATGTGTCTCCCACTGTTGGTTTCTCTTCTCTTTCTGTAGTGGAAAAAAAGGAATCCTTTCAAAGATGTTTATTCTTCTTCACCCCTTCGCTATCAGTGTGTGAGAACCTTGTTTCTGTGTAGGGGAGAGTGTATTTCTGTGTTTTGATAAAGAAGAAAGTAATTTGTGTTCCTCTTCAGGCCTGAAAAGATAATTGTGCGTCCCGGGAGCTCGCTCTTCTCCTGGCTGTTTAACAGACAATCTGGATTCTTGTTCTCTAGCAGGAGTACTTCAATGTCCCAGCCTCCTTCTCATCGTCGTCCCCTTCTCTGTCACCAGCCAGCCATCACCAGGCCCTTCAGCAGGTCACATGGCCGAGGGTTTCTGTCTTGAAGGCTGGTGGTGCCTCAGAAGACCCTGTGACTCCGAGCCTAATTCACATTTCTTTTACTGTGCAAAGAATATTCTGAGCCATTGGAATTCCCAGTCCATCTCCCTGAAAGCTTATGCCAAAAGCTCCCCATGGGGCCTATCGGTGATGGATGTCATGAGGCCCTGGGAAGGAGCCATTATGGTGGGAAGTGTTGAGTGCTTGCCTGCAGGACTCAGACCTGAACCAAACTGAAGTGCAAATGGCAGCAAAAAGGGCGGCTCCATCCACCTGGTAGCTTGCTTGGAAATAAATCCTACCCTATCCCACTCCCCAGCTAGTAAAGCCTGGGAGCACATCATTCCTTTGGCCTCCCTTTAGCGTGACTTAGGAATGGCACAGTTCAGCATATCAGGAAGCCGAGAGGCGTCCACTACGCCTCACTTCCCTGGCGCTGGGCTCAGCTTGGCTGAACTTGCCGTTCCTGTCTCTTTAGAGGAGCTGGTTGTGTTCCTGAAGCAGGATCGCACTGTGCCGCCTCCCCAGGGGTCCCCAGCTATTGATTTTTAATATCCGTATTCAATATTGTGTATTAAATATTGAATCCATGCACGAGAGGATGTGATGCAAATCACCAGCCGTGCCTGAGACTTTAATAGTTGTTTTATTGCCCGGAAACCACAGTTGGACGCAAGGCATCCTGCAGCCGAGGCTGGGGGCGGGGATGACAGGCAGAGAGGAGAGCTGAGCAGACAAGCAGAGCGGGGCCTCCCAAAGATACAAGACCTCTGGAATAGCCACTGCTGAAGGCACGGCCAGGCACCGACAGCTCACCCCTGGGCAGGTGGGTTGGGGGCCAGCTCGCAGGCTGCTATGGAAAGAGCGGAGGCTGTCGGGTGAGACCTGAGTAGAGGAAAAGGTGTGAGGCTGTGTCCTTCCTTCCTGGACTCCCCTAACGGGACTGTTGGTTCCCGTCCGGCCATCCCCCTTCCCCTCCACACAGATATTCACCCAGACACACACACACACAGCTATTGAACAGGAAAGTGAACTTGGGAGCAGGAAACCCCAGGCCTGGGGCCTCCTCCACCACTCTTAGCTCTGAGACCTTGGTGCAGACCTCTCTTAACCCCTCTGGGCCCCATCTCTCTCCTCTGCCAGTGGGGGTAACGCTATCTGCTCTACCTCCCTCACAGCCCGGTGGTGAGGCCGGTGCAAAGGAGATAATATTCAGGGAAAAGGCTTTTGTAAACTGTCAGGCCCCACATAGGCTGGCTGAGGGATTAGTGTTGGCTTTCCCTTTATGCTCCCCTTGTCCTCCAGGCTGTGGCTCCGGGCTGGCTTCTTTTCTCTCAGGCGTGCGCCCCCTCCCCTGTTATGGGCCCTCTCCTCCTCTCCCCTGGCCACCTCCGCTTGGTCTCCCGGGCTCCCCACTCTGCCGGGGCTCTGCACTCAGGCTGTGCAGTTAGGTTTCGAGGACGCCCGGCAGGGAGACAGGAAGGGCGAGAACGACTCGTGTGTGTGTGTGTGTGTGTGTGTGTGTGTGTGTGTGCGCGCGCGCGCGCGGTGGGGGTGGGTACAGCCAGTGTGCCGCCAAGCCAACAGCCGCGGGAAAGCGCTCAGCTTCATTCGAGGAGGAGAGGTGCGCTCCGCGGCTTGCTGCCCCGGGCTGCGGAGCCAGCGGGGGGGAGAAGTGGGGAGGATCAGTGAGTAGGGGGCGCTGCTGGCCCAGTGGGGGTGGGATGGGAGGGAGCGGCGGCGAACTTGAGGCTGGGGGTCTCTTCTCACATGACGCTGTTCCTCCTGGCGGGAAGTCCAGTCTTGATTCCCGATTGTTGGAAAGTCAGGGCGTGGGCTTTGCCGTAGGGGTCTTGCGATCGGGAAGTTGGAATGTCAATTCGGTCGAGGGTGGCGGCCTCCCAGCGCCTCCAAGTCAGATAAGCAGTTGCCAGAGGCCCCCCAGGGTGGAGACTCGAGGGCTGCACTCTTGCCTTGAGAAAGTGCGGAGCTCCTCAAACCCATACCTTTGTCCGGGGGTCAGGGAGGGGCGGGGACCAGAGGGGTACCTATCATTTAAGCCCACTCCGTGGACCCCACCATCTGCTGGGAAGGTCCAAGCTGACTCGCCGAGCCAGCCCAGGCCCAACAGAGACCAGCTCTGGCAGTAGGCCCTGCCGGGAGTCCGCGCCGGCGTCCCTGGGCGCGCAAACCGGGGGGTGCCAGGCAGGGCCTGGCTGCGCACGCCTCCGCGTCGGGGCTCGGGCATCTGCTGCTGCCTGCGTTTCCGGGTCTGCGGCTGAGCCTCCCTGGCTCTCTCCTCCCGCTTTGTTTCGCTGCCAACTTCTCGCCTGCCCTCGCCAGTCTCCTGGGTCGGCCGGTCGCGCTCTGCCTCTCCGAGTGCGTCTCAGCTTTTACGCTGCCTCGCTCTTTGCGCACGTGTGTGACCGCCTTCCCTCAACCCAGGCTCAGCTTGGCCTCTTCTCGCGGGCTACTTGGCACTGCCCTCGGATCGCTGCGAGTGCGCACCCCTGGCGCCCCCTCCCCCGCGCCAGGCTGCAGCGTCCGGGGCTCGGCGACCTCCGGGACTGAAACATGCCGAGGTTCTGGTTTAGCTCCCCGAAAGCAAACCCAAGAGGGCTCGGAGTATCCCTCACTGCGCTCCTCGTTGCTCCCAGCCCTAGGCAGCAACTGGAGGGGGACTTTTATGAGACCTACTTTGCAGAGTTAAAGGGAACCACTTCTGCGGCCGACCTCGCGCCGTCTGTGGCGTTCTGCGAACTCTCGAGACTGTAAGCCTCTGAGAATTTGAGTACACGGCTATGCCGCTGACACGAAAGTTGGCCGGACGTGTGGGTCCGGGTGGCGGTGCCCGAAGTGCGTGTGCATGTGCGGATCGCAGGGACTCTCGGTGGATTAGCCGCCACAAAGGGAGGAGGAGGGGGCGCGGGCCTTGGACGCTGGGGCTGGGGGCCAGCCGGGGGCCTGCGAACACCCTAGGCCGTGGGGCAGGTGAAGACACCCTTCCGAGCCCGCCCCCTCCCCCTGGGACCCGTGCGCGGGCGGTCTCTGAGGCGGAAACACCGTCCAACTCCTTGAAAGTAAACTTGCCGCGAGGGGAGCGAAGGGGGGAGGGGGCTGGCGGGGGTGTCTGCGTCGGGAAGGCTTGTGTCAAGTTTCAGCCCCTAATGACTCGCGGTGGCAAGGTGCCAGGGCCCTGGGAACGGCGGCAGGGGGAAGGGCGGCGGGGGGTCGGGGTGAGAGTGACCGGACTCGCGAACCCAGAGGCGCACCGCGCGTTCTCCGGCCGGAGGAGGCCGGCGGGGCGGGGGCGGCGGGCGGGGAGGGGGCGCTCCGAGAGCCGCCTGAGCCGAGAGGAGCGCAGGCATCTTCCGCAATCCATTCATGCACTGAAGCGCGTGCAGAGCTGCTGATCGCTGCCATTGTTACTCGCGGGCGGTGTGGGAGCCGAGCCTCCACTCTGGCGAGAGATAAATGGCCTCTGACAGCCCCTCCTCGCCAAGAGAGCTCCTCGGATTTCACCGCGCGGCGGCTCTCAGGTCTGTGCCTCGCTAGCTTCCCGGTGAGAACCTTTAAATCAGCCTCCCGGCCCTCCCTCCTCCCGGACGCTGCCCCCCGCCTGCTCAGGCCCTGGCAGGGCCCCGGGCGCGCTGCGCGCAGTCTCCGGCCCCCTCCCCACCTGGTGGGGAGGACAAGGTGGGGAGCTCCGGGCGGACCCGCGGGCCGCCGGGGGAGGCGGCTGGAGCCCCCCGCCCCGGCTCCGCACCTCCCCCGGAGCTGAGCCCCGCGCCCCGCCTCCGCGCCCACAAGATGGATCAGGCTACCGTGCGGAGAGCGGGCTGTAAATATTTAAAAAGTCTCTCGCGCGCCGGCGGTAATGGCTTTCGCAGTCGGAATGTGTGCTGGGAGAAGAGAGGAAGGGCGATGCGTGTACTGTGTTGCGAGATGGGGGAATTGTTCCTATTCCTCCCCCCCACCCCGCCCTGGTCCGGGGTGGGCTGCAGGTTCCGGCTTCCCGATTTCCCGCCCTCCGTTCTCTGCCGCCGCGTCCCACGATAGCGTTTGAGAACGCCAATCGATAGGGAACTTGAGCGTGGCACGGCGACGGAGGCTCGGACGAGGTGACCTGGAGCCACTCTCCCCTTCAGGGTCTCCCGAGGTCCTAGGCTGGGACTGGTCCGAGACCCCCGGTCCAGGTCCGCTTCTTCCTGATGCACAGGGGAGGGGGGGAAACGCACAGGTTGAAGCCCCCTGAGTTTGGGTGGTCGCTAAAGCCCGGACGGGGGTCTCTGCAGCGGGGCCCTGAGCCCTGTTTGTGCCTTTGCTCCCCTCCCCATGCCTCTCTTAAGCCTTGATGCACTCTAAAGGAGAGCCCTTCCCCCGCCCGCCCCCCCCCCTTTTGAATCGGAAAGTAGCTTTGTGGCTGCTGGGACCAAAACCTGGGAGGAGGCAACGCGGAGAGATTGGGGGTGGGGGGGAGGCGGCGGTGCCTCGAGCCCAGGCTCAGTGGAGGTCACTCGTGGATGTGGAGGGGGATCCTTCGTACTGCTTGCGACTGTGGGCCTGGGATCTTTAAGGCTGAGCCCAGCCGGATGGAAGAGGTGGGGGAGGGGCATCCAGCTTTCTCGGCTTCTCGGCTGGGAGAGGCTTAATGGGCCCACCACAGGGTGTGTGCTGGCTGAGGCCGTCGCCTTTGCCAGTGGCCCCTCCCTGGCAGGGCGGGGGCGCCGAGTTGCCCAGAGCTGAGGCGGGCCGGGCGCCGCGGGTTCGCGCGGGAGGTTGGAGGGTGTGGGCCCAGGCTGGGGCTGCTGCTCTGCACCCCTCCGCTCCGCCCGCTCGGGGACCAGCCAAAGTGTGGGTGCTGGCGGCATGTCAGGGCGCGCCAGGGCTGCTCTCCGCGTTCGAGCGCGTGGAGCTCCCGACTCCTGGCAGCTCCGCGCACGCCGCTTCCAGGGGCTTGTGTTGCGCCCTACTCGCTTGTTTGTCTCGTGTGAGCCTCGTAAACCGCCCTGATTTATTACCCAGACTAAATGCTTAATTTGTGAATATGAAACAGATTAAAAGGGGCGGGGGGGGAGGGGGCTTGGGGTCGGCATATTTTAGCAATCAGACCAAAGCAGACCGGCAGATGTTTCAAATTTGTCGACATTTTCAGGCTCATGTGGAAAGCCAGCCAGAATGGTCAAGAGGTCCTTTCTCCTTCCTTCAACCTGAGAACTTGACAATGATCAAAAGGAGGTGATTAGTAGCTACAGAGAAAAGACACCAGCAGGCAAGGAGTTAACAGAGGCAGAGCCCTTCACCTCCAGGATTGGAATGGGGGTGAGCGGTGAGAGCTGGTCACAAAGGCGAGAGGGGTCCGGACTAAAAAGGCCCAATTCCTAGAAGCCAACTTTGAAGAATAAAGTAGAGGATCCATTAAAAGTTAATTCAGCAAATAAACTTCATTTGCGATAATACAAACAGGAAAGATGGAAAGGCCAACTTAAAATAGCCAAAAGATAATACAAATAAATTGTTTTTATGCGGCCTGTACATGTGCTTCGCTACAGTGATCTGCAGCGGCATGGGCCTCTCCCGAGCACCCTCTCCCTTTGAAAAGCCCCCATGTGTACAGGCAGTGTTTGGGTTGGGTTTTTTTGGCATTTGTCATTTTGGGGCAACTTCACACATCAAAGGCGAGCACGGTGTTCTTATCAGCTCCCTGGTTTCAGCCGCCCAGTGAAGCAGATACAGTTTCTATAAATTGGACTTCTCCTCTGGGTTTTGATTGATCATCACCATATGAGATTATTGAAAGTCTAATGTCTCATTTCACTTTCTCCAAGGTGTGAGGAGGGGAACAGTTTATTGGAAGTCAGGCCACGTGAAGATTCTGGTGTTGTGCAACAGTAATTTCCATTATCCTGGGTATATCAGCCTCTGGAAAGTCCCATGCATCTCTTGCCGGTTCCTTGTACCATCTTCCCCCTACCCCCTCCAGGTCTCAGCTTCAGTCACTGTTAACAGGTACAGTACAAACTAGAGCCTTCTGGAGCCTTTGTAGTTAGAAGGAGAAAATGGCTGTTGACTAAAAATAAGGCAAGAAAAGATTCATTTTTTAAAACATTTATTATTAACTCAAGAATCCCCTCTTGAGGACTGTTTCCTACTCCAAACTTTTTTGTTCTCCTTTTGCCTCAATACCATCTTTCATTTTATTAAAGTTGATCATGGTCCCTCTGTCTTGTCCTCAGCCAGACAAAGGCTTAGGGAAAGTCAGAGAACGTATTAATTATATGTTTCTTGTAAACTGACTTTTCATTTCCCCCTAACACATTTAGTTGGCTTGGTGTTTAGTTCAGCACTCAATTGCTGCAAATATGCTGCTTAAAAACGCTGTCTTTATTAAAACAAATAAATGAATGCAGAGACCTTTCTAATTTCAACTGGCGTGGGCTAGAAACAGAACAGAAAACCGAAAGCGAGAGCAAGAACGAGGGAAAGGCAGCGGGGAGGAGAGAGAAAAGAGACCAGGACACACACACACACACACACACACACACACACACACACACACACACGCAAGCACACACGCAAGCACACGCACGCACGGAGCTTTCCTTCTGCCATTCCTCCCCCCACCCCGCCCCAGCCCTATTAAACTGGTCCATACAATTGTCCCTGGCCGCACCCTGCAGCTCGCCAGCCCGCCTGGATATTCCATCACTTGGCGCCTAAGGCGATCATTAGCTGAGAATGGACAGCCTCCTCTACCTGCTGGCAGCCCATCACTTACCAGCCAGGGGGGAGGCTGGCTGCAGGTTCCTGCGCCTGGGCTGGGCCCCATTTGCTCAGCCCGAGAGGGGGCCTGGGTCCTTGCCCCTGGGTGCATTGGTGCCTAATTAAACTCTATCCAGGGCAACGTGCACTAAATATACGAAGGCTGAGAGGAAGCTGGGGTGGGGTGGGGTGGGGTGGGGTGGGAGGGGAGGCGGTCATTACCTGGGCAGAGAAAGTGAATCTTCTGAGAGAGACAGGAAGGGATCCCCCGATCACACTCTCTGTTTATCCTCGGCAGAGCCCCTGAGTGCACATTTAACTCTCGTGCTGAAATCAAGGAGACATGGAAATGAGGAAGAAAAAAAAAAATCCAGAGCCCACACATAACTAAACAGGGCCTGTGTCACCACCAGGCAGGAGGGAGGTCTTCCGTAGCTCCAAACAGACAATGCTAGCTGCAGAAAAATGACTCGGGTGCCCTTGTGGCATTGGAGTTATTGCTCATGTGCCACGGCCCCGTCGCACGTGGGAGCTGGAGCTGTATAACTGGCTGTGAGGACAGAAAGGAGCAGACGTGGTGTCAGGAGCCCAAGGACCAGGTGTGTATGTTGTGAAGCTAAACGGACCGTGGAAAAGCACAGGAAGCATCCTCAGCCGAAGGCCAGGGACCCCACTAAGACCTGAGCCCTGGCAGGACGGAAATGGCCAGACCAGGGCTTAAAGCAACAGCTGGGAAAACAGGAGTGCGCGCAGATCTCAGAGCATAGCTGCCAGGGCTTTGATTGAGCCCCCATTTAGTCCAGCTGAGGAAATCGGTTCAGAGCGTGACAACGCTAGCTCAAGGTGACACATCAGTGCCAAAAGTAGGACCAGAACCCAGAGCTCCCTGCTTTGGGAATCAGAGGAGGAAGAGGACTTCTGGTTAGAGAGGGACCCAGGGTGATCTTGGTCACTGCAGAGCCCAGGTATTTTTGCAACATAGCATTTGTTAAGCGCTTGCTGTGTGCAAAGCGCTGTGCTGGGCCTACGAGACCACAGTGCTAGGGGCCCTCAAAGGCCCGAGCAGGTGAGTAGGGGGTAACACAGGCCATGAAGGACGGTGGGCGAGGGGACTGGGGAAGAAGGAAGCTGGCCGGCCACTCGAAGGGCCACAGTGAGGTTTACGGGAGGGCTGCCTGGACATGAGGCCACTCTCCCAGGGGTGGAGGTGCGAGAGAGGCCATTTAGACCAGGGCCTTTCACTCCGCTGTAGTCAGAGGGCCTGCCGGCGTTTCCCAAGGCAGGCCGGGAAAGTGAGTCTCGTGCGAACGGAGGAGGCAACTTTTCTAGCTCGAGCACTACTTGCAGCTCTCTCTCTTGCTCTGGACAAATACGAGAGTGTAGCTTACCCCCCAAAGGCTCCTGGATAAATGGAGGCTCTCTGGGGGAGCTGGTAAGGGAATACCGCCTCCCTTAACAAAATAAACCCGAGACTCTCCAAGGTTTAGCACTGGAAACAGTCTTCCAGCAGAGAAAGGGGGCTGGCTTAAGTGCCCCCGCCCCCCGCTCTGCGCCCCCTGGATTCCACCTGCCCCTTGGGGCGCTCGCAGTGTGATCACAGGTGCCCTCCCTGCAGCCATCTGGCCTCCGCCCAGCCTCTGCTCTTGGTTTCTCTAAGCAGAGGCGAAACACGCTGGAACCTTCAAAGCACATTCCTAAACACTAAGGGAGAGCGGTGGGGAAGCGAAAACAAAGGCCCAGGAGCGCTGGAGCAGTTCAGCTTACAGAGTCTGTGGGCCAACAGGGCTGGCCCAAGTTCAGTCAGACTTCCTGGCCGCGGGCCAGCTGGAGCTGGCAGCCTGCCCCGTCCAGCCCACCACTCAGGCCCACGTCGCCCCCCAGCCCGGGGCACACCCTCGCACCTAGCCCAAACCCCAGGAAACCCTGCTGCCCCTTAGCAGTGCCCTCGGCCCGCCCTCTCCTCATCTAGGTGGCTAGCTCCAGACAGCCAGCGAATGGCCCCTGCAGCCCTCCGCCCAGAGCTTGCCAAGAGCGACGGGGTTGCCAGTGGGCCAGACCCTTGGGGTGGCCCGGTGGGTCTGGCAGGGGCGGGGGTAGCTTCAGGCCTTGAGCAGCCAAGTGCGGCTGTTGTGAACACTTCGTCGCTGTTTACCCTTGTGCGTCGTAAAAATATCATCACGTTCTATGTGTGTCAAGGCTGGGAAGCACTGCTAACTCGCGATAAGTGTGACATCCAGGCCCCAAGAGGTACCCATACATATCACGGGGAGAGTATCGGGCCAGCTGGACCCTGTCCGAAGGTGAGCACGGCTCATTCATTCCACAAGCACTGCATAGAGCCCCTTCTGTCTGTTGAGCACGGTGCCTGCGACTGTTGGGGGTGGCTGGGGGAGACCCCAGGCTACCAGGCTCTGGGCCCCTCCTTAGAGAACTTACAGTCTCCCCGAGAGATTTAAGCCCCATGTGGCTGAAAACCTCCCTGTGCTCAGAAGTACCCAAAGCCGGCAGAAAGCTGCCCTTGATTTTCCTCCTCAAGCTTATATTTTTCAAGCCAAAGAGTGGATGGAGTGTTTCTGCCCACTTTCCACTTACAGCTGGATAACCAAAGATTCCCCCACACTCTGAGCAGCCAGCCTGCTGGATAGGGACTTGGGAACCGGGAGTTCTGCACTTTCTTTCCTGAGGTTCCACCCAGACGATGTCACGTGCACGGCAGATGCTACGGATAACACCTGCCTGTGGCACAAAATTCCGAGAATATCAAGGGGCGCCTCTCCGCCGTCCCACCACACCGTTCTTCAGCCACCCAGGCTGCCTCTCTATAGGCAATCACTGCTCCCGGTTTCTTGCTTACCCTCCCCAACATAGTCTATTTTCTTTTTTAAAAAAATTTTGGCCTTGCCCCACAGCATGCAGGATCTTAGTTCCCTGACCAGGAATCGAACCCGTGCCCCCTGCAGTGGAAGCGTGAAATCTTAACCACTGGACCACCAGGGAAACCCCCCAAGATAGTCTATTAAAGCTAATTCTTTTTATTTATTTATTTTTAATTTATTTGTTTTACTTATTATTTTTGGCTGCGTTCGGTCTTCGTTGCTGCGCGCGGGCTTTCTCTACTTGCGGCGAGCGGGGGCTGCTCTTCGTTGCTGTGCGCGGGCTTCTCATTGCGGTGGCTTCTCTTGTTGCGGAGCGCGGGCTCTAGGCGCGTGGGCTTCAGTAGTTGTGGCACGAGGGCTCAGTAGTTGTGGCTCGCGGGCTCCAGAGCGCAGGCTCAGTAGTTGTGGCGCACGGGCTTAGTTGCTCCGTGACATGTGGGATCTCCCCGGACCAGGGCTCGAACCCGTGTCCCCTGCATTGGCAAGCGGATTCTTAACCACTGTGCCACCAGGGAAGCCCAAAGCTAATTCTTTTTAAAACATTTAAATTTTATTTTGAAAAAAAATCCAAAACCCACAGAAAAATGTAAAGAACAAGTACAATGAACACCCATATAGGAAGGCAGGTTTTTGAAAGCACTGTATTTATTCAACACTCCTACCCTTGGAAAGAATTCAAAACCCCTTCAAAGATCTGAATTAATTTAACTTTATCTTAAAATGTTACTTAGGCCCTCATGGATACATTGCTTGTACAGGGTGCTCCCCGCATAGCCCCCAGCACCTTATCACTGCGCTTGGCTCGTGGGAGGTTTCTGGGATTCAATAGCCAAGACAACACAGTAGCTGGTAGGGCACAGCCAGTCTGCCCTGGTTCCTTCCAAACCTGGCTCGGCCACTTGACCAGCTGCGTGGCCTTAGGCAATTGCTCTCAGTGTGGCCTTGGGCAATTGCTCTCAGTGCCTCACTTTGCCTGTCTATAAAATGGAGGGGTGGGCAGATAAAACAACAGATTTCATAATGTTGGGAGAATTAAGTTAGTTTATGGAGATAAAGCAAGTAAAATAGTGCCTGGCATATAGAAGGTGCTTAACAGGTACTGGGGAGACAAGACAAACACATTTGGTATCAGCTTTGCTTCGGTGATTGCACGTGAGTCATTTGGCCCTGAGTTCATGGCCTCCCAGTTTTCATCAGTAACCGCGAGAGAGGCCGGAGGAAACCCAGAATGTGGCTTCATAATCCTTCCCAGCCTGAGAGAATTGCCCTGGCTCAGCTCTGCTCGGAGCCGGGGGCTTCCCCTGGACAGTTTCCACACTCATGAAGAGTTTCTAGCCGTGCTTATTAAAAAGACATTTGGAGGGAAAGCCTTTTTTTTTTTTTTTTTTCCTCCCCATTTTCTAGCCTGGCTAGTTGCTTCCCTGCTGATAGAACCATCTTCGAAGAAAGAACTAGCATTTACTTTCGGGACAAAGCCAGGAAGAATACATCCTTCTCCCTCAGGGAGTTCCAGGCTCACAAAGGCCCGTTTCAGGCCCAAGTTGAGGGTCAGACGGGGCAAGTGGGTACGATCCCAGGAACCACCCCCCCCACCCCCGCATCTGACAAGCCAGAGAGGGTCTTAAGGACCCTCAGACAAAGTTGTCCAGGATGCTCTTCACATGGGCAGCGTCGAATGGCAGATGTCTGACGAGCCAGAGGCAAGAGACGACACGGGAGAGATAAGGAAATTTGTTTAAAGGTATACTTTGCTCTGTGCTATAAAATACTGCGCCTAATGTTAGGCTTTGACGGCTGTAATGTCTGACCTTGACATTGTGGTGTTTCTGCCATATAATTTAATTAACGTGTGATGCTGGCCCAATGCCAGGGAGTCAAATGTCCTGACGGCTCTTGGAAGCCACATCAGTCCCTTTGAAGTTCCCCCCAGTGAACCGACACACACAAACCTCCTAAGGCTGAGGACAGCCCCTGAGATGGGCCACAAAAACTTAGCAGTGTCGTGGTTCCATTGGATGGCGCTGGCCAAGCCACCTGCTGACTTGTCACAGTTCTGGAGGCCTGCTGTGGTTTCTGAGGGCCCTGACCACGGGGAGCGGCTCCTTGAGGAAAAAATCCCTCACCCCTCATCAGGGACAATATCCGGCGATCTGCTCACAGATTTTTTTTTCTGCACAAAATGTTTTCTTCTTCCTCAACTTTGCCTATCACCACGTCGTTGAGCTTCACAGAGGAACACAAATTAGACAAGAGGCATATTAATTGAAGGCAAAAAGGACTATCCATCCATTCCGTACATAATTATTTAACACCTGCCACGCTCCTACTAGGGCTTTGGGCGTTTACAGCAGGGAACAAAACAGTATCTTGGCCATAATAAAACTTTGTTTTACTTGAGAAACAATAAGTGCATGAGCCATATATATATATATATATAAATGTTTATATATATATATAAAACATTTCAGGTTATGATAAATCTATGAAGAATTAAGAAGGGTAAGGGGAGGGACTTCCCTGGCGGTCCAGTGGTTAAGACTCCACGCTTCCAATGCAGGGGGTGTGGGTTCAATCCCTGCTCTGGGAACTAAAACGCACATGCTGCACAGCATGGTCAAAAAAAACAGGGGGTAAGGGGAGAGAAATGAGATGTTCTTCTAGATGGCAGATCGTGCATTGATGGAATAAAGTGCTCAGGTGGAATATCAGTCCACGCTTGCTGCAATTATGCTGTATAACGAGCTACTACCCCCAGACTTAGTAGTTGACATCAGTAAGCATTTCGTTCTCACATCCGTGTCTGTGGATCCCCTGTGGTTAGCTGACCTAGACTGTGCCCGACTGGGCTTGACTGCAAGTGTGGGTTGGGTCCATTCTGCTCCATGGGTCTCTCATCCTCCAAGGACGAACGGGCTACTTGGGACACGGCCTCCTGGCAATAGCAGAAGTGCAAGAGGGTAGAGTAGAAATGCAATGACTCAAGTCCTAGACTCAGAGCTTGTACACTGTTACTTCTGCTTACATTCCACCGGCTGAGGGACATTCGTGGCCTGACATCAATGGGGTGGGGGGGGCCACTCCACCTCTAGAGGGATGAACTGTAAAGTCACGTGGCAAAGGGCGTGGATATAGGGTGGGGTGAAGATCTGGGAACAGTAATGCAATCTGAAACAGATGGTTCAAACCAAAACTATGTATCTCTAGCTGAGACATTTATATATACAAATACGTATATGAAATGATATGGGGCTTCCCTGGTGGCGCAGTGGTTGAGAATCTGCCTGCCAATGCAGGGGACACGGGTTCGAGCCCTGGTCTGGGAAGATCCCACATGCCGCGGAGCAACTAGGCCCGTGAGCCACAATTACTGAGCCTGCGCGTCTGGAGCCTGTGCTCCGCAACAAGAGAGGCCGCGATAATGAGAGGCCCGCACACCGCGCTGAAGAATGGCCCCCACTTGCCACAACTAGAGAAAGCCATCGCACACAAACAAAGACCCAACACAGCCATAAATAAATAAATAAATAAATGAATAAAAATTAAAAACAAAAAAAAAAGTTAAAAAAAAAATGATATGACTGCCTTTGCTGGAATCCTCTGTTTTAGATTACATTAAATCCATGCAATAATTACACATTCACATCCCTGAGGTGGTTTATTATGAGACCAGAGGCTTCTGAATCATGGCCGCCAACCTCAGGAAACCTGGGAAGATGGACCACAGGCCATCCCAATGCTGAGAAACAACACCATGATGCAGACCTTTCTTCTTGCCTGGGTTTCTTACATAAGGATGGGGGTGTAGGTGGGAAAAACCAGAGGAGACCCGAGACCTAGCAAGTGTCCTTGCTGGCCTCTGAGCATGTCTTGGAGTGACACAAATCTGGAGTAAGACCCAGGAAGTGTCACCACTGGACCTCACTCTACTACCAAGTAGACATTCTAGCTAGTCTCACTGGCTGTCTAGGACAGGCCTTCTTCATGCATTGATTGTTTAAGGGAATAGGTAGAAAATTCCAGCTCTTTCTTACAGCTCCTTTCCCCCCCATCCTGCCCTGCCTTTCTCATGCCATCCTTGAATAGTGTGGGAGGGATGCCTAATGTCTCTTCAAAAAGTGATGTTGTTTAAAATCGGGCCTCCCTTCAATGAATTCCTCCAGGGCTCTGCAGTAAGCCAAGTACTGGAAACTGGCCCTTCCCTTTAGGAAGGAAAGCTCGCTGTTCAATTGATTCCGACAGCTAATGGAGTATAATCACCTTTGCCCAAAGTGATCCCAATCAAAGGAATCCACTGTATAAAAATTCAAGGTGGCAGCATCGAGATTTACATCTTGTAAGCAGAGAGAATGGAGTGTTGGGGCAGATGTTTAATGGTGGGGCCCCATGAGGATTCGGACCATCCCATCTCTTATTTGGGGGAATTCTGCCTCCTGTCTCCAAAGGTGTGTGAGGTGATCCGTCTTCTGTAACTAATCCTAGCCTAGGTCTGGAGAGGGGACCAGCTGGATGTAATCGCCTCTTAGACCAGCCGCCATTATGGAGCGTGTCGGGCACTCCTGAAACTGCAACTTGCTCTCTGATTTCACTGACAACTTTGCTTGATTTAACTGGGTCCATCTTGAACTTACCCATGTCGGAACGTCCCTCGGCTTTGTTTCTTTGTCACTCTCCATGTAAATCTCTTCGCAACTCTATCCCAGAGGCCCTTCTGTGCCTTCTGCCTTCATTCCCCATCAGATGATGACGATGACAATGGTAATGATTTCGTTTTTATTGACGCAAAATAGCTGTGCAGAAGAGCACACAGATCATTAGCGTCGGGCTTGATGAACACACCCATATATCCAGTGCCCAGATCAGGAAACATCTCGTGCCCCCTTCCAAGTACTACGGCCCCAGAGATAACTGCTAACCTAACTTCTAATAGCATGATTAGCGTTGCCTGATTTGGTACTTTATAGAAACGGAATCTACAATATGAAATTTTTGTGTGTCTGGTTTCTCTTGCTCCACGCTGTGCTTATAAGATCCATCCGTAGTGTGTGCTGGATGGTTCACTCATTCTCTTTGCTGTGTACTATTCCATGGTATGAATACACCACATTTTATTTCTCCGCTATTCTCCTGTTGATGGGTACTTGGGCAGTTTTGCTTTGGGGCTATTCCTAATAGTGCCACTATGAACACTTATGTTCATGCCTTCTAGTGAATAGATGGACACGTTTCTGCTGGGTGTCTGTATACCCACAAGCTGAGTCGCTGGGCCTGTGTTCAGCTTTCATAGATGGTGCCAAACCTTTTCCAAAGTGGTCATGCCAGTTTATATTCCCAGAACTGAATAGGAGAATTCTCCTTGCCAGCACTTGGAATTTTCTCTTTCCTTTTAGGCATTCTGGTGGACCCTATGAGATTTCAAGCTCCTAAAGGGCAGAAACAAAGGATTTTTCTTCCTTGAAAATTCTCCCAAGTGTCTCCCGTAAAACCATCCTGGGGAAAATGTTAGCTGATGCCCTGGGAAATAAAAGCACATGGTTTTCTTTTACTTTTCAGGAAAAGCTGAAATGTGGTCCTTGATCTTTAATGACAGTAGCTTTTGGAAACTGAGAAAATAAAAATCTGGATCGAGCCTCAAATTCCCTCTCCCACCCTCCCAACCACCACCAGTCTGGTCCTGCTCTACAGTGGTTTCCATATGACACAAGCACACCTGCCCGACAGCCCCAGGCTTCCCACTGCCCACCCACACCCTCTTGCCCGCTCTGCTCCCTGAGGGAGACTCAGCTCCTGGATCCCCCACCTGGAGTGATCTCCTTGCTCACCTTGACGCCCAGCTCCAGGCACACCTCCTCCACAGAGCCCTCCCAGACTACCTTTAAGTTGAAATCTCCCAGATGCCTTTGTGCTTATCGTCACAGCCACAAAACTTATCCTTTGTTTGTTCGGTTACACCTTATCTCCTCAGCTCAGTTGTAAGTTCTTGGACGGACCACGGTGTCTAGCGAGGTGTTCTCACACACCAGTTGCCTACGATGTGCTTATTGATCAGATACATGACCGTTAGGTTTTGTCTCTTAGTTGTGTGGGGCCGGAGAAGACTTCTCAGATGGTAAGATCAAGAAAGTCTCAATTGACTCAGATGAGCACATGTGGTGAGTGGTGTCCTGACACTGGGTATATTTTGAAGAAAAGCTTGCTGGTCCCCTCTAATTCTCTCTGATAACCTGGCTGAGCAGCGGGGCCTGCTGCTTGGTTCACTCACCAATGGTCTCAGTATCACCTGGGGTGTCAGCGTAGAATGCAGTGTCCTGGCCTTACTCCTTAGACCTGGGGTGGGACCTGGAAATCTCTATCTTCACCTCTCACCACAGTTGACGCTGATGCACAGCCAGGTTTGGAAACTAATTGATTCTGAAAAGAATGTTCTCTTCTAGGAAGTGAGACAATGTCAGGGGGCATGTGAGGAGGGGCTGTGATAGAGTTTGGATTGAGAGAGGCAGAGTTTGAGTCTTAACTCTTCCACTTACCAGGCGTGTGACCATGGACAAGGCACTCAACCCCCCTGAGCCTCAGTTTCCTCTTCTGTGAAGTGGGAACCTCACTATGGATCTGGTTTTGGTGCAAAAATTACCCCAGATTTGTTGGTAGGTAATTTATCAACAAATTACTTTGCCCCTTAAAACAACTGTTTTATTTCGGTCACAACTCTGTGGGTCAGGAGTTCTTGGAAGGGCTCAGCCGGGTGGTTCTTTTTGGGCGTTACAGTCAGGTATCAACAGGGGCTGCAGCCATCTGAGGGATGTCCGAGATGGCACGCCCACGCGGCTACCAGTTGTTGCTGGCCATTGTCTGGGAGCTCAGCTGGGCTGTAAACTGGGGCATCTACCTGTGACTCCCCAGCATGGCCATGACTTCTTTTTTTTTTTTTTTTTTTAATTTAATTTAATTTAATTTAATTTAATTATGGCTGTGTTGGGTCTTCGTTTCCATGTGAGGGCTTTTTTCTCTAGTTGCAGCAAGTGGGGGCCACTCTTCATCGTGGTGCGCGGGCCTCTCACTATCACGGCCTCTCTTGTTGCGGAGCACAGGCTCCAGACGCACAGGCTCAGTAGTTGTGGCTCACGGGCCCAGTTGCTCCGTGGCATGTGGGATCTTCCCAGACCAGGGATCGAACCCGTGTCCCCTGCATTGGCAGGCGGATTCTTAACCACTGCACCACCAGGGAAGCCCGCCATGACTTCTTTTTGACTTGTCCCAGAATGGGTGCCCCAGAAAGCCAGGAGGAAGCTGCATGGCCTTTTCTGACTTGGCCTTAGAAGTCTCACAGCATCACTTCTGTTGCATTCAGAGCAGTCATGAGCCCACCCAGATTTCTAGGAGTGGGATCACCACCCTCACCTCTTGATGGGAAGAGTGTCAAATGACCCACGGACCTGTTTAAAACTGCCACGGTATCTGATGGGGTTGTGATGAGGATTAAGTGAGATATCTTTGAAGTGCTGGGCAAATGTGAATTCCTCTTCTAGTTTGAGACCCAGGAGCTCCCAGGGCAAAGTCAGTGCCAGGTGCCAGGTTTCCAGTTGCTTTTGTTCATGTCTACTGGGCTGTAAGGATGGGGTGAAGGGATAGTCTTTCTCAGTATCTTTTTTTTTTTGGCGGGATCTTAGTTTCCCAACCAAGGATTGAACCTGGGCCACGGCAGTGAAAACGCCGAGTCCTAACCACTGGACCACCAGGGAACTCCCTCTTTCTCAGTTTCTAGTCATTTCTAGTGCCTTGGGATAGTTAGTACAGGGCAGCAGTGAGGTACTTTCTGATTCCCCGATGGGGGTTGTTGGATACACAAGGTCTCCCGTGGTCCCCTGAGACCCCGTATCAGCCCCAACTGAGTGCCTGGGCTCAACTGGAACCTTCTTGGGCTCCAAATGGGAACACCCGGCTGAGGACACAATGTCTCCAGGACAGATGCCCTGGTGTGGGTCCCTTGGGAGGCCCACACGTGTTGGGATGGGGAACTGAGTGGCAGCTGAATAGAAAGCAGTCAGAGAGTGGCTCTTGGGGGCGTTGTTCTTCCTTCTCTTGTTCAGGAGTGGGTCCCATCTCTGCCCTTGCTTTCTTCACCCCAGGTCGGGAGAGAGTCGGGGGGCTGAGGAGAGGTCAAAGGGAGACCATTGGGCCAGCTCCCGGGCTGCCAGGGGAAGATGGGGGATGGCTTGCCTTCCAGAGCTGCATTCAAGGGTGCCTCCGGATAAGGCAGCGTTAAGAGGGAGGCTGGGTTGCAGCTGGTGCCAGAGTGGGTAGGATTTGCCCAACAGGGAAGGCAGGACAGAAGAGGCAGGAGCCCTTATGCGTCTGCTCCAGTGAGCTGGTGTCCTTTGGGAAGGTGGCCGAGTGCCCTCCTTGAGGAGCTCTCCCATGGACCCCTCTTGCTCACACTCTTATTCTGGAGGAAGACGGCGGGACCTGTGTTTGGCAGCCTGAGGATGCTGCTCCCTTTGGTCCTGCTTTTCCTTCTGGGGCTCCCTCACCTTCTTCATCACCACCACTAGCCTACCTCACGTTGGGCGACCGTGTTGTTCAGAGCAGGGCGGGTAAGGCTCAGAACCGCACAGCCGTGCAACACTTTAGCCCCCAGAGCTCACATTATTGCGCTCCTACGTGCCCGACACCGTGCTGAGGGCGAGAAATGGTCCACAGGCCTCGTGATGCCGGTCAAGGAGAGCAAATTGATGAACAGGCACCACGTGCCCAAGTGAATGATAAACGTGTGGGAGCACCTCAGGAATCCATGGCCGGGCAGCTCTCGGAGGGCTGGGGAGGCCAGGAGAAGACTAACTAGGCTAGGCCATAATGCAGGCTGCTCATCCTCTCACAGCTCCGTGCCTCAGTTTCCGCATCTGTAAAGTGGGGATAACGAAGTGCCCGCCTTGAAGCGTCAGTCATGAGGATGAAATGAGGGGATGCAGATAAGCACTTGGCAGGGCCCCGGGCACACAGTCAGCCCCTAATCAAGTTGGTCTTCAGTGGTTAGGGATTTGCATAAGCAGGAGTGAGGGAAGGAGGGAGGGCAGAGTCATCCAGAAGGAGAAACCAGCAGGGAGCCCGGAGGGAGGTGGTGGAGGGGCGGCCTCCTACAGGGGTGGGTTCCGTCCGCCCCTTCCTGCCCCCAGGTAAGGACAACGAAGAGCTCCCCACGCCCCCCACCTCCACCTCCCCAAGGCCTCCCAGCTCTTCCCCCCTTCGGACTGCGACACCTGCTCCCTGAGGCTTTTCCAGGTGGCTCCACCCTGGTTCTCCCTTGCGAACCTGGCCTGGCTCCTCCTTATAGACCAGCTCCTCCTATTTCTATTCACTGCGTGGGGGGGGGGGGAATCCCCATTCTCCTTAAGCATCAAACCTTGGGGGAGAAGACAGACCGTCACTTTGCAAGTCCAGGCCCACTAGCTTTGTGACCTTAGGAGAGGTACTTAACGTCTCTGAGTCTCAGTTTCCTCATCAACAAGAGGGTAATCCCTGTGACTAGTGACTTGTTCTGCCCACACTTCTAGGAGAATTAAATAAGAGAATGCATTAAATATGCACCTAATATTAGTAGGTGCTTAATAAATGGTGGCTATTTCCATAGTGATTCTACTGCTGTGTATCCAGAAGGTGTTCGGTTAAATGACATCCGGGGATTTGACTGGCATAGGCAGCCGCTCCTTGTTGGCAGATAAAGAAATGGAGGTCTTCCTCTCTCTTGATGATTCGGGGAAAGCGCTCCCTGCCCCCTTTCTCTCCTGAGAGGTACCCCATGCTGTGCTTCAGAATTGGAAACAGCAGGCACAGACACAGTGCGGGGGTCAAGCCAGAGGTAGCTGAGGGAAGAAAGAGTTCTAGATAAAGATTTTTCTCACTTAATGGAGGGCTTTGCCCAATAGTCACGAAAACATAACTTTCTTCTAAAACTCTGGGATGGAACCCTTTCTATAGTACGTTTCAATGAGCTGTATTAGTTTGTTATTGCTGTGTAACAAACTGCTCTAAAATGCAGTGGCTTAACACAACAACAATTTCTTCTTCCTCACCATCGGGTGGGTTGGCTGGGCTCGTTCATGCAGCTCACTCATCTCAGGGGAGGCCCAAGATGGCCTCATGCACAGTATGGCAGTTGGTACCAGTTCTCAGCTGGGGTGAACAGTGGCTCCCCAGCCTGTCACCTCGAATCCTCTAATACACAAGACTGGCTTCCTTATGTGGCATTTTCAGAACTGCCTGAGAGAGTGAAGCAGGTTGCTGCAAGGTCTTTTAAGGCCTTATCTCAGAAGTCACACAGTATCACTTCTGCCACATTCTGTTGGTCAGAGTGAGTCACCAGGCCAGCCCAGCTTCTAGGGAAGGGGACACAGATTCCACTCTGTATTAGTCTGCTCTGGCTGCCATAACAAAAGTACCGCAGACCAGGTGCCTAAAACCACCGAAATATACTGCCTCACAGATCTAGAGGCTGGAAGTCCAAGATCAAGGTGTGGGCAGGGTTGGTGGCTTCTGAAGCCTCTCTCCTTTGGCTTGTAGATGGCTACCTTCTTCCTGTGTCCTCACATGGTCTTCTCTCTGTGTGTCTGTGTCCATATTTCCTCTTCTTATAAGGACCCAGTCAGACTGGATTAGGGCCCACCTGTGTGAACTCATTTTGAATGACCACATTTTAACTTAATTACCTCTTTAAAGACCCTAACACCAAATACAGTCACATTCAGAGCTACTAGGGCTTAGGATTCCAAAATATGGATTTGGGGGGACACAATTCATCCCATAACACACCCTTTGGTGAGGAGAGCTACAAAGTTGTGACCATCTTTTTTTTTTTGTGGCCATTTTTAATCTATGACAGGAGACTATAGTAAATGCTCAAACATGCAACTGCTAGTACTGTTATTTCTGCTATTTTATTACCTGACTGTTGTGAGGTTAGTGAGGAAAAACTCCAACTCTAGGTCCTTAAACCCTCCAGATTCACTCTCTCCAACAAACACGCATCTTTCCCAGGGCAGCTGCCCTAGTACATCACTGCAGGCGCTCAGCAGGCTGCAAGGACCTCACGTGCCTGTGCCACTGGCTCCCTGGCTTTGAGGAGACTGTGTGGGCAACCTCCCAGAACAGGACAAGCCAGGCTGGCTTCACTGGCCTTTATCACCCCACACCCCAGGCCCCAGACAAACCCCTCCATCTTCCATCTGGCCTGCCGCTTCCCCCAAGTGCCTGGGGTGTCTTTTTCAGGGCAGTCTAGTTCCCATAACACCTGACTTATACATACGGGGTGTTTAATAAGAGTTTGAAGAATAGAATTGAGTTCGGAATCTTCGTGGTCCCCTTAACCCCTAGCTCAACGATTCCCCCCAGTCCTCATATCTCAAAGTCACCAAGAGCCCAGTGGGGATTTGGAAGGTTTCTCCTATTGCAGCTTCTCTGGTTGTTATTCCTCCCCTCCCAGGCCCCTGCCCCTTCCCCCAAATCCATTCCACAGCTGCCTTTCCTCACCACGTGGCATCCTCAAAGACTCAGGGTTTTGACATTGAACCTGACTTTTATCTGCTATGGATTGGTGGAATGGTGATGCTGGGAGAGAGGAAACATTTCTGCTCCCCCCAGAACCCCCTTACACACACACACACACACACACACACACACACACACACACACACACACAGACTTCCGGAGCCAGATAAATGCAGGAAAGTAAGACACAGCTGCAGGTCCAGCCACCCCAAGAGAAATGAGAAAGTGTGGAAGAAAACAAGAAGAAAAGGTGCGGAGTTGGGAGAGGTCAAGTGCCATATTATTTGCAGTTCTGATGGGCACACAGCGCAGCTCAGGGATGCGGTGTTGGTAGCAGCCCAGCAGAAAAGGCTGACAAAGCCAACACCCATTGCCAGAGCCGCAGCTCTGCGGGGCGGCCTGATGAGTTCTGCCTCTGAACACCATTGTGAATGGACGGGATGGTGAATGTGCAGAAACCTTCACCCCCAAAATGCGATTAACTGACTGTAGCGCCCCTACTGACTACACTGCCCTCCCGCCCACAGTGACCCTCCACCCCCGTCCCCACCCCTGCCACTGCACACACAACTTGGTGGCATGCCAGGTGTGAGGTACCCTCCAGGGTGGGAGAAACCGGTTCATCCAGAAGGGGAATTCACCCAGGGATTTCAGGAAAGAGCCACAACGGGGATTTCTGATCCCCAGGACCCCCTTTTTTTTTTAAAGTTGCTGCTTACATGGATGGACCTAGAGATTATCATACTAAGTGACGTAAGTCAGAAAGAGAAAGACAAATATCATAGGAGATCACTTATATGTGGAATCTAAAAAAAATGATACAACTGAACTTATTTACAAAACAGAAACAGACCCACAGACTTCAAAAACAAACTTCTGGTTACTGGGGGGAAGGGTGGGGAGAGGGATAAATTAGGAGTTGGGGATTAACATATACACACTACTATATATAAAGTAGATACCCAACAAGGGCCTACTGTATAGCACAGGGAACTCTACTCAACACTCTGTAATAACCTATATGGAAAAAGAATCTGAAAAAGAACAGATATATGTATCTGTATAACTGAATCACTTTGCTGTACCCCTGAAACTAACACAACATTGTAAGTCAACTATACTCCAATATAAAATTAAAATTAAAAAAATAATAACGGTAAGAAACGACCCAAAAAAATTGCCTCTTGACCCACAGTGGATGCCTTTGACCTGTAGAAAGGAAGGTCAGCCAGTATCTGAGACTCCCTGGCCTCCGAGTTGCCCCAGGGCCCAGGCAAGAGGTCAGAGCCACACTAACTGCCCTGCTGTGGCCAAGAGCCCCTGCTGGGCTGAACAGTTCCTGCTAAGTCAGAACGCGTTCTCCCAACAATCTGGCTGCTCGTCAGGCCCAGGCGGCAGTGAGCAGCCCCTGGCTGAGTGTGACGCTGGGCTGCGGGCCTTTGAAACAAGCACGCTTCGCTTCACTCGACTCTGAGTTGTCTGCTTGGAAACAGAGAACATCTTGGCCCCGGCGGTGAGCGATCTAAGCCCTGGTGGCAGGGGAGTTGAGATTCTCGGGATGACCGGCTGAAGGCTGCTAAGAATATCCAGCCACAGGCCTGACCACAAGCCAGTGAAGGCCCCACGTGGCGGCTTCCGTGGTCCTTCAGGCGTGGGAGGAAGGAGCTGTCTGGGCAGCCGGTGCTCGTGGGGTCCCTCAGTTGGAAGTGTGTAGACGCAGAAGTAAAGAGTAAGGTCAGGTAACATTTTTAAAAATCCAAGAAGCCCATCCTGCCCCCAGGGAATGCATAATCCCAGGAGGAAGGACATCAGCCACAAGGGACTTAGTGCGCGTTACAGGTTAAAGTGAGGACAACCAAACAGAAGGGGCCGGCGGCAAGCCACCTCACACGCGTCTGTGAGGCTGCAAGTGCCAAAGAGAGAGCACCCACACCGGCTTCCTGCAGCCAGATCAGGTGGGTCTCGTGGCCTAGCAGCTGGTGGCCTGATGGGGAGCCCGGGATACATGGTCCGTCCTCTAGACCTCAGTTCCCACATCTGCAAAGCCAGGGGTTCGGGTCACTGTTTCATAAACGTTTTGAAAGGTCAGGTCTCAGACCTTCCAGACTTTGATGCATGCGCCCCCTGAAAAATGGACACGGGCACCAAGGCCACCATTTTTGCACCATTTCAAGGGGTTGCCCGGCCCCAAGCTGACCATCCAAGGATCTCAAGCAAAGGTTCTGAGGGTTTGGCTTAGGGGAGGAAGTATTCTTGGAGGTCTGGAGAGGACTGGGAAGAGTTCAGGGATAAAGTGGGATTGAAGGAGGGGCAGAAATTAAATATCTACTCCTTCATCCAACAAATGTGGTGAGTGGCAGCTGTGGGCGGGCACAGTGGGTGCAGCCACAGAGGAAACACAGGGGTCCTGGGTCTTGTGGGAACGCCTTTCTAGCTGGAGAGACAAGCCCCTTCGCCTCCAGCCACACAGGCCGTCGTTGTTCCCTTGCTCAAATAGTTCAGGGGCAGTCGTACTTCAGGACCTGCGCACTTACCCTTCAGCTGCCTGGAGCTCTTTTTCCCTTATCCCCAGACAGCTGGTCCCCTCTCAGCTCAGAAGCCATGCCCGGGATGAGGCCTCCCTGGCCATCCCCGCCCCTCGCAGCCACGCTGCCCTGTTTCATCTTCTTTGCAGCTCATATCATCATCCGAAGTTATCTTCTCTATTTGCTTTGTGTTTATGGTCCGTCTCCCTTAGCACAGGGACCCCGTCAATCTTGTTCTCCACGGTGCCCTGGCGCCCAGGACAGTGCTTGGCATAGAGTAAACACCTGTCAGAGATGTGATGAACCAAATGAACTAATTACAGACTTAAAGATAGATTGTTGCAAACTGGTGAGGCCTGTGGTGTAAGGCTAAGGACCAGGTGGTTTGAGAGGGTGAAGCTGGGGGACTAACCTGGCTCGGGGGAATGTGTCTTAGAGGCAATGCTGTTTAGATAGAGCTCCAAATGACTAGGAAAGTGGGGTGGAGGGAAGACGGATCCGGGCAGTCTCCTGGGATGGCCCGGATGTGGGAAGGGGCTGGAAACAGAAGCCGAGAGCAAAGGTCTGAAGGGTAGGGCCTGGTGAGCTGGCTGAGGGTTTTCATCTTCATCTCAGTAGTGAAAGCTGTAGGGGTACCATTGCTCTGGCTCCAGGGCGCTGTGCCCCCTATTACCTCTCTGATCCATCCTCCTGCTTTACACTCTGGCCACACTGGAATCCTGCTTGTTCCTTACACACCGCAGACACCCTCCCGCCACAGGTCCTTTGCACTGGCTATGCCTCTGCCTGCAACTCTCTTCCTCCAGAAATCCTCTCGGCTCCCTCACCTCCTTCGAGTCTTTGCTCACCTCTCACCTCCTCAAAGAGGATTCCCCTGACCACCCCTGAATCCTGAAACCTTCTCCCTACCCCCTGCCCTCCTGCTGGCCCTTACCTGCTCCCACTTTTCTTTCCTTGGTGTGTATCACTGTCTACTGTCCGAGGCAATTTTAAGACCCGTTACCTTTATTGTCTATCATCCATCTCTCTCCTGCTGGAATACAAGCACCTCAAGGACAGGCATCCGTTTTGCTCCCCAGGATGTGCCGAGTGTCTGGAAGGGCACCTGGTACCCAGTAGCAGTCAAGATTTGCAGGGATGGTCGTTGCTGTTGGCTGCTGTGCTGGAAATGGACGGCAGAGGGGCAGAAGCGGACCAAGGGGGCCAGTTAGGAGGTCACTGCCAGGTCTTAGGCAAGAGATTGTGCTAGGCAGGCGCTGGATGCAGAGGGAATGGATGACTCCTAGAGCTGCCAAGAGGACAGAAAACAGGATTTGGTGATGGGTCAGGTTGGAGGGGTGAGATGGTCAGAGAGCTCAGAGGTGACTCCCGGGTCCCTGGACTGCATTCTGGGCATAACTGGGTGTCATGACCAGGTGGTGTGTGGGAACCAGGGAGAAGAAACAGGGTTAGAGGAAAGAAGGGAGAAAGGGGTTCCCGGAGGGGAACAGTCATGGGCACCAGTGGGGGAAAGGCTCACCTGTCTAGGGGAGAGTGAAAAGTGCGGTTTGGCTGGAGTGGAAGGAAGTTCCTGCGGAGGAGAGGAAGATGGCAGGAAAGGCCGGATCAGGGGGCCTGGCCATCCGCTAACGCTGCCTACTTGCTGCCCTTGCTCTGGCATCCTGGGCTGTGGGCAGGGTGCTGTGAATCCTCACCCTGAACATGGCCCATCCACCTGGTGCATTGCTCTCAACGACTTGCTTCTATCATGGAGCAGAAAGTTTGCTTTTGTTCCCGTGATTTTAAACCGTGCTTCCTGGCTGTCTCTAGAAAAACCTCACTGCCCTGCCTCCCCACCCCGACTCCACCCAGAGTGTCCCCCACTCTCCTGCAGCCGGATCTCCTGCCCAAGAGCTCACATGCAATTATAAGCCTTCTCCTTCCCCAGTTTGTTTGCGTATTTTTTTATTTATTGTATTTTTTTTCTTTTTGGCCACGCCCCCGCGGCTTGCGGGATCATATTAGTTCCCCCACCAGGGATCGAAGCCGCGCCCTCGGTAGTGAAAGCATGGAGTCCTAAGCACTGGACCGCCAGGGAATTCCCTATCTATTGTATTTTTTATTTTGTTAACATTCTATTGAAGTGCAGCACACAGACAGAAAAGTATCTAAATCCTAAATGTACAGCTTGATGAATCTTTACAAGCTGGGCACACCCGTGTAGCCAGCATCCAGATCAAGATGCAGCGTGTTCCCAGGCCCCCCACCCCGAAGTCCCTGTTGTGCCCCCTCCCAAGGGGCATGCCCCTCTCCACTGTCCCCCTTCCTCCAAGGTCACCCCTAGGCTGACTTTTGACACCTTAGATTGGCTTTGCCCACTTTAAAACTTGAGGTAAATGGAATCCTATTGAGAGCGAGCTTTTGAGGTGGGCCTGCATTTTAAAATCAGTCTTCCTGGCGGCCTTGAGGCCAGTGGTGTTAGGTGCTGGAATTGATAAACAAAGGGAAAATGGGGTTAGGACGGAGTGAAGGCAGTTGAGACTGGATCTGGAGAGTCGGGCGGAGTTCTAAGAGGATCTTGAACTGTAGGAGGAGGAAGGCAAGTAGCTCACACCTGAGGGAGGGAGAGACCCCTGCCTCTGAGAAGGACATGCTCCATGCTACCCTGATCCCAGAAGTGTCTCTTTAGCTAAAGATCAGAAAGGGTTCTTGCCTTAGGGGAAGAGATCATTCAAGTTCCATTGTTCCAGTGTCCGGGAAGATTTCTCTCTCTCTGTGTGTGTGTGTGTGTGTGTGTGTGTGTGTGTGTGTGTGTGTGTGTGTGTGTGTGTGTGTGTGTGTGTGTGTGTGTGTGTGTTTGTGTTTATGAGAGAGAGAGAGAGAGAGAGAGAGAGAGAGAGAGGTATTCCTGGGAACCCATTTCTCTAATAGTAATTCCTAGGGGGCCTCATGCTAGATGGGCAGTACTGGCTTCCACCTGCGTGATGGTGATGATGGTGGCGGGGAGGCCTCAGAGATGGGCAGAGACATTTGAGGATTTTAGAATCCAAAGTCCAGAGAGGGTGAGTGACTTGCCCAAGGTCACACATCGAGGGAACCAGCATTAGAAATGGGATCTCTTGTGCCCTCCCCGGTCCTTTCATTACTGTGTACCACCCCCTTGCTTTACAAAGAACCTAGTGTTGCCACCAAAACAGCAGAATTACCTCATTTTTCCTTTTTTATAAATTTATTTATTTTTGGCTGCGTTGGGTGTTCGTTGCTGCACGCGGGCTTCCTCTAGTTGCAGCAAGTGGGGGCTACTCTTTGTTGCGGTGCGCGGGCTTCTCATTACAGTGGCTTCTCATTGCGGAGCACGGGCTCTAGGCATGCAGGCTTCAGTAGTTGTGGCATGCAGGCTCAGTAGTTGTGGCTCGCGGGCTCTAGAGCGCAGGCTTGGTAGTTGTGGCACGCGGGCTTACTTGCTCCGCGGCATGTGGGATCTTCCCGGACCAGGGCTCGAACCCGTGTCCCCTGCATTGGCAGGCGGATTCTTAACCACTGCCCCACCAGGGAAGTCCCAATTACCTCATTTTTGAAAGGCGTTATGAACTCAGTTCTGTATGTGGAACGGGGCACAGAGGTTGTGAGTGGGCATGACATTATAATTCACGTCCCACTCTATTTATCTTTGCTGGGTTTTGTGTATCTTTGGAAGCAGCCTTAAATCATTATTGGAACAAAGTAGGGAGAAAAATAATAATATATAATTACAAATGAGGACTAGACCGTATGAATCCTAGTAATTGCCTTCCCTGCAATCCTTAGTTTGGGTATTTTCAGAATAATTAAAAGATTAGGCTTTCATTGGTGGAGGTGGTGGGTTAGCGCTGAGCCCTAAACAGTGGCATCACCTACTCCAGGGATGGCCCCGTGCCACCTGCTGCCTGGGACGCTTTCTGAGTAACACCAAGGGCTGTGCTCCAATCTCTGAGTATTTACTCTCTGCTGAGGAGAAACTCTGGCAACGGCTGTGAAATAAACCCCAAAGCCAGGGAGAAGCTGAAGAAAGGAAATAGTCAGTGGCGCATTAATCATTGTCGGCAGAGCTAGAGCAGAGGACAGAGGCTGGTTTGAAGAAAGACAGAACCTGAATTATCTTGGAGATTGATCTTCCCTCCTGCACGCTCCCTGTGCCAGCAAATAGGTCAGGAAGGTCCCGGCGCAGCCACTGGCATTGAACTGGCGAGGGCATCCACCGACTGGCCAGCATGCTTTCTCAAAGAGACCAGGGCAGGGATGACCACACTCTGTCACGGGGATCATCCCAGAGCTTCTGCTTACCCTGAACAGGCTGCATCTTGGAAAGCGACAGAACACAAGAGGCATCTCAGAGAGACCTTCGGGACAAATTCACTGCTGTCATGTCCTCAGAGGGCATTGTTGGCATGCCAGCATGCAGTGAAGGCCATTTCCTGTAGATCCGAAGAAAGCACCCAATTATGATGCACCTGTGGAATTGGCAGAGTAATGACATTGACCACAGGTGCCTGGAGAGTTGGAAAGACTGCATGGATCAAAGTTTAGGCTCTAGGAATCAGGCAATGAGTGTCCAGGCAAGCAGGCAAGTTAATTATCCTCTAAGCCTCAGTCTACTGATCTGTGAAATGGGGATAATAATAGTACCTTTATTATGGGATAGTTTTCCCATATGTGAAATGAGATTAGTAATGCATATAAAGTGTTTAGAATTGTGCCTGGTGGATAGTGAGCCCTTAATAAATCCTAGCTATTGTTCTCCTAAGAGCTGAAAAGGGCTAGTGGCCCTCCTCCTCCCCAAATTCAAGAACTTCAGAGGGGCTGTGTAGTGGGTTCTCCCAATATCCTCTCTTCCCTGCTTTAGCTCTCCCCATGGTAAGAGCAGAGTAATCTTTATCAAAGCCCAAAGCTGGGAAAAACGTTGCCCAGAAGTCTGAAAGGGCAAGGTGGTTTATAATCTCACCAAACACTGAGCCATAATTTAGTACTGGTGGAGGTGCAGAAACTTTCCAAACAGAGCTAGACAATCTACTTGTTCTGGGGAGGAAGTCCTTCCCTTGAACTTGGCCCCTCATTTTTTCGAAGCTTACTTGAGAGGAAGGCAACTCTTCACATAGATGATAAATTCTTAGGTTCCCATGGTGAACACAGCAGATCAGCCAAGACCTGCTGATCCCAGAAAGAAACAAACTCCTTTTATGATATTTACTCCAGTTGGCAAGTTGGCAAGACGACCCCAGAGGGACAGGATTGGAGAAGCTATGTAGGATCTGATCCCAGAAATAGTTTAAGGTTTGGGGGAACAGTGCATATGCATGGGAGACAAACAATTACTCTACTGGAAAGAGCCCAGGTTTGGAGTCAGGTAGAATCCCCATCGCCAAACTCAGTTAGATTAGCTATATATATGGGGAGGGCAATTGTGAGCTTCAGTTTCCTTAGCTGTAAAATGTGAATCATAATACTTAACCCATAGGCTTATTTTTGGGGCTTTGGTGAGGTAACTTGGGAATCTACCTAATAAAGTAACTGAAAAGAGCGAAGGCCCTCAATAAACAGTAGCTATTTTTATCATGGAGGAATTATTCATCCTTAAAAAAGACTTGCTTTGCTATCAAATGCATCATAATGACATAGTTACTGTTCAAAGTCAAACGGCGGCATGGGACTGAGAGAAGAACTCCGACTGCCCAAGGTCACCTGTGACCAGAACCCACTCTTCTGGTTTCTGAGGGTCTGGAGAGGAAGGGTGGTCTCAATCTTTTGCCACCAAGTAAGGACCAAGTGGTTGGCAACAGGCAAAATACTCTAAGGAGCTTTGGGTTCTGTCTTGTTCTTGGCTAGGACGTCCCTCTCTCACCTCCTGGGGCTGATATTCTGTGGCACTTAGCAAGGATAGGAACGTCCAAGGCCCGCCCTCAGCATGCACACCCAGGAACCCTGGATCCTCTGACAAAAACCTGTATGCTTGCATCCCATGCTCCCATGAGCCTCTCCAGGCGATAATGGCTCCTCTGGCCTCATGCTTTACTTTCCTAATTTCTTAGGTCTCGATCCTCACCAGAACTACAGAGCTACTCCCTGCAAGCCCAGACACCCAGCTTTTCCTGAAGCACATGCCCGTAATTATCTTACTCTCTCTTTTTTAAAACAAAATTTTATTTTTTGTGTATTTTTTTTGGCCCATTTGCACCAAAAAAAGTGATTCATGTGGGATCTTAGTTCCCCGACCAGGGATCAAACCCGTGCCCCCTACATTAGAAGGGCGGAGTCTTAATCACTGGACTGCCAGGGAAGTCCCTTGTTTTGCTCTCTTGAACTTGGTTTCTTTTCTGGCCATGATATAGAATATTGATTAGAGTTAGCAAAAACGTATGAAGCATTCAGTGACTCATTTACTGTTTATCAAGTATTTTGGGGGGAATTCCCTGGCGGTCCAGTGTTTAGGACTCCGCACTTCTACTGCAGGGGGCACGGGTTCGATCCCTGGTCGGGGAACTAAGATTTCACATGCCGCGTGGCGAGGCCAAAAGTAAAAAATAAATGAAGTGTTTTTTTAAGCATCTATATGTGCCAGGCATTGTGCCACAAATGTGCCGCAAACAACATTATGAGAACAGTGCGTTTCTACATGTTCGTTCCTGGATATTGATGCAAACTTAGTACACAGTGATGGCGCACCCTGTCCTTACAGAGCGTACAGTCTCTTTGGGGAGATGACAGCCCAGGGAGGAATGCTCAGAGCCTATTAACAACAGGCCCATGTGTGCTGGCCCTCAGAGGGTGAGGCAGGCAGTGGCAAGGCATGAGGTGGCAGGGATTGGAAGCCTTGTTAAGGAGTTTGGGTTTTGTTCCAAGTACAGTGGGAACTAGTGGGGTAGTGACATGTGACATGCTTTTTTTTTTCTCAAAAGACCTTTGTAGCTGCCATGTGGAGGATGGGTTGGGGGAGGGTGAGAGTGGCAGCACAGAGAACAGTGGGACTAGTAATCCTGTATGCTAATCCAGGCAAGAAGATGGTGCCCTGGCCAAGGTGGATTTGGGAGAATCCGAAGAAGTAGGTTGACTGGATAGAACATTTGGAAGTAGAATCGGTTAGCCTTGCCATCAGACTGGAGGAAGGCGAGGTGGGAGATAAAGGAGATAGGTCTAGAATGACCCCTTCCCTCCCACCCCCAAGATTCTGCTTTAAGCACTTAAGTGGTTGAGACATTTTCTGCCATAGGGAAGGGAATTGGGACAAAGGGCAGGTCCCAAGGGAAGAGCAGGTCTCTTTTTTAAGGGACAGTTTGTCCTGCTTGCCACTCTTTCCCCAGGACCTGTTGCAGGGCCTGGCATTTAGTAAATACCCCCAAATATTTGTAGATTAATTGATTTTTTTAAAATTCAGTTTTAGGTAGGCTATGAAGCAGAGTGACAAAGAAAGTGGACTCTACGACTGACTGAGTTTGAATCTTAGCTCCACCATTTTCCGAGTGACTTTGGGAATGTTCTGTGACCTCTCTGCCTTAGTTTCCTCATCCGTAAAATGTGGATAATAATTCTACCTGCCTCAGAGGGTAGTTGTAAGGATTAATCGTTAATTTCTAGAAAGTCCTTAGAAGAGTGTTGCCAGCACTCTGCAAATGTTCACTATTGTTATCATGAAGCTGGTCATAGATGGCCAAATTGAGATGTCAGGTCTGCAGTTTGATATGGGGGTCTGGAACTGGAAAAACAAATTGAAGGGTTATCAGGTCATCAGCAAGTAGGTGGTATTTAAAGCCATGAGCCTGGATGAGGTTGGGGCAGGGGGGAGAGAAGGAAGGACCCAGGCCCAAGGCAACTAGTAGAGCATAGAGAAGAGTCCAGAAAGAGACTGAAAGAGACTCAGAGGTAGGATGCAAACCATGTGTGTGTGGTATCTGGGAAGCCAAGAACAGTTCAAGTGGGGAGTGGTCAGGGGTGTTGAGTGCTTCCAAGGCCAAGGAAAGCTTGACACCCCCCCCCCGCATCCCCACCCTCCAGCAACAAGGAAGTGGCAGGTGATCTTGAGCCCTTTCTGCAGAATAGCTAGGGAGGGTGGAGGTTGAAGAGTGTGGGTTGAAGAGTGTGATAAATGATGCATCTACACAGTGAAATTCCACAGACCTTGGCACAGACAGAGCCCATCTCCAAGTGCTGATATAGAAAATGATCTGTAAGATGTAGCAATAAGTTTTATAGGTGAGGTACGGAACAGCTTGTGCAGTGTGTTCCCATTTCTGAAAATAAAGAAAGTGGTGGTGAGGGTGGTGAAGATGTTTAATCTTCCCCAGCAGTGTTGAAGATGTTTAATGTACCGACAAATATGTGTCTGTATCCCCTCTACGTTGTGTTTTACACAAACTGTAAGGTACTCAAACTGTAACGTACTATACACACCCATTCTGCACATTATGGTTTTCCCCTAACAATAGACCTTAGGAGTCATTCCCTATCAATACTGCAGAGCAAATTTTTATTTTTTAAAATAGGTACAGAATGTTCCCTTGTATGCATGAACCATCAATGTCATTGCTGGACATTTAGGTTGTTTCTAATCTTATGCTGTTACAAACAAAGCTGTAATTTATACCAATATTTTAGAATAACTTCAAAACGAGCTGAGTTTTAGAGGGCACACAAGGTAAGGAAATGGAAATACTAATGGACGCAGACACCTCTTTTGAGAACTACAGCTGTGCAGGGGAACGGATAAATAGGGAGCCGGGGAAGGAGATGTGGGGCTAAAGAAGGGCATTCTAAAGATGGAAGATGCTTCAAGGGAATGAATACAACAGAGTAATTCAATAAAGAGTGCATGAGGGTGGGGGAGGGAGGCAGTCAGGAAGAGCCTCTGCCAGTGATATTTTAGCAGGTGTAGGAGGATGACTTAAAATGGTATGAGGCCCTGTGCTGAGTGCTGTGGGAACAGCAGGTTGGATGAATGGACACAGGCCTTCAGGAAGGTTCCACTCCAGCAGGGAAGCTACGATGTTTCACAAATCAGTTGTGGTATTGTTAGAAAGTGGTTGATTCTGTTACTGAGGTATAAACGTCTATAAACATCCCACTGGGTGCCTGCTGGTGGAATTTGCTCACACTTCCGGTGATTCCCTGGGTTTTTGATAAACCATTAGCTGGAGGAGAGGAGAATGATATTTTGCCTGGAATTTGTGGATTTTCCTATAGGGATTAAATGACATGCACGCCCTGGAAGGCTGAAAGAAAAGAAAAGGAAAGAAAGAAAGAAAGGAAGAAAGGAAGGAAGGAAGGAAAGAAGGAAGAAAGGAAATAAATAAATAAAAATCCCAAGAATTTATATTCCTGATGGCTTTGCTGATGGTCGTGTAAATTGTATATTTAATCAAAGGCACTCGAATGTCTCTTTTTTTTTTTTAACTATTGAAGAGCCATTTAAATGTCAACATAAGTGATTCCCTCCCAAATAGTGCTGTTTATACATTACTTCCCCTAATAGACCATAATGATTCATAAGGAGGCATTTCGCGCCTCTAAATTGTAGGCCTATTGAAATATAAATTAAGATGATAAATAATTTGACCTTACCTGAGAGTACTAAGTATTTACATGTGTCAAATACGAAATTACCCTGAATATCAGGGTCCCTAAAAAGGCAGCCTTCCTCTCCTGGCTGAATTCAATAAATGAAATGGGTTTAAATATCTCCCTTAGAGTGTGGAGAAAAGAGAGGGGCAGACACAAAAGAACGGGCCGGGGACCCGGCCGTCCCCGCCCTCCAGACTTCGCCTTGGCCTGGGGGCCCGGGACCCCTCCCCGGGAGTGCAAAGCGGGTGCCGGCCGCCCCCGCGTGCCCCGCGCGCCCTCTTCGCCCCCTCCTCCCGCGACGCCGCTGGAGTTTCTAAACATGGAGTTTCATACAGGAACTTTGCCAGGCCGAGCTCGCCGCTCTCCCGGGTCCCCGCAGCGGGATTCACCGAGTCGGCGGCGCCGCGCGGCCTCCCCGCCCCCACGCCTCCGGGGAGCCGCTGACCTGGCGGCCTCCAGCTCCGCAAAGCCGCTCCGCCAGGTTCATAACCCGAGAAGGCGCGGAATCTCCCGGGCCCTGCGCCCCCGCCCGACCCTGCCAGGGCCCCGGAGGGTGGCAGCTGGGCGCCCTCGGCGGGACCCGAGCCCAACCTGCCCGCCGGGCCTGTTTGTTGGCGGCCGCCTGAGCTTGGGGCCCGGGGCTCGGCGAGCTCTCCGCTCCCCGGACCGGGGCCGAGCCGCGGGGGTCGCCGAGGCGGCGGAGGGGCGCAGGCCACGGAGGACCCGGGCTGGGTGCGTTGACCGCTCGCGCCGGGTTTTTGTTTTGTTTTGAAGCCGGGCGTGGGGGAGGGGAAGCACCTTGTCAATGAGAAATTTCCTGTTCGCAAGACTCTTCTTGCAGAGTTTCTGTCCTGCCCTTGAACTGACAAGTGGATCTCCGCAGCGCGAGCCCCCGAGAGTTCATCCAGCCGCGCCGGGCGCGCGCAGGGGTGGGGGCGGGGGCACCCGCGCCGCGGCGCCGAGCCCCCGGGAGCCCGGTGGAGCGGGGCCGACGCCTGCCCTCCCGGTTCCCGGGCGCACCCGTGAGCGCCCAGCCGAGCGGTGACTAATCTGCGGCTCTGGGCCTCTTGGCGCGCAGCCCGGGCTCGCCTCCCGCCCCCTCGTTCCATCCCCCTCCCCGCCGGCCTCCCGGCCCCGCCGCGCCGAGCTCCGCGGAGAGAATCGCGCGGGCCGCCGCCGCCGCCGTCGCGTTCCCGGGAGTGTGGGAAGCGGGTCGAGGCAGGCGGCTCCCGAGCCGTCTCTCCAGTCGCTCTTCTTCGACCCAGGCCCAAGTGTGCGTGTGTGTTTCCTTCCCCGTAAGCACTTTGATCAGCGTTTCCTCAGCGCCGCGGAGGAGCCAGGGCGAACCGGAGCTTTTAACCCCCTGCGTGCCGCCCCACGGTGGGCTCCGTGGGGAGGGTGCCGCTGGGAGACTAGTCGACACGGGGGCCATCGGTTTGGTTTGGCAAGCCAGTGTCTGGAGGAGCCCGACCGGATCCGAGGAGCTTGCCCAAGCGCGGCAGGCTCTCCTGGGGAGAGCAGGCCGCGAGGCCCGGGGCGGCTCGTTAATGTTCCAGCCTGCCCGGGGGCCGCACAGTAACCCGACCTGACTGGCGAGGCGAGGTGCGGGCTTGAAAGGCCCGGCAGGCGGAGGCTTCTGGAGGGGATCTGGAGGCCCCGGGGGGACCCCCTTTCACGCACCCTGTCCGCTGGCGCGTGGACGGTTCCCAACCCGGGGTGGGGGCCTCGCTCTCGCCCCGCGGACTCGGCTCTGGCTGCCGCTCCCTCCCCTGGCCAGGCCTCGCCGGGGAGTTAATGATTGATTTACTGGCTCCGCGCGGCCGGCGCCCTCCCAGCTATTTGTCCAAGCTGAGGAGTTGCTGGCGAGCAGCGCAAAGGCCGGGAGCGCGGGGGTCGCCCGGGAAGGGAAGCCGCGCTGCTGACGGGAACGAGCGACCACTTGATTAGCCCCCACTGAGCGGCTCTAGCCGTGTCCGGGGCGAACCTGCTGGAGGCCCGGGCCGGGCGAAGGGAACATTGGGAAGCGCCACACGTAAACGGGTTGGCAGCTGGTGATTAGGCCGCCCGGTTTTATGAGTCATAATGGGTCGCCCGCCTGGCCCTCAGCCTGCTCGCTGTGGACTCGGCGCGCCGGGGTCCAGGCGGTGGACCGTTCCGGGCCGTGCAGAGGGGGATGCTCTGGGGGGGGCTGGGCCGCCGAAGGCGTTGCGCAGGATTTCCTCTCATTTCTCGCGGAAGGCAACACAAACACCCTAAATCAAACCGCTCCGACAACCGAGGGCTCCACACAGACACATCAATAAGAATTTCGCCTCCCGCGTTCGAACGCACTGAAACACTTGTCCTATTTTTATGCAAATGACACCACACAAATAGATCTCGCAGGCCCGGGAGTGGGGCGAGAGGAGGAGGGGCGCCGCCGCCCCAGCCTGGGGGCTGTGAAGGGGGGAGGGAGTCCCAAGCCCGCACCCCGGGACCCGCGCCGGCTCGGGCACAGCGGGTCTGGTACTGGCCAGGCGGCCCGCCCCGCGCGCAGTGGCTCCCTGCCAGCGCCGCCAAGTCGGCCGCGTCCCCAGGCTGCCTGCAGAGGCGGATTAGGGAAGGAGCGAAGCGAGCCTGTGACTAATCGCGGGGCCTCGGACCGGAGCACCAAGGCCATGTGCGACTGACAGGATCGACACTAGCAGAGGACACGGCGACGCCTCGCTTAATTGCAGGCTTAAAAAATTGCCGCCTGAGCAGCTCCGGTGCGGAGCCACGGCATGCGCTCTGGGCTGGGGAGCGCGCCAGGGTGACCTGCGCTCTCGCCCGGGGGAGGGACGTTTGGCGTCTCCTGGATCGAGGGACCCGGCCCTCCTGTCCGTTCCCCACTCTGCAATGTCCCCCCACCCCGCTTGCGGACCGGGCTGTAGCTGAGCCGACCAGCAGAGTAAGATCCAGCTCCCAGGCCTAGGTTTCTGACCCTTTCCGCCGTGGGGCCCACGTTCCCCCTTCTCGCCATAGATCCTATAAAAGAGGCTATACAGTTGGAGGTGAGAGATTCCAACAAACCCTTAATATAAAAACCACACACGCGAACCACTTTCTTCTCTTCCCTCCCCTTCCTTCTCCATCGGCTGATACAAAGCCCCGAATGACCAAAGGGAGGGAGAGAGGCAAGTCAAGGCTTCAAGGAGCGAGGTCACCGAGTGCCAAAAACTCGGGGCTCACGGATACGCACCCTAGGCTCTTCACCCCTGGTCACAGTCCCTCTAGCCCAGACCTCCTTCCTGGAGCGCTGAGGCCTCTCAGGGGGAGAAGGGGGGAAGCGTTGGTAGGCCGACTGGCCTGTGTGTGAGAGGGGAGGGGGGGGAGGCGGGGTGGCGGGGAACCCAGCGAGAGAAGTTTCCACCACGCTCTGGTCGGCTGCTGCCAAAATCCCCGGGCCCCTCCCCGCCCGCACCGCCTTCCGTTGCCACCACAAGTTTGGTTTAACGAGAGCTCGGGACAAAAGCAAACGTTTTCTATAGACCCCGAAAACAAAAGGGAAAGAGACGCGCGGGGCGGCCGAGAAGCGGCTGCTAGCGTAATGGTGCCGAGCGGACAGCAGAGCATTAGAACTGCAAAAGCCTCGCGGGCGGGAGGAAGTGCGAGGCGGGAGGCGGGAGCGAGGGGAGGGCGGGCGGGGGAGGGGCGCTGCGCCATGTTTCCGTGTCACCCGCCGAGTCGCCGGCGCTGGGCTCGGCCGCCGGCTCCCGCCTGCCTCCGTAACAGCAGAAAGCGTGCGATTAGCAGCCAGACAGGCGGGGACTCCGGGCCCGCGGGGCCGCCGCACACGCCGCCCGCGGCCCGGCCCCGCGCCCCCCCGCCCGCCGGGTAATCATCCTCCTCGCTGCAGCGCTGTGTGCACTCTCATTAGAGCAGGGAGGCTTTTCTCTGCGCACTCGCTCGGCTCCCGCTGGCAAAACAACGCCTTTCCCGGCCGGGCCCTGGGCCAGGAGCTCCGGGGAGGGCGGGACGGGGGAGGGGGGGTGAGGCAGGGCAAGCGGCGCAGGTCATCTCGGCTGCCCGATCTCCTCTGGACACACAGGAGATGGGGAGGGTCCATCGGCCCTGCCCACGCCGAGTGGCAAAGTCCGAACCCCGTACCAGTGCCGCCATGGCCTACTCTCGTCCCCCGCCGGAGGCTAGAATGGGGGCCGAGGGGAGATGAGTGTGTCTGGTTTGGAGAGCGGGGGCGGACACCGGGAAGACTCCCAAAACAGGTTTTGCCCCATCTGTCTTGCGAACGACCTCCTGAGGCCAGAAGCTGGATCCCAGGGGTGGCGGCCCTTCGACCCTCAGGGAGACCCGAGTCCCCGAGCTTCGGGCTTGATCGCACAGAAAGGGTGGGAGTTGGGGGCGGCCAGGGCGCGGCTGCGCCTGGCCCTGAGCTTCGGAGCCCCATTTTCTCCTCCGCGATCTCTGCACACAACAGTAGACAGCCTCTCCCGGCACCACGCGCCCAGCTGCAGGGCCCGGGAGCAGGTGTTCCTGCCCGGCCGGAGTGGCGGCTCCGCGCCCCTCCTGTCCCAGCTGCCGGGGGAGCCGCGCTGATGGCGGTAATAGAGGAAGGTCTCGCTGGACCTCGAGAAGGGTCCTCCGGGTTTAAATGGGGATGCCCCAGGTCGAGGGCGGCCGCCTGGGACTAGGAGGGATCGAAGGTGACGCGCGACCAGCCCTCGTCTGGAACAGCCCTAGGGGCCAGCGGAGGCCGCTCGGGGCGGCGCAAGGGCTTCCGGTCCCGGTGACTGCGGCGGCGGCGGCGGGGCGGCTGGGAAGTTCCCGGGGCGGCCGCGAGGAGCACCCTCCCCTGGCTGCCGCCGCCGCGCAGCTTTCGGAACGGCGCCCTAGAAGCCTCTCGGCGTCTGGCAGCGCCGCTCTCGGCCGGCGCGGGGCTGGGGGCTGCGGGGTGGTCCGGACCCAGCCCCCCGCAGGGCGGGGGAAGGGGGGCCGGAGACCCCGCGGGAGCTGTGGCGCGCCTCCCTGCCCCCGCTCCTCGCCGCCGCCGCCGCCGCCGCTGATATGGCGGGCACGTGAAGCGCAGCTCGGCGCCTCGGCGCCAGCCAGGGAGCGGCCTGCCCCGCCGGCTCAGCTTACCCGCGGGCCCAGGAACGCGGAACCGAGCCCGGCCGGGCCCCGCAGAGCCCGCGCCCCCGCCCCGCTCCCAGCTCGCCGCGGCCCCGCACCCCCTCCCCGCCCGCGCCTGGCCTTGGGGCCGCGCCAGACTGCTCGCCCGAGGGGAACTCAGGCTGACTAATGGGACGCGTGTGGGCCTTACGTGAGGCCCGGCTGTCAGCGGATGCCCGTTTGCTTGGCGCCTACGCCGGGGCCAGGCTTTTCGCGGAAGGGCGAGAGGAGGGGTTTCCCCGCTCGGCGGTTTCGGCTCCCCGGGGACTATCCGGCCGCGGCTAGCCCCGGGCTTTAGGTCGTGCCCGGAGAGGGCAGACTCGGTGTGCGCTCAGCGCCGAGTTGCGAGCCCGGGATGGGGGGTGAAGAAGTGGGAGCTCGGGAGCTGTAAGCCGGAGGTGGGCGCAGAGGCTCATCAACTCAGCCTGGGGCGCCTGCCTTGATGTTTGCGATCTGGGGCCAGCGGCTGGGCTGGGGGGAATTTACAGGCCGCCCTGCGGGCCTGGAGTTCAATACCGAAACCTCCCTCAACAAATACAAAGCCTTCCGGAAACCCCTTGGTGAGATTTTTGTGCGAGAAAAGAATTTTATAAGACTCCCCGAGAGTCCGGTTCCGCTGAGAGTTCTCGGGTTCCGGGGCGCATGACGCCTTTTCCTTCCTTTACAGGGGCCTGTAAAGATCAGCAGAGTTTCTTATTATTTCGCATTAACAACCGCTTCGTGTTGACATAGTTATATGATCCTCCCAAATATAACTACCTGTTTAGTTTTAACACACGAGCGCGATGGTGAAACACAAACAGCGATCAGGAACTCAGGAGAAGGAAAACCCGGCTGCGAGCCTGGGGTTGGATGCAGGATAAATCCTCATCACGCATCCCTGGTTTTATTCAGCCTAATTACACTAGTAATCCTGCCCCCCACGAGAAAGCCTGAAACCCTGTAGTCGAGGTGCGACTTTTCCTGGGGAGCCCCGCGGATGGGGAGGGGGTTGCTGGTGTAGAGAAGGTGAGTTTTAAATGTCAGTTCCAAATGAAAATGCTTTCCTTCAGCCTTTTTCTTTTTTTGATGCAGTTTTCGAAAGGAGCATTTTTGTGAGATAAGAAGTGACCGATCAAAATCGCTGAGGGGAGGTTGTAAGCAGCCGCTTTGCCTCAGCTTAGCGTTATCTTATCTTTCACACTTGCATGGCGGAAAAAAAAATTGGCTTATCTTTATCCCCACCCCCTTCTCGCCTTAATTGCTAAAAAACACTGGTGTGTTAAACGGGGAGGAAGGAGGTCTCTGGATTGTCAGTGGAAAGGGAAGATTCAAAAATGTGGGCGCCTGGGGGGAAGCCGGGGTAGTAGGGTTTATTCTTTCCCCCAGGCCTTTCTTTTTAGTACAACGTAGAAGGTCCAGTCCGGGGTGGAAGGCTCGATGGCCAGATTTAAAAAAAAAAATCTGGGGATGGCCTTGGGTCGTGTGGCTTCCCTAGGCCTCACTTTCTCCTTGGTGCATTTACCAACCTCTTCTCCCCTTCATCCCTCAGAAGCTAGCGGTGGGTCTCGGGTTGAGGCCTCTCACTCTGCCTTCATTCCTACCCCCCCATACACGTCCCCCTTTTGGGGAGCGGGATGCAAGGCTGGGGCGCACGGCCTGCTGGAAATCATTAAAATATATGCGAGTGTCTGCAAACACACACTTTTAAATCATGGCGTTTCCCCTCCACGCTGGTATATTTAAACTCCAGAGCGAGCTGGATCTCCTCCCTCTCAGTCGTTTGTCTGTGTCACCGACAGGCCGCTAATGGCCGGGCTTCCAGGCGCTGTGCATTATGCATTAGCCTCCTCCCTCCGCCGCACACAGAAGGTTCTGTCAGGCCTCGCAAAACAAACCACCCTGCGCACCCCCCCACCCCGCCCCGCGCTCGCGGCCGGGGGCTGCGCGACTGCCAACGTGCTGGAGACGCCGGGATGGGGGGGAGCATCGCGGGCGAAGGCCGAGCAGATTGGACCCGGAGGGGGGAGGGGGGAGGGGGAGGGGGGAAGTGCAGCGGATTAGGCCGTTTGGAATCCCCAGCCCTGCGCTAGCCCCAAGCTTTGCTCCCTGGCTGACCTTCCCGGGGCAACCGCCCCGCGCCACTCACCTCTGTGCCCGACTTTGTGGTGGCCTCAGAGGTACTTAGGGACAGGCCAGCGCCGCGTTTTCATCTGCTGGGCGGTACTCCCTTCCTGCCCCGAGCGAGGGGCTGGCGGAGCCTTCCAGATCCCTCCAGTCCCCGGGATAGTGCCCGCGAAGGGGCTAAGGGTGGTGCATGTCGGCAGGGGTCCCGCGGCCACCGAGGAGGGAAGCTGCAAATAAAACGGCTCTGGCGGAAGGCCGCCCTGCTGGGTCTGCGAGCGAAGAGTTGGTGTTCTCCGCCCCCTCTCCCCGCGGTTCCCACTCTCTGACCCCGACTGGGTAAAATATGAGCTGGAGGCACCTCGCTAAATAAGCAGCCGGGGCGGGACGTGGCGTCTGAGTTTACCTACAGGAGCATCCAGCCCAGCTCGGTGGCTTCGAGGGCTCTTAAGCAGGGGCCAGGTGGGGCGCAAGACGGGGCCTCCCCAAGCCGCCAGTATTTATGCTCATTCGGCTGACATCCGTCTACCCAGCAAGCCCCTCAGTGTCAGCGGTAGTTCACCCACCGGTGCCTGGTCAGAGCCTGAAATCTAACCCAGACCAGAAATTCTGAGAGGCAGTTGCTACTACCATGTTGGGCCTGCCTTCTGGACCCTCCTCCCACAAACGCCCAGTAACCGTTCAAAGACTAGACAGAAAGAGCAACTGTCTTCAACCTGGAGACCCCTAAGTCTAGCAGACTCCTACCAGGGAAGGCAGCTACCTTTAGATGTTTCCAGATAGGTGAAATCCCTGGGACAAGGATGCCTTGTGCTTGGGAGATGGGCCAGTGGGTCTTCTAAGTGCCACTTGGTAAGCCCAGAGCTCTTTTGCAAAGTGACCAGGGAAGACTGTTATTGTAGGTTTGTGTGTTTTTAAAAATAGTTAACATTGACAGGCTAGCTCACACTATATAGAGTAAAAATGCATTCTCTGTAATCACACAAATCCCACCTATTCCGATAACCAGTGGCATAGACGTGAGAACAGCCTCTGAAGAGCGCCATCGGGGCCTACAGAGCTTTATGACTTAGTTCCTGCAAGTATGTTACAAACAAACCCCACACACCATGTTAGGGTCCCAGGGTCCCCCAAACACCAGGTAAGAACCGCACCACGGGATGCATGGCCTTTCCCCTAGGCCTTGGGCAGTGACTGAAGGTGTGGAAGAGGGCCTGGCAGACCTTACACAGTCAGCCTGGCAGGAAAAGGGCGACCAGGCTCCAGGCCTGCTCCCCGGAAGTGCCAACCTGCTTGTCCAGTTGCAGAGGCTGGATAGAATCCGCAGCAGGAGAGTGCCCGAGAGCCATAGGTTATAACTGGGAGACCCTTACCAGGGGACAAGAGGCAGGTGGGAGAGGAGTGGCCCTGCGGCTCAGTTGGAAGCACCTCGCCATTCTGTGCCTATTTCTCCGCTGCCTGTGCGGCCTCCCCTCCCTTGCGCTCACTCACTGGCTCTCTCCCGCCGCCTCCTCCTTTGCTTTCATTGAAATCCTCCCCTTGCTGAGTGCCGAGTGTAGCAGCCTGACCCCCAGGTCAGCTCCTGAGGGACTCGTGGGAGGGCAGGGGAGGAGGGAGCAGGAGTAGGCCCTCACAGGCTGCAGGCTCCACAGTGTCCCCACTCCCAGAGCCCCTTCCCAAGTGAGGACACAAGATGGGACTGCCATTCCTGAGCTTTCCGCTTCTCCTCCCTGGAATAATGCCAACTAACTGGGCCAATAGGTGTAAACTCCCTCCCCCTCCTCCACCTTAGAGCACCCCAGGAAAAATCTCACATTTTAATCCCCAGTGAGTCATGAACCCCTCCCCCCACGTACATTCATGCCTCTTAGGACTGCCTTAATAAGATATTTTTTTTAAGTCCCACGGAGTTGCAAAATATATCCCTCGGAGATGGAAGAGAAACCTTTTAATCCCACCAAGGATACCACGGAGGCAAGACTCCTTAAAAAGGGTGTGTGTTGTGTGTGTGTGTGTGTGTGTGTGTGTGTGTGTGCGCGCGCGCGCGCGCATGCTGCAAATTACGTCAAAGGCGAATTTACTGGTCTGTTTGTCTCCAGCATCAAATTTCTCCCACAGTCAGCCCTCCTCTGGCCCCTTCGCATTTACGGCACCGCCCCCCTCCCCAATTCATTTTAACTTTTAAAGTTAGACAAACAGGCCCCTTTGTCAGCAGCCCCGGGAGGCCACAGGACTCGGAGAGGCAGCAGACTCCGTGTTTTAACTTGGTTCCTGGATTTTCCAAAAGTTCTGGACTGTTACACGCAACTTTCAACTCCGGGAAAAGCCTGTGCCTGGGGGGAGAGTTGGGGAGGCATGGGAAGGGGAGAGAAGGTGGCTGGGCATGGGGCCAGGGTCTCTGCGGTGGCCTAACTGAGCCAGAAGAGCCTGGCACGGCTCCGCACTCACCCAGGCCAGCTCTCCCTCTCGGCCCACAGTGGCACAGCGGCCTCCTTGCCTGGAACCGCATTCAGAGTGTTTCCCCACAAATACCCAACTTCAGTCTTCCCGGTTATTTTAGATTTGTTTTGAATAAAAGGAGTTGCTTCAAAAAGAAATGTTGCTACAACACACAACCAGAGGCCTTTTCTCCAGCTGTGTCTGTAACTTGCATGCGTTCAGTCTAATAACTTTTAATGTCTGGCCCTAAAATGTCTTTATAAAAAATAGCTTTACAGCATAATAGTCCAGGTGTCTTTCTGCTTGTTACCGGAGATTAAAAAAATGTGTGGGTTAGCCTTCAGAGACATCCACCTCCAGAGACCAGGAAGAAAAAGGCGTACATTCCATTATGCAGGCACGGGTCCTGGAAGCCGTGGCGGCCCAGCAGGGCTGGGAACTGCTCACAGGGGCACTTGCCCGCCTGTCTTTTGCATCAGTTGTTTTAAGCAGCTCTGGAGCATGAAGATTTAATTCTGCCCGAAGTTTCGGGTTTCAAACGGTAGAGATGTTTCACTTCTGCTTTGAAAAGGGCTGTTTTTATAACTATGTACTGAGAACTAAAACAGAATAAATAAAATCGCACCTAACACCAGTCCCGCAGTCAGTATTAAGTCTAATTTTTTTAAAGGGATCTGCTAGCTAGAGCTGATTTTGGCCTTGACCTTGACTTAGTAATCAACTTGAGATGCTTTTGATTATTTTTGGCATGGAGACACTCCAGGATATTTTAAAACTTTCCGTGTGGATTTACAAGCCACCTCCATTTCGGATTGATGTTCTCATCGAGCCTGCACCATCTTGTCCTTAGGCAGAAAGAGACTCCCCCACGTTCAGCATAAAAAGACCCTATCCAGCAACGGAGTGGGGTCACCTTTTGCGGCGGTGTCCGGGCCCGGTTAGGCCGGAACACCCCTCCCCCACTCCCACCCCTTCCCGCCCGCTTCACGAACTGGGGCTTCTCGGCTCGCCCTAGAGGCTCTGCGCTCTGGGGAGGCCGGAACCTCGCCTCTCCGCTTCCCCCTCTCGCCTGCCTGCCCCCGCCCTCCCCCCGCGCCCAGCGCCGCGCCGGGTGCGCTGGAGAAGCTCAATACGTGTCAATTGAATTGAACTGCTGCGGGCGCAGGCTGTACGCCGCCGCCGAGCTCCGATCAGCACGACGTTACCGAGTGGAAATTTATGGAGCGAACGGTGTAAGCCAAAAGTTGCTCCCTGCCAAGGAAAATAAAACGCGGGAGATAATCTCCCGAGGCAAGGGTGAGGGGCCAGGACAGACCCTCTAATCATCTGAGATGCAGACTGTGAAAAGCCCGAGAACGGGGAGAAATTCTGGTGGATCTCCACTCCCCTACCGCTCCCACCCCCGCCTCCTTGTGCCCCACGGGCTGCCTCCTCCATCCCCCGCCTCTCCAAACAATTCCCACACAATCGAAACGTCCGGGGAACTCGGGCGCGGAGTTCGGGCGGAACGGCCACCGTTGCCCAAGGTGGTGTTTTCAGGTAGCTCTTGACACCGAAATGGGAAAGGGCTTCTCCGGGAGGAAGGGGCGACCCAGGGTGGGGATGGGCACCGACGCGCACTCGCCAGGCTCTGCTTGGTCTCGGAGGGGACGCGCGACCGGGAGAGCGCAGCGCTGGTGGCGAGAGGAGGCAGCGGCGGCTGCCGCTGGGGTTTGACAGCTTTGGCTGAGCGGAGTGCTAGGCGCTTTATGGTAATTGCGGTCCTCCACTGGCCTTCTGGGTAGCGAGGGGAGTCTCGGCGCGCGGCTGGGAGAGCCGCCCCCGCCGCCCCCCATCCCCTCGGCTCAGGATCAGCGGGCCGCCCGCGCCGCCGCCGCCGCCCAAGTCGGTCTCTCGCTCGCCCAGGACGCGCGCCCGGGCGGGGTGTGCGCAGCCAACTCGGTCCGAGCGGGGGAGGGGAGGACAAGGGGCGAGGGGGACGCCACCCAAGTGGTCTGGGGTTCGGACCCAGAGAGGCGAAACGCGCCGGGAATCGATGACGGCTGGGGAAACTCGGGCAAACCTTTCTTGGGGAATCACCCCTCCGAAACCCCACCGCCCAGGCGCCGCAACGGAGGGTGAGCGGAGGGTGAGCGGAGGCTGGGGAGCTCAAACTTGCGAGAGCTGGAGGCGGCGGCGGGCGGGCGGCTGTCGCCCGAGCGCTGCGCCTGCGGGGGGAGGGGAGGCGGCTGCTGGGAGGGAGGGAAGGAGGGAGGGAAGGAGGGAGGGAGGGCGGGCGAGAGGGCGGAGGGAGGGGGAGGAGGAAGAGGAGGGAACCAGGGAGGGGGGACGCGTTGGGATCGCGGCGTGCGGCGGCAGACGGAGCCTGGGCTCCCAGCGGCGAGGTGAGGCAGAGCTACGCTCCTTGCTGAAGGCGGACCGAGCTCGGCGGCAGCGGGGGAGACGCGCCGGAGCCCAGACCGCGACCGAGAGCGGGAGCGAGGCGGCAGCGGCGGCGGAGGGGGAGCCCGCGAGCTGCCGGGCGGGGAGCCCAAGCCGCGCTGTCGCCGCGCAGGGAAGACTTGGCCAACACACTCACACACACACATTCACACACCCAGCCCGAGCGGGCGCTCGCGGCGAACCGTCAACATGGCGCTGGGGCTCCTGCCCGAGCGCGGGCGGCAGCAGCGGCGGCGCGAGAGCTGCTGAGCCCGGCCGAGCCCGGCCCAGCCGCCGGAGCCCGGAGGATCGCGCGGGGCTGTCGCCACCTGCCCGGAGGCTTTGAGCCCGCCCCGCCCTGCCCCGCCCCCACCCGGCCCAGAGCCCACCCCTCGGCGGGGCCGACCCCGAGGGCAGCCGGCTGGCAGCAGACGGCGAGGGAGGCGAGCGAGCGCGGCGCCGCGAGCGGGTTGCGGGCAGCGGGGGACGGCAAACTTTGCTGCTCGCCGCGCTTCCCCGGCCCGGCCCCTTCTCCCATCGCCAACGTCGCCACCCCACTTTCCTCCAACCCCGCACACCTCTCCCCACCCACTCCACCTCCCCTCGCTCCTCCTCGCCGCCTCGACTCTGCTCCGGGGAAAACTTCAAAGCGCCGGATCGCAGGCTCCCTGCTTACTCCCCGGCCGGGGATTTCAGGTCAGTGCCCGGAACACCTTTCCCCGGGGAGGCCGCGCGGGCTGGCGGGCGTGCGTGCGGCGGGCTGCAGTCGGCCCCCTCCCTCGGGGCCCAGACTAGCGGCGGGTGGCTCCTCTGACTCTCGCGTACCCCTCGAAGCTTGTGCCTCGCGCTTCACTTTGGCTGCTTTGCTCGCTTTCGTTTTTATTTCCTAGCTGTAAGTTATTAAAAATGCAGCCAACCTAAGCGGCCCCGCGTGGGCTTCGGGGAGGGAGGGGCGCGGCGGGGGGGGCCTGCCGCCCCCCTGGGGGCTGGGAGGAGAGCAGGGAGTTCGCGGAGTGGAAGTTTGCAGGCAGTGTGTGCCTGTGTGCGCGGGAGCGCGGTCGTCGCTGAGCGCCGTGAGTCGGGCGGGGGGGCGGGGGGGTGAGCTGGGCTGGAAGCTGGGAAGCTCGGCTCGGCGTTAGCTCGCTAGCAGGAAGGGGAGGGCGGCGGGTTCCCGTCTGCTTTCTTTTTCGACTCGGGAAAGAACTGTAAAAACCCCCAGCCGCCGCTGCCTCGTCTCGCTTCTCCGGGGGCAGCTCGTTCTTGCTCGTGGAACGACGGCGTGTGCGTGCGCGAGGGTGTGTGTGGCGGGCGCCCCGGGCCGAGCCGAGCTCGACCTGCCGCCGCTGCCGCGCGACTCGGGAGGGGAGTCCCGGTTTTTTTGTTTTTTGGGTTTTTTTTGGCTTGCTCCAAAGCGTGAATCACGTGGATTAACAAAAAAAAATACTAGGAAATCGAGCAGAGCGAGGGGTTCCGACTCGGCCCGCCCGCCAGCCAGCCAGCCAGGTCAGACGCTTTGTTTTGTAAATGTTCTTTTAAAATTTTAATCTGCCACCCTGGTCCACCCCCAACCTCCCCGCGACGTCGTGGGGTTGGTTTTAAGTTGTGAGACCCCAGGGGTGGGGGTAGATCGTGCGGGGGCGGCGGCGGGCGGGGGGGCGAGACCTGGGTCGTCCTCTGGGCAGCGAGGAGTCTGGTGGAAAGCCCTGTAGGGCGTGTGCGAGTCTGCGGCCGGAGGAAGTTGGTCCCACTCGGAGGGCGTGCGGCGCAGAGGCTGAGGGCGAAGAGGAACTTGCGCACCCGGGCGCGATCCTCGGCCGAGGCGGGGAGGGCGAGGCGCCGCCGCGCCGCGGGGCCCGCGCTCGGAGCAGGCGGGCGGCTGCGCTGCAGAGCCTCTGCCAACTAGGGGGCTCGGGGCGGCGGCGACGTGCTCCTGCTGTTTACCAAGCAAGCCCCGGGGCGCCGTGTGCGGAGTAGGGCGGCTCGAGGCACGCGTGGTCCCGGCGGGCTTCCCGCCGCCTGCACTCTCGAGTGGGCACGTCCCCGGGTCCCTGAGACGCCTGAACCTGGCCGCGTGTAGGCCGAGGCCGGGGCGAGGCTTAATTTGCTGTTAATGAATCTTTTCCATAAAGTCCGCGATCTCTAGCTAGAGGCTGTGAGTGCCCGCGCGCGAGGGCGCGCGCCGCCGGCGTCTAAAGGGTTGGGGGGTTGGGGGGATGGAAGAGCGAAGGAGGGGGGAGGGTTATGTGTATTTAAAAACAAACCTTAAAAAAAGAAACCAGCGCGCTTCAAATAGGTATTCGTACAGCCTCCTGTGTCTAGAGTAGACTGCTCAGGGTTTTAGCTGTTTTTTTTTTTTGTTTTTTCCTTTTTTGAGAGAAGGCCAGAGGAGGGGTAGTGGTATTTGATTCTAGGGGTAGTCTCTGGAGAAAAATCCTTAAAATGACTTGGGAATAAAAACGAGGAGGAAATGGCCCACCCCAGAAGGTGGTGGGTGGTGAACGCAGACAGACTTGGGTATTTCTAGCCATCTGACACTTCCTGTGGCACTGGAAACGGACACCGCGGGCCGAAATCAATCCTTACGAGGTGTTGGATTCGGTTTGGCCAACAGAATTGCTTGTGTGGAAAGCATTTTAATTGTCGGCCTCCGAGACTCCTGTACGTGGACACTTGGAAAATACGTTTGCTTCTCGACCCTTCCCACTCCACCCCCGACCTGTTATCTGGTCTGGGCTTTGCAGTGTTGGTTCCCGTGTTTATTTTGGGCACGATTTCACCGCGTGGAGGAAGGGGGGAGATGGCGGTGATTAATATGCCGTCCAGGTTTAATCCGAGGCTGGTCTTTAGTGTGCGGGTTTACGCCGCCACTCACCGGGATTGCCTGGGGTAGTGAGGGGGGCGCGCGGGGTTCGGGCGCCAGGCGCTCCGCGGGCAGGTCGGGGTTGGGGCTCGGATGGCCCCAGCGCTGTCCTTTGAGGCGCTGTCACCAGTAGGTGACTGAGAGTTAATTAGGAAGTGTTCTCCGGATCAATGGGCCGCACAGCTCATTAGCGATTCTCTCCAGCCCTTTGCAGGGCCGGCCGGGCCTCTGCCTCCCACACAGGCCGGGGCCCCGCGGCCCGGGCTGCGGAGAGCGCCGCTGGCAAGTGGGGAGGGACGGGCGGCGAGGGGCGACCGGGAGGCGAGTGTAACTTCGCCGGGCGGCGCGTTGCGTGCGGCGCCTCGAGGCCCGCGCAGCCCGCTCTTTCTTCCTGCTCTCGGTCGCCTCGACTGTGTCTTTAACTCGCTCCCGCTCGCGTCGCTGCCTGGCTGCTCCTCCCCGCCTCCCTCGCCTATCTCTTGTTCTCTAAGCACGACGCCTGTGCTCCCCGCCCAGTTTGGGATTAGACAAGATAAAAATAGGACTGCCCAGCGCGCAGAGCTGTGACTGTGCCCCGGCTGCCGGGCTGGCGGGAGCGCTGGGGGCCGGGGCCGGGGCGGACCCGCGGTGCGCTTGGGGCAGCCCGAGCCCGTAGGTTCCCACCCCGACCCTGCAGGCGCGGTCACGCTCCAGGGTTCTGTCCGCCGGGAACCGTGCGGGCAGGGGGACCTGGGTAGGGTCTCCGCACTCTCGCGGGTGTTGTTGGTGTGCCTGTGATAGATCGGTCTAGACAGGCATGCAGGCTCCCTCCCGGCTGAAGGACGGGAAGGGGGGGGGCGGGCCGCGGAGGCGGCGGCAGACTCCCGTGAGCGAGCGAGCCTGCGGGCCCAGCGACCAGGGTGGAGGGAAGGCTGCGAGGGTTTCTCTTAACCCTTTAAAGACGGTAGGGAGAGTGGGGGTGGGGAGTGTAGTAGAAATTCCTGGAGGCAAAGTAGCCCCCTGGGGAGAGGAGGCGGGAGTCTGGGCTTAGGGTTTTCCTTTCTCTTCTGTGTATGCAATCTCACATCCTGGTACATTGGGCTCGATTCTTCGACAAACCAAACGCAGCTGCTAGGTGATCTAATTTGACCCGATACTTCTCAATGGGGGAGGTGTGAACACACACAGTGGGCACCCTCACTTAAGGAACTGAGTTGGGGAGATGCAGAGGTTAGACCTTAATGTTCCCAGCGGCCCAGTATGTGAAGGTCTGCTCAGAGCTTTAGTCGGTGGGGCCTCTGACCGAGAGTGCTGCCGACCAAAGACCCAAGCCTGAAATGCCTGGCCAGTGTGTACAGGTATGCATCGGAGAGAGCAAAGGGGTCCTTGAGTTGTCTATGTAAATAAAAACACTTTTAACCATGAACTTGTGGAGAGTTCAAATAAGATATGTGCAGGGAGGCAGCCTCCAAACAGGAGTTGGACAGTGATTGTGTACAAGATCGATCATTTGTATACACATACATGGGGTCAACATTGAATTGGTCTAAAAATTTAATACAACTCTGCAGGCATTGGTCTCGTTCTTTCCCTGAGGTAGAAATTGGTGGGTGGGTTACCCTATAGAGAAATGAATCATTAGTCACACTCCTCTCCTTCCCCCTCCTCTCCCTTTTAGGGTTTGTAGTCTTAGGGGATCCTCTAGTTACATTAAACTGCAAACCCATATTGGTCTAGGAACGAGCCACATTATAGGCAAAGCAAGAATGTAAGTCGTGGGGAGGTGTACGTGTTAGACAGGAATGCACAGATTAAGATGTGTGCCTGAATGACATGTGCTGAGACAAATCAAGACACTTGGGCTCTGATGCCCACATGGAACAAGAGATACAGAAGAGATAAAGAACTGGCCGCGAGGAATGTAAACATGGGTATGCAAATACTGAGACCTAGAGCGAGATTCTAGGAGAAAATCCCAGACTTTGTTGAGCTGGAAACTGGAGCAGAATTTCTGTAAGTTCGTTCCAGAGACAAAAGCCCATTTAAAGGTGTGAAGAGGGTCACTTGGAAACACAAAAAGCATTCACATGCATACATCCATGCTTAGATACACAGGCTGAATGACAAAAACTCAATGCCTGATGAAGATTTTCCTGCCCAGTGAGACCGAGCCAGGGCACGGAAGTGTGGGCCACACAACCACATTCGCACACTCATTCACTGGGAAATACTGTGTCTTTGGCTAGAGGGAAACTGAGGGCAACGGTGCCTAGCTAAGGGTGGATGGCCCTTAGTTACTAAGATTGCTTCTGGTTATAGTTTCTTCCCATCTAGAGTGGGGAAGAGGGTATGTCTTGAGCAGGTAGGAGGATTTCTGAAAGGTTTTTGAGTTCTTGACCCTGAGAGGATGGATGGTGGAGGAAAAAGAGGAGTAGCTTTGCACTCTGGGTCGGGAGCAAGGGATGTTGCGCTCCTCTAAGTCCTGTTTGCTAAGGTGGCGCAGGGCCTAGTGAACTGATAGAGACTGAACCGAAAGAAGTGCGAAGTTCGGCCTCTGGGCGGAATCAAGGGGAGGTATGCTTTCTTTCCCTTTTTTTTCCCCCCCCTTGAGGAGACCGTGCGGGGACGGCCAGCGTAGGGAGAATTAGCAGGCGCCTCTGTGACCCCAGACGCGCGCGTAAACTCGGCTTGGGTTTGGTTTGCCCGCGGCGTCGATTTGCCGCGGTCCCTCTTTGTCTGAGCCCAGCCGGGAATTCCAGCTTTTATTGGGAAGACCGCACTCGGGTGGAGCCCGCGCTGGGTCGGGCATGACAGCCGGGCCGCGGGGCTGGGCAGGAGGCTCGCCGGCCTCCGAGCCGCCCGAACCCCAGGACGGTCCTCGGGAGTGCCCAGCGGCCCCGGCAATGCCACCTCGGTGGTTTCCTCGAGGGCGCCGGGCCCGGCCGACCCAGCCCGGCGGGGCGGGGGGCCTCACGGGTCCACTTGGGCCGCCGCACCGCCCCCCTCTCCGCTGGCCCCACCCCTCCCCCGCCAGCCCGAGGCCGAAAGGAGCTCTGAAGGCCCTTTGTTAAGCTCCAGGGTCACACCCGTGCCCCGGGGGCCGCGCAGGGGCGGGAGGACCTTCTCCTGGCTGGAGGCCTCCAGCCCTCGGCTCACATGGTTCGGGCCTGGAGGGGCCTCGCCCAGTCAGGGGAGGGGAGGCCGAAGCCGGCCCCGGCCCGACCGGGCTGCTTCGCCCGAGTGTACAGCCGGCAGGATTCTGTCTGTTTGCAAGGCTGGCTGCGCTGCCGGGGCCTAGATGGTGGCGCTGGCTTGAGAAGCAGCCGGGGCAGGAGTGGAAGGTCTTCTCAGGCCACCCCCGTGGCAGCCAAGCCGCCTGTGCCCCGAGCACTTGGCCGGGGACGTCTCCCAACCTCCAGCCCGGCCCGACGGCTTTCGCTGGTTGCCCCCCATGTGTTCCTCCGGAAGGGATAGCTGACTTTCTGTTGGATGGGAATTAACCAACGAGCTTTTCCCTCGCAACGTTTCTGTAGAAGGCCCCCTTTCCCAGCGCAGGCTCATTTCCGCCTGCCCCTAGTCGAGGGTGTTGGAAGTGGGGGGGGGGGGTCCCCGCACTTTGTTATTTCTTAGAACCATGTCTCCCCGGCCAGCCATCGCCCCTCAGCACCCATGGGCTCCGGCGCCCCGTGATTAGACTAGCGGGGAAGTCCACTAGGAGAAGATCCTGACAGCATAAAATATAATTTGATCTAAAAGACAGTTTCCAGTATAATCTCATTATGCATCACAGACTCCCGGTGTTATTTTGTGGAAGGCGGACAATGATCAATTTACATTGACCCGGGGCTGGGCGAGCTTTTAGATGGTAATTGCCATATTGATTTGCATGCAAAAAGGAGACCTGCTAAAATTAAAGACCGGAAGCTAAATTAAACTAAATTTATTGTCTAGGTGCAAACCAGAGGAACTACTGGGGGGAAGAGGGTGAGTCAGGTCAGGGTGCCAGGGGCAGAGCAGGTGAGAGGCCCAAGAGCTTCGGGAGGTCACAGATTTGGGAGCGATCTTTGCCCTGGTGATTTCAAAACGTGAGGAGGGGGCTTGTTTAGGGTATGGGGACCCAGCAGGGAAAAGTTATAAACAGGCACTATTGCATTGAAGGCACTGGGATCTTTTAATGCTAATAGTAACTGCGAAGGGGGAGGAGAGGTTTATAGGGTTATAGGGGTCTTCCTGCACCATTTCCGGCACCCCCCATTTCTATTGTTCTACCCGAGCGCTCATAACCATGCCAAGGGCACCCAAATTCTTGCATCTGAAGAGTTAAATTTTTTTTAAAAAGACAGGCCTTAAACTCTCCCCCCCCCCACCCCCGCGTCAGGTCTTTGGGAGAGAGCGAGAGTAGGGGGCGGTTCTGCATGCCGCCTCGGGCAGGCCCGGACCTTTGGAGGCTGCGGGTTCCTCCCCGGACGCAGCAGCAGTCCCAGACTCGGCCGGACGCCGATCGCTTTGGGAAGCGGATCGCTCCAGGTGGCCCAAGTGGCGGGGGCGGGGGAGGGTCTGCCGGGGCCAGGGACTCACGGTGCCCAGGGGCGGGGGTCACCTCACTGGATGTTGGAAGGGCCTGCACGGAGGGGGTGGAGGAGGGGAGGCGGGGGCTGGAAATCCTGTCCCAATCGACGGTGGTCGCCAAGGCCGGAAAGTTTAAAAAAGAGAGAAAGCCACTGGCTGCGAGCCAGGGGCTGCCGGGCCGCCGGGGCGTGTTTGGCTGGCTAGAGGGGTGAGGACCCGGTTCCGCCATCGCCTCGGTCCCTCCCGCTGCCGAGGCCCTGGCCCGCCCCAGGCGCTCCTGGAGCCATTTCACACATCCGGCGCCTCAGCCACTGGAGGAGCCACCCGCCCGGGGCCGGGAAGCCGCAGGGGCGGCTGAGTGTCCGGCGCTCCTGCCCGTTCCCCTTCGAGCTGAGCTGGAGACCGCCCTCGGTCGTGGAGCCTGTGGCCTCTGTGGCATCGGGTGTGGATAGTTCCCGGAGCTTCTGAAAGCCCGGGGCAGACCAGGAAATTGAGGATGGGGTGCGGAGGGGATGTTGAGCTGCTGGGATGAGAAGTTGGGGAGAGGAGAGATAACCCCAACCTCTGGCTTGTCTCGGGACTTGGCTTTTTGTGGGGACCCCCAGGAGTCCAGGAGGGTCTAGCATCTTGCAAGCCGCTTCCCCCTCAATTGCCTCCCCAGCCCACTTTGGTCCCTGGGTTTTTCATTAAAGTCCTAGGAAAGGTAGATGTAGGCACTCTTTCCAAAGGGCTTTTGCTCTGTCTAGATAATTTGATTTATTGCTTTATGTGGCAAAACTAGGGTGGCAAGCCTTGTTCTAGTTCCAGGTGTCAGCACTTTTTACAGAGACCTAAGAGTAGCACCCACCTCCCACTGCCTGTTCTGGGCTCCTGGAGGAGGGGCAAAGTGGAGCCTTGTTGGGATCCCTGGCCTCACACCAGGGTGTTCCAGTGTAGGGAGATGGGTAGGATGTTGGCAGAAATTTCGAAAGACTTCACATGGACCAAGAGATTTCTGGGTGTAGGAGAAACTAGGGTCCAGGCTTCTTGTGGACCGAATTTCATAGGTGTTAAGTGCTATTCTTTTACCCTGTGTTGGAGTACAAGGGCTTAAGGAAGCCTTCCGAACTTCTTGGGGATTCCGAATGGCACAATTTGACCAATAATTGGCTCCTCTCCGCAACTCCAGGACTGAGTTTGACCGTGGCCCATTTTTACTAGCTGTGTGACCTTGGGGGCAGGTTATTTATGGCCTCTGAGCCTCAGTAAGTTTCTTCATTTGTAAGACTGGGAATAATTATCCACCTTTAGGATCAAAGAATACTTGGCACATAGTAGGCCCCGAGGATTAGTAATTGCTTTGAATGACTGGTCAGATTCCTATAGGTTGCTTCTCCATTCCCTACTGCCCCTGAGATGCCCGCCCCCCCCCCCCAAGACCTGCGTAGGCCAGTGTCTGGGGACCAACCTGCAGGTTAAGCTCCCCTCCAAGGGTATTCCTCAGGCTATTCTTCCAGGTCTGCCTCTGTGGGTTCCTCTTTCCCTTTGTTACAGTTCTTTGCATTCTGGGCTTTAAAGGATTCCATATGAAAAGGCTGGGATTTTTTTTTTTTTCTCCCCCTAAGTGGGATCATTTATATGGTTAGGAATTGATTCCAGAACCGGTATCTAGGTGCTCTTTGGCAAGTCCTCCCGCCATTCTTTCGGGGGGAGGGAACGGCAGCGGCTGGAGGGGAGAGACCTGGTGGGAAGAGGTGAAAGGGTCTGGCCCGCTGCAGAGGCCAGAGGTGCTGTGGTTTGTTTGATAGGGATTAAGTCCGGATGTTATGAGGTCTCAGTGTGGTTTTCAATAAAGTCTGTCAGGGATTGCTTCTTTTATATCGATATGTATTTTAAAAAATTACTAGCATGAGAAGAAAACCAGACCTGTATGGATCCAGGCCGGTAGTAAGCTACTGTGATTAGGTTTCCTACTAGACTCCCAGAGGGGAAGTCAGCGTTTGATTGAAGCTACACTTGGTTCTTGACTCTCTGGGGATGCCTGCTCTGAAACAGGAGCCCTCCCTTTCTCTCCTCCCCCCACCCCCCTTTTCCCTTCTTCCCCTAAAAGCCTTTGTGCTGAAAGAGCTTCAGTAGGCATGAGTCCCTGGTCCCTCTCTAAAGAATGCCTTCCAGCCTTTGCTGACATTGTTTGTGAACAGTGGGTTTTACCAGGCCAGCAGTTTTCCCCCCATCTTAGCTCACTATTTTAGAGGTTCGAGTATGCCCAGGATGCGCCCAACTGCAGTGCTTTCCAGTGTGTGTAGCCAGGGCCTTGCCTGTAATCTGAAGACACCTTAACCTTTGCCCTAGGTGCCCCCCCGGGGGGGTGGTGAAGGTGGGGAGAGCAAGGACAGGGGATTGTTGTTGAGTGTCTGTTTGTTTTCTCCAGCCACAGAGGCAGAGGGGTGGAGTGGGGCGAGGCCGAGAGTACGTTCCAGCCTTGGGTCTGATTTAAAACTTGGTTTAATTGGAGAAACTCTTAGGCATTTAACAGTTCTGTACAAATGCAAACTTGAAATAGCTCTAGGCCTACGTCATTTAGGAAAGAATAAATGAAGTACAGAAATGTCCAAACTATGTAAATCCTAGAGTTGTCTGCCCTCCCATAAACACATGACAAGTGCCAAGGCATTTCCAGTCAAAACACCCATGGAACCAGCAGCCTCCATCCTTTGTATTTATTATTTTATTAACAGCATTTTACACAGCATTTAACAAGCACAGCCTGCCTGCTTTCCACCACGGCTCTCAGCAGACTGAGGGGTGGAAAACAGATGGGGGTGGCGAGGAGTGGTCTCTAGAAGAGACTTTTAAGCTGGAGAAATCTCTTCAGATGGGCAAGGAAAAGGAACGTTTGGGGTTCCTTTCTCCTGGCCCCAAAGAGAAGACAAAAGTAATGCTTTGGAGGAAGAAATCCCCTCTCCCTTCTCCGGAGGAAAGTTGTGCAGATGTGGTCTGTCTAGTCTCCACTTCGATCCCAGAAGGCGTGAAGCAGGGTCTACTTTCCCAATACTCTGCCCATCAGTTATTGGTGCTTTTCAAAGAATAAGTATTTGTCTGCTATCATTATTCTGTATCCTGGTGGAAAGTTTATAAGGAAAAGTAATGCCTTTCTTAAGTCATAAAATGAGCCTTGTATGATTATTTAATTAAAATCTATTTAAGGACCGATTAGGCGTGTAATTTGTGCTAATAATGATGATTATGGAAATGTTCGACTTAACCAAAAATCATAAAGGAGACATTTTGATCAGTGGGGCGACCAGGAAGGATTCAGGGAGTTGGACGGTTTTCCGAAACACACGAGGCTTTGGGCTGCAGAAAGTGCCGAGCTGCCTAGCCTCTGGGACACGGTAGAGAGGGCTGCAGGACCCCAGGCCTGGCCGGGGCAGGCCGACCCACGCTTTGCTGAGCAGAGAAACCGACCCTGGGAGTCTGAACAACCTTTATTCCCAGCTGAGGAAATGGGGGAGGGGGCCTGGGAGGAGGAAACTCTGGGAGAGAGCTGATGAACCCCACAGAAGTCTGCGCGAAATGGCTGTGTTCTCTTGCTTTAACAATCAGCAGCGACACACGCATTGCTGCCTCGGCTAGCCTTGGCTGGAGCCTGGAGGGGTGGGGGGAGGGGGGTCTCTTGTTCCGGAGAAACCTGCCAGCTGCTGGGCTTGGTGCGAAGGCAGACACAATGCTGCTGTTGTTGGTTTGATCTCTAACTGTGGATTGTTAGTCTGGCTTTAACTATGTGGTAAGGGGGGAATGTGAAGGCTGTTTACAGCGAGTGCAAATAATGTGACAGCTGTTGGTGCACGAGCAGCGCTGTGCCTCCTCGGCGCTCACACAAAGCGCGCACTATGCAGGCCCGCGGAGAGCTGCAGAGGTGGCCGCCGCTTGCTGGCCCGGGAGCCCTCGGATGCGCTGCGAGAGAGCCCTCGGCGGCGGCACCCGCCCCCCCGCACCCCGCGACACGCATCTTTCTGGCTCCTGGGATCGTGGTGGACGTGCGCGCTGGTTGGTGTGTTGTGGTTTAGGGAACTTGTTAGGCAGAGGTGGCAGGAGAAGGCCTGCGGGGTCATGAGTGTCAACTGTCTGGAGGGGTTTGGCCGGGATCTGTTGACCTGGGGCCTTGGCGGCTTGTGACCGGGTTGTTAAGATTTGGGAAAATAACTTTCCGCCCTAAAGCAAGCCTGTTGGAAAGAATGTATTATTAACTGAAGGCTTTCTGGAAATTGCAGAGGCTCTGAAGGCCGTTGTTCTTCCTCTGAAATGGCCCTGTTATTCAGACAAGTTCAAGAGACAGGCGGCCGCTGTGTTCTATGCCCTCGGCCCTGTTTCCTGGATTGGAAACACAAGTGTGTAGGTTCAGGACCCGAAGGGGGGCGAATGGGGGTGGGGAGGGGTGCAAGTCGGCTTTTGATTACCCACCTCCCTTTGCCTTCCCGGTTTTTAAGAGCGCACTTGCCTTTCAGCTGCAGGACCAACGGTGCTGTCTTGAGGTCTGCCCACAGCGCCACCCACTCTGTGACTTAATCAACTAGATGCCCACAGCCCGGCCTTCTCTGAGTTCCTGGTACTCTGCCAGGCACTGCGGGGAGGCGCCAGGGTGGGAGGGAGAACAGTTGGTGGGTGGCAGCAATACCCCGCTGGGCCGGTCCAAGCTGGCGGGCTCAGGATGGTCCGGAAGATGGACCTGCCCCTGGGCTGTCCTGGGGCAAGCTGGGTGTAAAAGCCACTCCCCCCAGTCTCAAGGTTGAAGGCTTCGCAGCCCTGGCCCCCGGGCTTTGGAGGATCATTTAGAGCTGACTTAATTCTATATCCTGCCCTTCTGTGTGACTTTGGCCCCTGAGTGTACAGCTTGCAGGATATCTGCAAATTATGGGTTCACCTCCCCCCCCCCACCCCTGCCCCCAGATCTACTCTCTGAGTTATAATGTGGACTTCTACATCTAGTTGGGTTCCCTAGTGGGGAGCTGGGAGATGCTTCTGGAATGATACATGAACTTCGGTGCCAGTTCTATAAATTGGTCTCTTTTTATGACGTGTGCCATTTTCTGTAGGAATGTTGCTTGCAAAACGAGTTTCGCCTTGGAGGAAAGGCGGAAAGATAAACAAGCCTGCAACGCCAAAACACTGGCAGTCTTTCCCTCCTTCCAGCTCTCTTAAAGCAGCCGGGCTGTATTTCCAGGATTAGACTCGTGCTTGTGAAGAGGGACTCTGGTTGGCTTTTTTTTCCCCCCAAGCAAATGCAAATTAGAGAAAAATAATTTTCTTTCAACGATATGCAATGTATTAGTCACTTGTTATCGTGCTCCGAGGCAGGCCTCATTTGCGCGTCTGCCAGCTCGCTCACATCTGCTCGGCGCTGTTTGGGGCATTTTAACCTTGGCGGTGTCGTGTCTGGTCCCACGGATCAAGGAGGAGTAATTAAGCTCTGAACGGCTAGAAAAATTCACGGGCCCCCACGTCTACCGCAGTTTTCCCACAGCTTTGGGGTGTTCCGGGTTCCAAGATGAACAGACGTGGGGTTCCTATTGTTCCTTGTAAAGAAAGTGGGAGCCCCTGTCCTCCCCTGACCCTCATCCCCAGCCTTCCCAGGACTCCCAGGCTGCACACAATCAGCAGGGAACCCGGGTGCAGATCACAGGACCCTGTGTTTTATGCATCTTTTATTCGTAAAAAGTTCCTTTGTGCTTCCTGTGTGTACTAATGATAGCTGTCGTTAATAGCCTTATGGTATAGCTTGTTCCTTGTGGGGGGAGGAGTTTGCAGTGAGTTCACTTTATTTCTACAAAGCCCTGATGGAGGCTGCAGTGCAGTGACACCCCCTCTAGAGTTGTGGTCTATGGATCGTTTATTCTGGATTTGCCTCCAGGTTGTGTAGACTCCAAGTGGGAACCCAGCCTGTAGGGACCAGACCCGAGGGGGTGTGGAGGGTGGGTTGGCGGGGAGGAGAGGAGTAAGGTTGATTAATTGCATTCAACCTAGGTTTCCTGTCCTGGGCTGCTGCCTCCTGTTGAGGGACACCAGCTTCCAAATGGGGCCCCCTCTTGCATACACACGTGGTTGTGTGTGGCACAACCGTGAAAGAAAGTGAAAGGAACAAAAAGCCGAGGCCTGACGTCGGGGGGGGGGGCGGGGGGTGCGGGGAAGGGGAAGTGTCTGAGGTTGGTCCAAGAGCTGACGGGGGGCAACGGCTCTGTTTTTGGGAAAGGGGGTGTGTGGCGGGCAGCCCCGGTTTGGCAGCGGCTCTCCCGGTCGATCCTTGCTGGTGCCCCCCTCCCCAAGCCCCCAAGCCCCCGAGCCCCCTTTTACAGTTGGCTACACCTGGCTTGCATCTTTCAATCGGGGAAGGTGAGGGAGGCGTCCACGGAGAGAACACTCCAGACTGGCCGAAGGGAGCGCAGGACGATGGCCCGGAGCGGTCTCCAGTCAGGGCCCACTCCACTCCCCTGGGGCGCGCCGCCGCACATCCTGGGTTCTCCGTGCGCCCACCCAAAGTTGCTTTTTGTCAGAGATTCAGCGGCAGGCGCCTGGGAAGGGGGAGCCCAGAGGAGCGCGCGGGCGGGGTGAGCTGGGGTCGAGGGCTGGCCGAGAGAGCGGGGGGTCCTGGAAGGTCGGGCGGGGGGTGCGTGTGGGGGGGCGGCCCCGCGCGGGGACCTGGCGGAGGAGGGGCGAGGAGCCTGCGGCAGCGCGGGTGTGGGAGAGAAAATCCCTTTGTTGCCGACCGATCGCGCTCGGGGCTGAGGCGGGGGAGGGGGCGCCGCCCCTCCCCCACTCGCAGCCGCCGCCGCCGCTGCGGGCCAAGTTCACTCCCAACTGACCCAAGTGGCTCGCTGCTCTATCCTGGCGCCCTGGGAGGAGGCAGGGAAGGTTCTGGTTGCTCAAAAGGTCAGGGCCGGCCGCGTGAGTTTCCCGTCCCCCACCCCGTCACACCCCTACTCCCGCTCCGCAGCTCTGTTACTAATGCAAAACTTGGGTCGTGAGTGGGGACGCCTCTGGAGGCGGCGACAGCCATGACTTGGAGTGTGCCAAGAGACAGCGCCTGGGCAGGCTGGATCACCCCTCCCACCCCCCCCCACCCCCCTCACCCCCACCAGCACCCATGCCCGGCTACAGGACCCAGTCGGCGACCTCCTTCAGCCACACCCCAGGAAGCCTGCGACCCTCCCCCCCGACCTGGGGGCATCCTTGGGGTCCCCCTCTCCCCACTGCTACACATACTGGGGAAAACATCCCAGGAGGACTTGCCCCAACGCTGCACACCCTGGACCGCTTTTTCTCATCTCCCACCTCCTTGCGGCCCCCAGTCCTAAAATAGGAACTTCTTCATCCCTCCCTTCCTTGACGCCAATAGAGAAGTGCCTGTGTGTGACTCAGTCTGCGCTTGAGCAGTCCCAGGAAGGGCTCCCGCGCCATGAGCTTTGGGCTTCCATGAAAGCCACACACTCTGCAGAAGGTCACCCCTCCCTGGCCCCCTCTGTGTCCCTGCCTCAGCCTTCCCTCTGCCGCAAAGAAACTATGCAGCCATTCTGGGGTTTGTTTGTTACATAGTATGTTCAGTGGAGTCAGATGCTGTTTAATGGGTTAGATGTGGCCTGCACCAGCTATTGCCAGGCAGAACTCAAGTCCATAGTGCAGTTTAATCCTCTGGAAAACACGGTGCCAAATATTTACAGATGAGGGGGCCAAAGTTGAAGAGGTCCGGCCACCTGCCCAGAGACACGCCGCGGATGAGAGTGGGAGCTGGGAGGCTGTGGTGACTGCGGGCACGCGCGTCCTCCACAGAGAACCAGCCATGCCCATGCAGTGAGGGACACCCCTTCCCTGAAGAGGTCCCCAGCCTGCGGAGGACCGTGGCACATGGCATGCTGGCTGGGAGCCCTGCCGTCTGCCCGGCCTTCTGAGCCGGAAGCTCCCCAAAACCTGTCCAGGTCTTCTTGGTCACTAACTGGATAAGTGCCTGATGCGGCAAGGGGTGCCTAGAGAGCGAGGCCCTAGGAAGGGGCACCGTTAGTATTGGAGTGGAGTTGGGATGGTTTGGTGGCGCTGCTTCCCATTTCGTCGCTGCCACTTGACAAGCGTGCTCTGCAGACTTGAACCAATCCATCAGCCGCCTCAAGGGCGGAGGCAGTGGAAAGTGGCCCGGTGCCAGGAGGAGCTGGGGTGGAGAGAAAGGAGAGGTGCCAGGAATGGCCTGGTGCTGCCTTCCTCCCCGCACTCACGCCAGCCTCTCACGGCCACTGCTCCTTCCTTTGCAACCTGTTTGTTGTCTGCCAAGGGAAGTCGCCTTTAAAGAAAAAAACAAACGTTCTCTCCTTTTCCTCGTTCCATAATGGTGTCTTCATGGCAGGAATCGGCAGAATGGTGGTGGGTGCAGCTTTGGGACCCGTGTGCCCCCTCGTGTCTTTTCACAGAGGGCCAAGGTACCCTCACTCAGGGATGCCGAGGTTGGGGTGACAGCTCCTAATCTTGGTCCCTCTGACCTCTTTCTGCCAATCACGCTCTTCTCCCCAGTGTCCAGGCCAAGCTCGGATGCTAATCATAACTCTTGGCTCCCGGACCAGATGACTGCCCAAGTCTGTCGAGGGAGACTCAGGCTCTCCTGTGCTTGCCCTTAGGGCCAGACCGAAAGCCGGAGACCACGCGGCGAGTCTGCGTTTTTGCAAGCCGGGTCTCTCCCAGAACTGGGTGTTCAGCGAGCAGCCGCCACAATTCCTGGTCTGTTCTTCAGAAACCAGACGCTCCTCCGTCTCCCCAGCTGATCCCTTCTCTTGGCCACCTTCCCTCTTCATCCCTGTCCCACATCCTTGCCCCTTTCTCTCCACTGCTGGAAAAAAGGGTTAAAACCCAGAGCCAAGGTGTAGCTTAGCAGCTCCCACTGGAAACAGGTTGGTGCTTGTAAAGTGCTTTTCATGACTGACTTCACACATCTTGGCGCTTCCAGAAGCATCACCCACCTGTGGAAGAAAGGGGGGGGGGTCGTTGAGAAATAAGGGCAGATGAGCCTCTTATATACAGCAGCAAAGCGCCTGCTCTGTTTGTCATCTAAATCACGTCATTCGCCCCCTGCACCATGACCCACAGCCAAGGGTCAGGGAAGTCACTTTTGAAGAACTTTTCCTTGGAGGTTAAAAAAGAAGAAGAAAGTAAGAAAGACCCCCAACTATTTCAATAGCCGCTTCTAGAAGAGGAGTGAGCATGGCTGTGTCTCTGACCCTGTCTCTGTGTCCCTTACGCCCAAGATCCCCTTAGTTAGTTCTACATCCCAGAGAGATGGGGGGTGGGCCCGTTCTTCAGTGACGGTGGGGCGTAAGCAGTATGGCCTTTGCCCAGGATTTGGGCTGTCACTCTGGAGAAGGGCCTCATGCCAGGCAGGGCCCTGGCTCCTTGGCCCTTTCCGCTCAGGTCCATCTTTGGCCCGGAACCTGAAGAGTTAAAAGTCTTTAGCTCGTTGCAATGAAATTATGGCTGGCAGTGGCGCCGCTGTTTGTTCAACAGACCTCCACTTTTAAACAGTTCACAAAAAGTTCATGGGGCAGCTAAAGATTATAAGTGTGTGTGTGTGTGTGTGTGTGAGTAGGTGTAGTCAGCAGGATCCAATACTGAGCCTTGCCCCTCCTCCTCTTGTTTCTTCACGGCCAGCCCCCCGCCCCCGCCCCCACTCCCATGACACCCGACCACGCTCGGGGCCTCAACCCTCCATCTGACCCTGTGCACGTAAGAACACTTCATCCTGACACTGGGTGTTATTTATCTGTGCGGCGTTAATATTGAAAACCCCACCAGACAAGACCTGGAAGGGCGGGGAGAGACTTTGAAAGCACCCAGTGGTCCCAGGTGTCTCTAAACTGCATTCCCCTCTCATGCTAAGTCCAGGCCGCCCTTTCTAAAGAAAAGCCCTTTCAAGGGAAGGGGGCTGCTGGCCCTTTTTGAGGGGAGGGGAGAGGGCTCAACAGGTTGATTGTGGCAGCGGCCTTTCTGTTTCCTCAGTCAGGTGCTCAGAGGTCCTTGTCCCAAGGTGACAACTAAAGGAGACATGTAGGAGGCAGCTTGTGTAAGTTTTGAAGACTGGGGCACCAGAAGATTGGGGCTTCGAGGGCACACACGCTTCTTCCCTCATCCTTTTCTTAAGGGTTTGATGGAGTGACCCTTTGGCTTCTGGTGTAATGTCCACATTTCATCATGACACCCAGCCAGGGGGTGGCATGGTGTGGCCCTCTCGCTGCAGCCACGGCCAGGACACTTGCACCGAGGAATGTTGCTCCTCCACCTTTTAGATGAGGCCTCCCTGGACACCTTCCTTTTGGTCTTCCTTTCGTTAGAAGGGGCGGCAGGGGTTAGGGAGGGGACACTTTGCTGAACGTGCCTTCTGGTCGGCCCTGCACTAGTGGTGGCCTGCCCCCAACTTGATTTGTATGTTCGGAACACGGAAGGACAGCCCGTGAGCCCCACACAGAACCTTCCTTGATACCCAAGTCCATCTGAGTCCACCTTTTCGGGGCACTGTGGCCAGCCACTGGAAATGCCCCAGTCTGTCTAAAGAAAGGGACGCTTCCTAAAGAAATAGCTTCTCTAGAATCCCACCAGGCCGGACACAACTGGGAGATCTCTGCCTCTCCTCCAGCTTCATTGTTGAGCTCTAACTACGCGCTGTGTGTCTGCGCGTGCGGCTCTTGATTAACAGACGGTGTTCTCTTCTGTATAGGGGCCGACGGGGGATGCTGGTGGACAAAAGCCTGTGTTAGGACAAAGAAATGCAGAGGGATAGCCTGGCTTGCTTTGGGATTCAGGTCTCCCAGGTGCTCCCCGACCCCACCCCTAGTCACTCTTGGAAAAAGAGTCCCCAGTCCTGGTGGCTCCCACCCAACCGACCTGGCAGTCAGCTCTGTGTGCTAAAGTGTAAAAGCAAGCATTTGCATATTTTTTCCTGCTAACAAAGGAAATGTGTCGACTTAGGGAACATTTGGGCTTTCGGAAACTGTGTGGGTGGGTGTGTGAGGGAGGAGAAAGAAAAGTTCCCCCATGAGCTGCACACCAGTGATTTCACACTCAGGTTTGGGTCCTGTGTAAAGAGGCCGTGACTGGGGGGGCCCTCCCGGGGGCCCTCCCCCGCCCCCTCCCCCACCCCCCCCCACCCCCGCCCCGGACAAGGGAGTCTGCGAGCAGGGGAATTGCCTAGGGCCATCGGTCCCAGGCATTAAAGGCTCCCCTACTTATTAACCCAGCATTTAACAGCAGGATATGGGGCTGAAGCGCAGTCAAAAGAAACGGCTCAACCTCCAAAGAGCAATTAAAATCCTGCACGAGGATAAATCACGCGCCGTGATAATCCTGTTAATAAAATGCAGCTTGTCCTGACCCTTCACTCATGCAGCAAACTAGAATGTGATGTGGGTGGGGCTGGTGGGCCGGGAAGTTAAGGAGGGGGCGGGGCTCTCCCCTCTGCCTCGGCAGCCTCCCCCCTCCTCCCGGTAGACGGAAAACGGGTGGCTTCTGCTTGCTCCCCGCGGGCCGGAAACTTGCAGCCCCAGCCCGAGCCTGGCAGCCTGGGCTGCTACGACTTCTGCACTCGCTACTGATTGCTGGTCCCCAGCGAGCAGGCGTCATTGAATTACTCAGCCGCCTCCCTCTGCAGCTCCCAGGCCAAACCACCCAGGTTTGGGGCTTAATCTAATCTAGGGCTCGGGTGGGGTGGCTCGCCAGCCCACTGACTCTTTTTAACCCTCCATCTGTTAGTCACACGCGCCGCAGCCGTGGAAATGAGTCGTAGTTTGGGCCGCCACACCGGACTGTTTGTGCCTTTTATACCACACCCCACCCCCGTCCCCAATCCTTTCAGCCCCAAGAAGAATCAATGTGGGGCTCCCTGGAATCCAGCACCGTCAGCTTTCAATCCAAGTGTGTTCTCCAAAAGGCTGGGAAAGGGGAAGGGAGAAGGGCAGGTGCAGGGTGACATGTGCTGTACCTTGAATGGTGTGGCCTGTGGCTCTTGAACCCTCTCTGCATCCCCAGCGCCTCCTGCCAGGGAAGTTCCATCTCTCTCCTTGAACCTCTGGCTCAGGTGTGTTCCTTTGCTCCTGGCCATCTGTAGAACATGGAGCAGGGTCTGCCTTCCCAAGTGGATTCTGTATGAATTGCCTAGGAGGGTTTCTCTTGTTCCCTCTTTGGCTCCTTTTTTATTCAACCTCCTGGGATTCTTTTTGTTTTAAACAGACTAGACGCTTGAAGAAAAGCTGCCATCCAAGAAGACGACATGCTTTCAGCAACCCCCCTGTATGGGAACGTTCACAGCTGGATGAACAGCGAGAGGGTCCGCATGTGTGGGATCAGCGACGACAGGTAAATGCGCGTGTCTGGCTGAGGCCTGGGGAGAGCGTGGGTCCTTCCCCAGGGCTCCTGAGCAGAGCCCCCCCCTTCACGTCCTCACAGCCAGAGTGGGCTCAAAGAGGGTAGGGGGGAGATCTCCTGCCTAGCTGGCGGCCCTTGATTTACAGTTTTAACAGGCAACCTGGCTCAGCGAAGCATTGCCGCCCTTTAAGAGATTAGCCCCTAAAGCGGCCTTTCAGTGCACTTTCGTCCTTAATTTATTATTTCATATTTATGAAGGAGAATTAATCCCAGTCTATATGCTGCTTTAACTCTAAATGTCAGGAGTGTGGGCCCAGGTGGATCGGCATTCGATGTGCTTTTAAAACAAATAGTTTGCTCAGTAATAAATGGGGTGATAGCCACCCTTCACATCATTGAAGCCCAGGGTTTCTCTGGGTCCTCCGCCGCCTGTTCAGCGAGGCCACTGGCTCCTGGTTTCAGTCACCCGACAGCTCTGTTATGCTTCCTAATCAGTAATTTTGGAGTGCGAGGTAGAGGCAGCTAAGCAGTAGATAATTGAAGCTGCTCTTCCGGGTAATGATGAAACTTTTCTCTGCGGCTTGTCAGTGATTTTATCCTGGGGATTTGGAAGTTGGCACCAAGCACTTTCTTTATCGATGCTCTCTGGTAACAAGTTCCAGGGCAGCCGCAGCAGCCTGGCACAGATGTGCGGCTTCCCCTGGAGCAGCTGACATTTGTATGATATTAGTGTGTATCCCCCATCATTTTGATAGAGACAGTCAAATATGGCTTCATTATCACCATGGAAACCAGTTTCGTAGGACATGGTACCTAACTTTGTTTGGGGAAAAGTTTTGAAAGCCTGTCCTCACGGGTAACACAGAAGTGATTGATGTAGCCAGCTCGCAGACTCCAGCCTTGAGGTCCCCCCTTTGGCTTTGGCCATTGTATTACTTCATGCCTGTCCTCAGGTAGAGCTTATAAGGGTCTGCTAGGTCAGCAGAGCCCAGACTGCCCTGCCCGGCCTCTCTAGAGAAAAAATTGTGAGGGTGACGTGGTTGTGCAGACTTTCTGCCTTACCCAACTCGAGGACGTGTTTGTGATTTCACATCCCTGTTGCCCTGCCTTTCCTTTGTTTTTCCCAGTACGGTTGAATCACCATTTGGGGACAACTTTCAATATGGGCCATTAGGGAGGATTTTTTTTTTTTTTTTTTTTTAAGGGCAGTTGGAAAAATGGAGTTATTAGAAACTGGTCTATTCTGGGGCAATCTATGAAAGATGGATTAAGTGAGGAATGCTTTCATGAAGTTGGTGTGTCCTTCTAAATAGGAAAATTCCTGTAAACGATGGTGACGCTTCAAAGGCCAGACTGGAACTAAGGGAAGAAAATCCCTTGAATCACAACGTGGTAAGAGATTAATGGCTTCTGTTGATGTGCTGAGTATCAGTGATCTGTAATCAATCGTGCATTCATTTGCATACCATTAAAGGGCCTTTTGGGGGCAGGGCGGGGTGTTTCAGGGCAGGGCTTGCTTTCTTGGCTGTGCTCGCCATTTACGTCCTCGTCCCCTGGTGACTGGTGGGATACGTGCCGCCTTTTCTTCGATAAGCTACGTGCCACATCAGTGCTCCCAGCTGGATAAATTTGTAGCCTCCAAGTAGACCCTTAGGGTTTACCTTCCCAGTAAAATATGAAACAGAGCTGTCTTCAGATACCAGGGAGAGGAAGTCAAAAGACACAACTACAGTTTGACCCATGGCCTCTTTATTGATTTAGAAATGAGACAGCTCAAGTCCTTCATTCCTTACTGTCCCCCTGAAGATGGTTTTTTTTTATGTTAAATAATGCCTCGATACATCCGGGAAAAACCACAGTGAACATCGCCCCGCCCCAACCCGACAGGGCCTGGGGAGGGTGAGTCCGAGTTCTGTACCCCACGAGGGTGGTTCTGAGAGCAGTGGAGTTGGTATCACCTCAGTTGCAGCAAAGAATTTCTGCTGAGAAGGTGGATCTTCCAGAGTTAATAGATGACTGAATTAATGCAGGGGCCTCAAGTCTAAAGGGACCAACGTTTTACGTGCTTTCAGGATACTAGTTGGACAAAGGTGAGACGGCAGGCAAAGGAGGGTTCTGGATAAGCGGGGAGGGGGCCAAAGACCTTGTGAATCCTTTATTTTTTAACCCTTTTGGCTCAGATGTTGAGGCTGATGTCCTATTGAGCTAGTCCGCCTTTTCTCTTTGGGATGGGCTGCTTTGAAGGCGTGTCCTCGGTAATACCCATTTTCTTCTTCTGTGAAGGTGGATGCGACCACGGCCCATCGGATCGATGGCCTGGCAGCGCTGAGCATGGACCGCACCGGCCTGATCCGGGAAGGGCTGCGTGTCCCCGGAAACATCGTCTATTCTAGCTTGTGCGGACTGGGCTCAGAGAAAGGGCGGGAGGCTGCCACAACCATAGGTGGTCTGGGGTTTTCTTCCGAAAGAAACCCAGAGATGCAGTTCAAACCGAATACACCCGAGACGGTGGAGGCCTCCGCTGTCTCCGGAAAACCCCCAAATGGCTTCAGTGCTATATACAAAACGCCACCCGGAATACAAAAAAGTGCTGTCCCCACGGCAGAAACACTGGGCTTGGACAGACCTGCCAGCGACAAACAGAGCCCGCTCAACATCAATGGTGCTAGTTACCTGCGGCTGCCCTGGGTCAATCCTTACATGGAGGGGGCCACGCCAGCCATCTACCCTTTTCTCGACTCGCCAAATAAGTATTCCCTGAACATGTACAAGGCCTTGCTACCTCAGCAGTCCTACGGCCTGGCCCAGCCGCTGTATTCTCCGGTCTGTACCAACGGGGAGCGATTTCTCTACCTGCCGCCACCTCACTACGTCAGTCCTCACATCCCGTCGTCCCTGGCCTCGCCCATGAGACTCTCGACGCCTTCGGCCTCACCAGCCATCCCGCCTCTGGTCCACTGCGCAGACAAAAGCCTGCCCTGGAAGATGGGCGTCAGTCCTGGGAACCCGGTCGATTCCCACTCGTATCCCCACATCCAGAACAGTAAGCAGCCTAGGGTGCCCTCTGCCAAGGCGGTCACCGGCGGCCTGCCGGGGGACACGGCTCTCCTGTTGCCCCCCTCGCCTCGGCCTTCACCCCGAGTCCACCTTCCCTCCCAGCCCGCTGCGGACACCTACTCCGAATTCCATAAGCACTATGCCAGGATCTCCACCTCGCCCTCGGTCACCCTGTCGAAGCCATACATGACGGTCAGCAGCGAGTTCCCCGCGGCCAGGCTCTGCAGCAGCAAGTATCCAAAGGCTCCAGAAGGAGCCGAAAGCACCCAGCCAGCTCCCGGGCACACCCGGAAAACAGCAGGTCAAGACAGAAAAGATGGCAGCTCACCTCCTCTCTTGGAGAAGCAGACGGTTACCAAAGACGTCACCGATAAGCCACTAGACTTGTCCTCTAAAGTGGTGGATGTAGATGCTTCCAAAGCTGACCACATGAAAAAGATGGCTCCCACGGTCCTGGTTCACAGCAGAGCTGGAAGCGGCCTAGTGCTCTCCGGAAGTGAGATTCCGAAAGAAACTCTATCTCCTCCAGGAAATGGCTGTGCTATCTATAGATCTGAGATCATTAGCACGGCTCCCTCGTCCTGGGTGGTGCCCGGGCCAAGTCCTAACGAAGAGAACAATGGCAAAGGCCTGCCGCTGAAAAACAAGGCCTTGGACTGGGCCATCCCGCAGCAGCGCAGTTCTTCGTGTCCCCGCATGGGCGCCGCCGACGCCGTGGTCACTAACGTTTCGGGGTCGGTGTCGAGCGCCGGCCGCCCAGCCTCTGCGTCGCCGGCCCCAAATGCCACCACCGAGGGCAGCAAGACCAGCAGGAGCTCCGTGGATACCACGCCATCCGTCATCCAGCACGTGGGCCAGCCCCCGACCACACCTGCCAAGCACAGCGGCGGCACCGGCAGCAAGGGCGCCAAAGCCAGCAACCCAGAGCCGAGCTTCAAAGCGAACGAGAATGGCCTCCCGCCCAGCTCAATATTTCTCTCACCAAACGAGGCGTTCAGGTCCCCACCAATCCCCTACCCCAGGAGTTACCTGCCTTACCCAGCGCCCGAGGGCATTGCCATAAGTCCCCTCTCCTTACACGGCAAAGGCCCTGTCTACCCTCACCCGGTGTTGTTGCCCAATGGCAGTCTCTTTCCTGGGCACCTCGCCCCAAAGCCGGGACTGCCCTATGGGCTACCCACGGGCAGGCCGGAGTTTGTGACCTACCAGGACGCGCTGGGGTTGGGCATGGTGCATCCCATGTTGATACCTCACACGCCCATCGAGATCACTAAAGAGGAGAAACCGGAGAGGAGGTCCCGGTCCCACGAGAGGACCCGCTACGAGGACCCAAGCCTCCGGAACCGGTTTTCTGAGATGCTGGAAGCTGGCAGCACCAAGTTACATCCAGAAGTCCCCGCGGACAAGAACCTAAAGCCCAGCCCCAGCTGGAATCAAGGGAAGACCGTCGTCAAGAGTGACAAGCTCGTCTACGTAGACCTTCTCCGGGAAGAGCCAGATGCGAAAACCGACGCTAACGTGTCCAAACCCAGCTTCACAGCTGAGAGTGTCGGCCAGAGTGCCGAGCCCACCAAACCTCCGCCTGACCCGGCCCTACAGCCACACCGGGATTTCATTGCCCTGAGAGAGGAGCTGGGGCGCATCAGTGACTTCCACGAAGCCTATACTTTCAAACAGGCTCCGGGCCAGCCAGTCTTCGGCTTAAGCAAGGAGAATGTTCCAGCGGGAACCAACAAGGAGAACCTGGCGATGCCGGTCTCGACTCCGTTCCTGGAGCCGACCCTGGGGAGCGATGGCTCTGCGGTCACTTTCGGGAAAACCCAAGAGGATCCCAAACCATTTTGTGTGGGCAGTGCCCCACCGAGTGTGGACGTCACCCCCACCTATACCAAAGACGGAGCTGACGAGGCAGAATCAACCGATGGCAAAGTTCTGAAACCGAAGCCATCTAAGCTGGCAAAGAGAATCGCAAACTCCGCTGGTTACGTGGGGGACCGGTTCAAGTGCGTCACTACCGAACTGTATGCAGACTCCAGTCAGCTCAGCCGGGAGCAGCGGGCATTGCAGGTGAGCCCCCCACCCGAATTTCAGGAGCCTGACCAGTTGTCAGGTTTTTTTAATGTGTGAAGAGGAGGGGGCCGGGGGTATGATAGGGCAGGACACCGGGCTGATTTGGTTAATGCAGCTTATGATAATTTAAATGTTTGAAATGTGTCCAGTAAGGGGACGTAAGTGGATACTTTAAGTTGTTCTGTAGATTTTAAGCGAACTCCACTCGAATGCTGATAACGGAAGTTTTAATTATTGCGAAGGATGTCTAAAAGACTGCATGACATTTACCTATCAATCGCTTTGATTTCTCTGCCGTTACTGTACGTTAACAAATATACCTAAAAGCGCTGCTTAGAATGCCTTACGTGATACTTGGTGGAGGTGTGTAGCGGCCGCATGTCTGTGAGATTCGTGCAATTTTTTTTTTTTCACCAAAAAAACAAACCAAAAAAAAAAAAAAACAAAAAAACAAACCTTGCTTAAAGGGATAGAGTATGTATTTAACTTGCTAGTGAATGATAGATGTTGTATAGGAATTTCCTTAAGATATTTTACTTTTAATTAAAAGATAAATAAAGCCAAATTGTTTTGCAATGTTAAGAAAAAGATTGGTTTATGCTTATAAAAATGGATGAAGTTATCTAAATGATCCATTGAGTGCCCATTTTAATTACATAGATGGAAGGATTACAAGAGGACAGTATTTTATGTCTACCCGCTGCTTACTGTGAGGTCAGTTCTTCAAATTTTTATTACTAGAATCTTACATAAACCTTTTGAGTTAAATTTCATTTCCAAATATACAAAGGGAAGTTTGTGGGCCATGGTCGTCTTTATTCATTGTGCATTTGTTTTCTTTTCTGTTGTGTTTTTGTTTCGCTTTCTTTGCGTTGTGTTTTTGTTTTGTTTTATTTACCTTCGAAAGAGAATGTCTGTCTCTATGCCACAGCGTATGTATGGCTATACATACACACCGCATATATCTCTACATACATATGGCTTTATGAATAAAGAGTGTGTGACTACTTACATATAGACACTCTTACATTTTTATCGTTAAATTTTAAAATATCTCAGTTGTATCATAAATTGTGGTTGGTTTTGGGCAAACTTTTCTTTGAAGATACTTTCCTTTAAGGTAAGGGCAGTGAAATAGCTTTGGTGGTAAGGTGTGTCTTTTTTCCATCTCCGTTCTCTTTCTAGCGTGCAATGATGCGCTTCTCAGAGTTGGAGATGAAAGAGCGAGAAGGTGGCCACCCCACGACCAAAGACTCCGAGGTGTGCAAATTCAGCCCCGCTGACTGGGAAAGGCTGAAAGGAAGTCAGGACAAAAAGCCAAAGTCGGTCGCCCTGGAGGAGGCCATTGCCGACCAGAACGACAGTGAGAGATGTAAGTGAACCCAGGCGGCTCGCGTGTGGTACCACGTCGGTGGGAACGGGGCGATTCCGCTCCCAGTGCTGAGGGAGGTGAGAGGAAGCAATACGCTTCCGATGGCCCAGCATCTGGGTGGTGGCTGTTCGGAGAACGGGCTGCTCTGGCCATCCTTCCCAGCTGTGGATTGCAGGGCTGGTTGTCTGTCCTTTTGTGAGCATTGCGGCATCCAGGAGTGAAGCACCTATGAAATGTTGTTTCCTGGCACGCATCTCCTTTTTCCGGAGAAATGCTAGTCCTGTAGTTAGTAATAGTCTAATACAGCAGAGCAGAGGAATGGCAGTGCAAAACCTCCAGCGTAGCAGGTATGTGTTCTGTTTTGTAGCAGGTACGGATACGGGTTTTTGGTAGCAGTGGAATGACACTTGCAGCCAGAGCCAGACCCTCCAGAGTGACAGTCTCCTATGGGAGGGAATGGAGAGTACTCGGATTCTCCCTCCAAAGGCAGAGGTTTCGTTAAAATGAGATGAGGGCTGATGAAGGCACCAGAAAGATGAGCATAATTATTTTCTGTGGCAGGCTTGTTTGCAGTCATTAGGAATTGACAACACGCTCCAAGGGCGTGGGATAAACGAGGGCGTTCTTCCTACCAGACGGGATGTATTATGTTTTGGAGGCAAAATTGGAGAGAAAGCTAGCATTTGCCTCGAGTCACACTCTGCGGTCCCAACAGCTGCTCCCCCACTGGGGTTGACTTCGGGCTTTGCCCTCGAGACTTCCTGGGCTAATGAGATGTGTTGGCAGGAAGTGGAGGTCTTTCTCCCGCTTTCTTCAGTGTGCGTGCTTGTGGCCTGCAGCCTGCTCCAGACCCCAGAAACCTCACCGGTGATGGTGAATGAGGGCATCTAGGTGAACGTCCAGGACAGGGTGGGCGTGACATCCTCCTGAGACAAGACAGTCGGGGGTGGTGGGCACGTTTGGGAGGTCCGGGCCCTTGGACCCAGTCGTAGGGTCGACGTTCCCCCGCACGCTTAGGTCGTGGGTGCCTGATGCAGTTCGGGAAGATTGTGGTCAGCAACAGCGTGTGCTTCTCTCTGCTGCTTGGAGCACCACCCTCTCCCAGCTCATCTTTGGGGTCAGACAAAGGCCTGTGGCCAGGGTTCTGGGTAAGCCACACCGGGACCGGTTTGTCCTACGTGGCTCCCGTAGAAGGGGATTTCTGTGGCTAGTCAGTGGCGGCCTCACCCGAGCGATGGCGCTCTTGATGTGCCTGGAGTAGATGATTCCGAGCTCCTCCTCCTCGGGATTGGAATGAAAAATGGAGGGTCCAGGCCACCCTGGAGTAAAGCAACAAGAAAGCCTCCCTCCTTGCCTATGCTCACAGCTGACACGCAGCCCTTACCCTCCTGAGTGGCCTCATAACTCAGCTCTTGGGGAGGTTCTCAGAGAGATCTGATAAAAGTGGGCAAGGCCAAGTTCATGGGGATGCACTTTTCTGAGGAGGGGATCTGCCTGTTCTGGGTGGATGGTGAGGGAGGCTGGAGGAAGGGAGCGGGAAGTGAACAGGCCTCGAGTCTTCTTGCCCTTTTTTCCAGCAACATGGCCAAACCCAGGGTGGCCGCTGCCCTTCATGTCTCAACGGCCTCACCCCGCCCTTCTTCCCAGAGAAGTTTGTGTGTGTCCTTCCCAGTCTTTCCTGCTGAGCGTGGAGACAAGAACTCGGTGTGGCTGATGGGGAGCAGGGCCTGAGCCCCAGATGATTCCGAAAGCCCCCTCCCCCCACTGCCTGCCTCCAATCTCAGACCGACCGACAGGTCTCTTCCTGGAGCACCCGGGACATGGCCCAGTGAGCCATGAATCGCCACCATGGGAGGGCGGGAGAAGGGTTGTGGAAGGTGAGGGGCTCCGTTTGAAAGACTGGGGCAACTGGGGCAACGGAGGTGGGTTCACCATCCACCCTCTGTCTTGTAGAGACTTGTGGTTTGTAAATAGTTGGTCAAGAAAGGTCACCTAAAGGAGCCATTGTTCTTAACTGCCGCCTCCGCATCCAAGGCACAGCAGGTGTTCATTCCATTCAGCTGGAAATTAATGGGCCTTCTTGTTCTTGGGCCATCATGTCTTGAGCTGATATGGGCTCAGGTCCTTCTCATGGGTGTCGGTGTGGCCGAGAGCCGAGCTGTGAGCACATGGGAGCTGGGGCGAGGATTTGGGGCGGGGATTTGGGGCGGGCAGGGGTCACAAAGAGGGTCCAGGACGCCTTCAAGATGCCTTCCCCCTTCTGAGGCAGCCCCTACCCATGGAGGGACCAGGAGCTTCTAAGATGGTGGGTGCTGTTTGCACGGCCCTGGTTGTCCCAGTGCGGGTGCATCTTGTTGCTAGGTGCTTGTTTAAAAAATGAATTAACTTGAAAACACAGTGGCCGAGATATTCCTTTATTCTTTATGATCACACGGGTGGCTGAGTTAAATTTTTATTTTGGAAGTTCACCAAATGAGTTTGGAGGTTCCTCAGACTTGGAAGTTCATTACTAGGAACCCTCAGTGGCATTTGAAGATGGGGCAGGGCAAGGAGGCATTGGTCCCTTCCTTCTCAAACTTGGAGTAACCATCTCCCTTGCCAACCACTTGGCTGGGACAGACCTAGGACCTGCTCAGTGGCAATGCCTGGCCAGGAGCTGGAGGAAGCCTCAGTCAAGGGGCTTCATGAAACTTCTTTGCTCAGGGAACTTCTCTTCCAGCTGAGCACCCGCACGTTTGTAAACTACTTTGGAACAGAGATCCCCTGCACTCCTTCTGTAGAGGGTGTAAGTTTTAACAAGGTTAGCCCTTACTGGAGGTGCTATAGTTAAGCTACAGAGAAGGGGATTTTAATCCTGGGGAGCCTTCCAACAACTCAGAACCCTCTCACCTTCTTTAGGCCTCACTGGGCATGGCTCAACAGTGGTGAGGGTGCTTTTTTGCCACGGTGACTTGTAAATGTTGTTATGGTGATGCTTCTGTGAGGTGATGCTATGGCACAACCGTAATGAATTATGGGATATATGTGCTGTGAGTCATATGACCATGCTGCAGGGAGCAAACATTAAACCTCAAACAATACAGCCACGTTCACATCTTGCTTAGACTGGGTGACCGAGGGCACGTGGCTTCCCGCTTTTAGAAGGGCCAAAAGTAGCAGTGATGGCCTGATGATTAGGATCCCTGTGTATCTAGTTATCTCCCCATCTCCTTTGTCCTCAAGGGTAATCCTCCTGTGGGTCGTGGTTAGAACAGTCATTGAGAAGCTCCAAGTGACACGGAGCCTCTCCCCCATAGCTGGTGGCCATGGGTATCTTGGGCAGTCGGGGTGGGTGTCCTTCAGGGTTATTACTGGCCTGGGTAAGGTCACACTAGCGTAAGGTTTCGGGGGGCCTTAGCTGAGGGGAATTGAGATCTTTGCCCTAAAAGGCTCCGGGGTTGGGGGGAAGGGTGGATGGACCTAGTTTGGAAAAAGAAACTTTAAAATTGGACATGGGGGTTCTTAAGGTAGCCCTTACATTCCTCCGTGGATCCCCTCCCACGGAGCTTTTAGGGAAGGCTGATTGGACCAGAGAAGTCCAATGGTATAACCAGGAGGGCTCACCTCTTAAAATTTCATACATTTTAGGCCTGAAATTCAGGCTGGTCTGAAAGTCTTGGCATCTTTTGGTTAAAGGGGTTTTTCCAGCCTTTCTCTGTGCTGAGCCCGGCCTGTGATTATGAAGCCCACCCCCGGGAGGAGGCTAGCAGTAACATTCCCACTTTACAAGTGAAGGGGGCCGAGTTGTAAAGCGGCGCCATTCCTGCCCGAGTGTTTAAGAGGGTCACAGAGAAGCCGGAGTGAGAGTTGCAGCGCACCCTCTTCACCGGGCCTGCGGTAGCCTGGGCTGCGTCACCCGTAAGCACAGGCCAGGAGTTTGGGGTTTCTCCTGCTGCCATGACAGGAGACCCTCGCGGTTGGGGTGATTCCACCATTCCGGCAAGAGTAGATGGGGATCTGTCCCACCTTGGGATACCCTTGGAGAAAAGGTAAGTGGGTTCCACCATTGAGAACACAGGTCAGGCTAGCCAAGGCCAGGGTGAAGTTCATCCCCACAACTGACTGCCATTAAATGCTGGGAATGCCCCCAAGAGAGGCTGATCAGGGGACCAGCCGGCTGGGCAGAAGTGGGAGTGATACTTGAAGTGGTCTAGGGAGAGGAGGAGGAATGGGTGCAGCATGTGAGGGGTGTGTCCATGATTTCATCTAGAAAAACGGGCTGTGGGAGCTTAGCTCAGGTGTTAACGAAACACCAAACTCATACACCCACCCCCACCCCTGGCCGGTGATGGACAGGGTCATCTTAGGGGAACTCTTTAACATCACAGTGATCATTGTGGAATTATTTGTGTTTTAGAAAAAATGACCAGCAAAGCAGTTGAACTGTTTCTTTGGCTAGAGCAAAAGTGAGGAGTGATGTTAGGCTGGGGTGATTGGAGGAAAGGCCCCAAGTGGATGCTAGGTTGAGCAGAGGCAGCGGAAGCAACACAGGCGGAGCTGGGGTGTGAGCAGTTTAGCCCAGCCCCCTGTCCCCCACCCCCCATGAAGGGGGTTGGAGTCTTGTCTTTGGAATGTCCTTAGATGCTTGCCTGGGAAGGAAGGCGTGGAGAAGTGCCAGGTGGGGTGACTGGTGTCCCCGTGGGTGTGCCTAGTGTCACTGAGGGCCTTCTTCCTAGACAGGAAATAGGAGCAGCCCTTTGATGGCAGTGAAATGCTTTTCCTCCCACGGGTGTGGAAAGAGGACAGACGGACTTGTGGCAATCTGGTTGAGTTCTTTGAAATTGCCCTTGACCCTTGTGTGTGCACCAGGAAGCCTTTCCTTTATCTTTGCCAGGCTCCTCTTCCCTTGGTCTCCCAGCTTCCCAGCCTCCCACCATTCTTTCCCTACCCTCTTTCTTCACCCTCGCCCCTGCTGACCCAAGTGAACATTGGTGCTATCTCTGTGTAGATGACATTTGGGGGATATTTGGTCTCTTTAGGACATCAGCCTTTTTTGTTTATTACAAAATAATGACCTCAGCAACTGTTTCCATAGTAATTTGTAGCTCAGCCCTGGATTGGTTGGATCTTACTGTGAGGTCACTCACCCTCAGCTGAACAGGACCCTAGAGGGGACCTGACTGCCAAAAAGTAAACCACCTTGGAGGTGGCAGTTAGGGAGTTATCTCACGTGCCTATAGAAGGATAATCTTGACGCCTCACCTTGACTCTCCTGCTCCAGTTACGAACAGGAAGATGGGAAATTGTGGGCTACACGCCTCATTTTCTGCTTTCTTTGCTGGTTGTCTTCAGCTGCCCTTCCTTTGGGACGTTGTCTTTCTGAGGGTTTTGTGCTTCCAGCGTGTGAGGCCCCTGGTCTCCGAAGGAGGGTCTGTTGGTAGCAGATTGCCTTGGGCATGGGGGTCCTGCCTGCTCCTGGTGACCTTTGTTCCCTCCTTTCCGGGTTGTCTCCCCTCCCCTAGGCGAGTTTAGTGCTGGAAGCAAACACGACCCCTTCGAAGCCCCAGAGGACAAAGATCTTCCCGTGGAGAAGTACTTCATAGACAGGCAGCCCGCCAGCGAGCCCCCCGCCGACCAGGCGGCCCCGGACGCGCCACGCAGCCCCACCCTCCGGCTGGACAGAAAGCGCAAGGTCTCTGACGACAGCAACCACACTGAGACCACCGTGGAAGAGCTCCCGGAGGACCCTCTGCTGAAAGCCAAGCGGAGACGGGTCTCCAAAGGTGAGCTCGGTTTGGCTTCAGGCCCGCAGGGCCGGAGCAGTGGAAAGTTCCAGTCCCACCCTGGAGCCCTGGGGGGAGCCATTCACACCTCCCCACCCCCCCACCCCCCCACCCCCAAAGCCAGGTGCCGGGGCTGGAGCCCAAAGATGGCCAAGGGCAAATAAGCCCCCTCCCGAGACTTGGTGACAAGTTCCAGCCAACACAGTGACCACACCCCTCCCCTCCCCCACCCCTATTAGTGATGTGTAAGACAGTTTGTTCCCCACCCCCACCCCGGGGGGCTTCTTCATTAATTTGTAGTTATTTCTCCATTAGATGACTGGCCTGAGAGGGAAATGACAAACAGTTCCTCTAACCACTTAGAAGAGCCACATTATAGTGAGCTGACCAACCTGAAGGTGTGCATTGAATTAACAGGGCTCCATCCCAAAAAGCAACGCCACTTGCTGCACCTTAGAGAACGGTGGGAGCAGCAGGTGTCGGCAGCAGAGAGCAAACCTGGCCGGCAGGGCAGGAAGGAAGTGACCCAGGCGGTTCAGCCTGCGGTCACCCCCCAGGGCAATAGCATCTCCGAAGAGAAACCTGGCAGGAAAAGGGCAGAGGCCAAAAGCAACAGAAGCTGGTCGGAAGAGTCGCTTAAACGCAGTGATGATGAACAAGGTACGCACGGGGCAGGGGGCGCTCCTGGAGGCTGGATCACCCGCCCTCTGTGGGAAATGGCCCTGGAGGGGACCTGAGCGCCATCCAAGTTGACAAGAGTAGCGTGTGGCAAGCGGGGAGTTTTCTTCATGAGGTCCTTTCAGCCTGCACACTTCCTTATGGAATGTACAGTGAGGCGGGAGCTCGACTTCCTGGGCTGCTCCTCACCCAGCCCGCGGCTGGGCAGGAAGGGAAGTCTTGGGTGACCCCAGGCGCTTATCAGCGCCCTCATTCCAGCCTCAGGCTGTCCCCAGTCGCCCTGTCCCGAGCACCCAGGCCCCCCACGGGTGGGGACGGGAGAGCAGGAAGGGCTGGCTTCTGCCCTCTCTTGCGGCCCTTTGAAGCAACTTGCCATTTGGCATTTCGTGGGTTAACCTATTTGCCGGTTGAATGTGGGATAATTAAAATATTAATGCTTTGAAAACATAATTGGTATATCTTTAAAAACTGAAGCCGCTCCAATGATCAGTGCTAACAATGGGCTTTTCTTTCCTCACCGGCTACAACTGTGTAACGCCCGCTTCTTCTCCCCCTGCCTCCCGCCCTCCCCCACTGTGGATTCAGCCTTGCCTGTGTTCTCCGGCTCTCCGCCCATGAAGAGCCTTTCATCCACCAATGCAAGCGGCAAAAAGCAGACTCAGCCAAGCTGCACGCCAGCCTCAAGGCTGCCTACCAAACATCACAAAGTTAAAGAAAGCCAGAAGGCAGATGTGCTGTGCACGGACGAAGAAGAGGATTGCCAGCCTACGTCCCTGCTGCAGAAATACACCGACAACAGCGAGAAACCATCCGGGAAGCGACTGTGCAAAACCAAGCATTTGATCCCTCAGGAGCCCAGGCGGGGCTTGCCGCTGCCAGGGGACTACTACGTGGAGAATGCCGATGGCAAGGTACCTCTTGCCCCTGGCTCTCCCCCGCCCCCCGGGCCTGTGCGAGCACATCCCGCCTGCCTACTTCTCTGCTTCTGGGGGCAAAGTTTTCCTTTTCCTGAACCCCTCCCCCAAAACGTCACTGCCCCTTCCTAGGGGACCTGTCTCCTGGGTGGTGGTGAAGGTTCCAGCTAGTAAAAATGCAACCCCTTCCTCCCACCCCGCCTCCCCCAGACAAAGAGGAGGAAAAGTGCTCTCCTCCATTCAGGGAGGAGGGGAACCAGGCGGGTGGTGGAAGGACAGCCTGAAATGTGTGCGCTGCCTGGTTTCATGATAGGTGACCGTCCGGAGATTTCGAAAGCGGCCTGAGTCCAGTTCCGACTATGATCTTTCGCCGGCCAAGCAGGACCAGAAGCCCTTGGACCGTTTGCAGCAATTGCTACCAGCTTCCCAGGCCTTGCAGCTGCCATGCTCAAGCTCCCCTCCAGAGACCACGCAGTCCCGCCCAATGCCACCGGAAGCACGGAGACTTATTGTCAATAAGAACGCGGGCGAGACCCTCCTACAGCGGGCCGCCCGGCTTGGCTATGAGGTGAGCATCCTTGTGGGTGCCCCGGATTCAGGATCCGCGGGCTGCTGCTCCTTGGGTGGGGGACACGCTGGCTGGGGACGGGGGGCGGGTCTCAGAGCCCAGCCCCCTCCACGTGGCGGGCTGGGCTAGGTGTTCCAACAGGGTGTTTGCGTTGGCCCCGCTCACACTGCCGGCTCTTTGGTGGCTTGTTCAGTCGTGGTGTGAAAAGAAAGGCAGGCCTCTCTGATGTTCCGTTCACGTTCAGGCAGGTAGGCTGCTTCGGCCATTCCGGCTCACTTATCTCTGATATAAAATCTGACCTAACCCAGGGCTTGGCGACTAGGGGAATTTTAATGAGCCCTTTTGGATTCTGAATAGCAAGAGGGAGAGTAGTTATTAGCTCTATTTTGGGTTACTTGTGCTGTTTGGGGCAGAGTGGTGCCCCTGTGGGGTAGCGGGTGGGAAGTGTCTGTGCAGAGCAGGGGTGGGAGTGGGGCAGACCTGAGCAGTCTCTTTCTGAGAGGGCACAGGAGCCGAGGGCTGATGGGGGGGGGGGGGCGGGGGTTGAGCCTTGCACAAAACTCCCTGTCCACACCGCTGTATCCCAACCCAGCACGGCTGATGACAGTGATAGCCTCTATTGCTAGAGCAACATAGACAGAAAGATAGCTGATATCTTTCTAAGCCCGTGTGATCTGTAGTAACTCCTTTCACCCTTTTAACATCTTCACGTGGGAGTAACGAGTACTAGCCCGCTCTTGGATGAGGAAACTGAGCCTCAGAAGGGTTAGCTGATACCCGTACAGGTAGCAATCCAGCAGTGCTCCACAGCCCACCACTCCCCACCACGTTCCTCACCAAGACTGGCTCACGTTGCAATTGCCCTTTTTACAAGTTCAAAATCTCTCTGAGACAGATTACTCCCTCTGCCCTGTGCAGTTCCCCCACCATACTTGTCAGTAGAAATTGTGATGTAATAGCCCACAGGGCAAAGGCATTTTTTTGTGCTGGCATCAGCCCTCTGGGAGTTGAATGGTGACAGTAAAATGCGGCTCAGCAGGCTGAGCGTGGAGGTGTGGACGAGCACTGGGGTGGCAGGACCCAGGCTGGCCCGGAGCCCTGGCGCCCACACCCTCAGCCAGCTCTGTGCCCCTGTCCCCCGTCCCCCCCTCCCGTGTCCCCCCCGCTATAGTGCCGTGAGCCCTTCGAGGTGTGCCTGCCTTGGCCCTAAGGCATGACTGTGGGTGGGAAGTTGGAAGCGCTAGGGCTATGCTTAGTTTGGGGGTGTATTTTGTTGTTGTTGGTTGAATGTGCTGTTGTTTATATCTACACGTCTCTTGGAGACCTCTCCATTAGCTAGAGAGCACTTTCTGGTAGTTAGCGCAGTTACTTGCAGGTGAAGTCCAAGGAGCACCCAGTTGGTTTCCCAAGAGCTGAGAGCAGCAGCGCCTAGGAGGACAGAGCAGATGTTGCACATAGCGCTGAGCTAGACCCCCCGTGGTTGAGAAAATAGACTCCTTGCTTCCAGCAAACGCTGGAGGTGGGGGGGAGCCCCCTAACCCCAACTTTTGGGTTAGGGTTGAGAAAATAGACTCCCGCTTCCAGCAAATGCTGGAGATGGGGGGGGCGGGGTGCTGCTGCACCCACCGTGGAGGGCGGGGCTCCTAGCCCCACCTGTGAACTTGGCATCATTTCCAGCAGTCTCCCTTTGGGACCAGAGACCTCAAAAGACCCTCGTTGGTCCTCTAAGACAGTTTCCATTTTGGTTTGGTGGGTCTGAGGCCTGGACCAAGGGGCACTTGATCCATACTTTTTTAGGCTACCTGGCCTTTGATTGCACAGGAAGCCTTGGGAATGTTTATGGCCGGATTTGTTTTTTTCTTCAAATGTAAATTTCAATATGTAGATTACACAGATCACCGGTTTTGATGCTGAACATTGTGACCAGTAGATGAACGCTTTCAACTTTGAATCCAACTTTCTGGGATTTCTCTGGGCAGAATTTCAAATGTTGGGATGATGGCCCAGTTGGGGGATGTGGCAACTTAAACCTTTTAAAATTGAAGGACAGTTTGCTTAACCAGATAAGGGTGTGGTTTGAACATACAGTTTGGGAGGGTTTTCCTGAAGTTTTGTCTTCAGCATTCTTGGTTATTTTCTTCTGCTTAGCCAAAGATACCATGTGCAGTAAAAAGGCTGTCTGAGCTTTATGTCATGACAATCTGGTTCTGGAAGTTTAGAAACACACTCTGGCTTCAGATCCGCGTTAAATAGATCACTTGCGTGGCCAAAGACCTCAAACCTTTCCCTCCCGAGAAAAAGGCTTCTATTTCTTAGGCTAAAACGCCAGTGTGCAACCACATGCTTGTGCCTTTAGCGGTGCTGGTTAAATTTTCTATGAATTGAATAAATCATGTTTTTTAAAAAGTTAATGAGGCATTTAATTAATTAACAACGTCGGGTTTATGGCCTTTATGGTTACATTTTGCGGGTAATGGCATTCGGCTTATAGCCGCTTAACAGAGAGTTGTCCAACAAAAGCAGTTTGATTTTGCTTGGGAATGGGTGGGCTGCCCTTCAAACACTCCCGTTTATTTCTAGCGGAGAAAGTAAACCAAGAAATGTGTTGCGTAGACAGACTCGCCCGGCCTCTTCACCTTTCAGTTAGAGAAACTGTTGGTGACGACGGTTGCCATCCATTTAGAGGCCATCACCCTCCCAGCTAGGAGAGTGTAGTTAGCCCACTTGACCCCCAACAGAGAAGACCTGTGGGATGCTCGTCACAGCTGGATTGCATCCCTCTAGCTGGGGCCCTCTTGGGCCTTTTGAATCTTCCCAGCTGACCAGGTACCAAAGACCTGAGTTATAGGTCTAGTACTTCATGTTAATTGAACTTGGGGGGTTTAATATCTCTGGGCCTCAGTTTCCCCAAGTGTTGAATGAGGATAGTACTACCTTCCTTTCCTGATATCTCCTGGGTTCCTGTGGATGACAGAAGACGTCCTCATCTGGGGAAATGAGAAGCACTGTGTAAATAGTGGTATCAACGTGGTTGAGTTAGGACAGCCCGTGGCAAAAAGTCTGACCTGGCCGTGGGGCTACTGCTGCCTTTGCTGCCATCTTCCAGGAGAAGAGAGTTGACTTACCCATCAGCTTGGACGGCCTTTCATTTCTAGGTACCCTTGAATCGGCCCTAGTAGTGATGAAGGTTTCCAGGTGAAGGCCATGATTGTCACAGCAAATAAACCCTGGGTTGAGTAAATTGATCTGTGCACAGCAGTTGGTGGCGTTCAGACCTGATCCCAGAGCCACGTGACAGGGCCTCTCCCTGGCTGGGGCACACAACTCATTAGCTTGCAGCCGTCCACTCAAGTCTGGCTAGTGAGGGCCTGCTAAAAGAGCAGCAGCTTCATGCGGTATCCTGGATACCAGGGCTCGGGGCAGGTGGCCTGGGAGCCCAGAGGATTGTGGGCTTTCTGGCAGGTTGGGATCTAAACGGAGAAACGCATTCGTGGGCGTGCCTTTTCTCTTCCTCCTCTTGTTTTGGAAGGGAGCTGCCGCAGTGACCTGAAGTAACAGGGCACCGATGGCCAGGTTTACCAGCATGCCCCATTAGGTTCACGTGGTGAGCAAATGGAACATTCTAGTTCGTTCCCAAGTGAGTGGTCACCTTTGATTGGCGTGTCCTCCAAAGGGCATAAAAGGTTTTACAGAACCCATCTCGCACTTATGGGTGGCTAGAATGACCCCCGTTTTAGGTTTAACAGATGAGTTACCTGAGAGATGTCACAAGGAGGCCTGATGGGAGACCCCATCCCATCCCCCCTTACCCAGCAGACCATGTGTTGGGCCACATGCAAGCTCTGCCTACTCCCAGCTCTCAGAACCTGACAGCTCTCTGCTGGGCATGACTTACCCAGTATAAACAGTATAACGTGTTTTCTGGTGGCAGATGCTTTCGATGTGTTTGAAAACTTTCTTAAGGTAATAAAACATTGAATAAATTACTGCTGTGCTTACTGGGAGTGGTTCATATTAATATTTTAACAAGCCAAAGAAATAAGATTAATAACAGTGATTCTAATGCACAGTGTTGACACAGAACCCTTTCGGGGGGAGGGGAGGGTGAACGTTTTATTTGATTCTTGAAATGTGGAGGTTGCGGCATGTGGTATATCAGGTTCCTGTCATTAACTTGAGTAAATATGAAAATATTAGACTGATTCTGCCCCGAGAGGGTGGAGTGAGGCAAAATAGAGGGTGGGGTTATTTGAAGCATTTTGTGTCATTCCTCGAGGATGGAGAGAGCGAGCTTCTCTTTAACTCTACTTAACATGCAAACAAGAGCATCTGAGGCCCAGGTTCTGATTTGGGGTCTTAACAGGCGGCGCGAGGATGTAGCTGACCTGGGTGTCCCTCCTCCTCTAAGCTGGGGAATGTTCTCCGGCTGATTTAAGCTCTCTTTAAGCATTGGTCATCCATACTTTTATCTAAACTTGTGTTATCATCCACTGCCACCGACTGAACGGACCCATCAAGTGAGAATGGTCTGTACTTGGCAATGTGTCATCTAAGATGTTAGCAGCCGTGACACCTCTGTACTGGTCACGTCAGCCCCTGGGCTGAGGGCTTTCATCGCTATCCGAATGCGTCCTCTCAGCAGCCCTATGGAAGCTTGGAGAAGTTCAAGGGTAACTTGCCCATGGCCAGGCCACTGGTGCATCAGAGCCTTAGACAACACTGTCTGCATCTCCAAGCCCTTCGCACGCGCTCTTGCCCCCCACCAAGATGCCTGCCTCCTGCCCGCGCCATAGTGGGCTTTTGGACCCAAGGATGTATGCCTTTGAAAGTGAGCACCGCCAAGCTATGAAGAGGTCACCCTTACAAGGTTCACTGTGTGGTGGTCTGATGGCATCTCCTCTCCTCTCCCCATAGGAAGTGGTCTTGTACTGCCTGGAGAACAAGATTTGTGATGTGAACCACCGCGACAACGCGGGTTACTGTGCCCTGCACGAGGCTTGTGCAAGGGGTTGGCTCAACATTGTACGACACCTCCTTGAATATGGCGCCGATGTCAACTGCAGTGCCCAGGATGGAACCAGGTCAGTGGCGGTCTTGCTCTTGGCCTGGCCCTGCGGGGGCATAGGCAGTGGTTCTCAGGGTGTGCGGGGAACCCCAGAAGGAAAGATGGAGAATGAGTTCCATGTAAGCACACTGATGGCGAAGTCCTCTAGAATGGAATTGAACAGATCTTTCTGGCAAATTTACATAGAACTGTAAAACTTTGTGACGCTATCATGGACAGAAGTCCCTGAAAATGTTGAGCCTGCATGAATAATCAGGGGTGTTCTCTTTTAAGACCCTGGACTCTTCACCAGCGTCTGTTGAATCACAGTATTTAAAATATATGTGAGTTGGAAGTTCCAGGAGTACAGACAGGTCCAATGGCGACTGGCTTGATAGGACCTGCCGTGTCCACCCACATCCCCCGGCCTGGCCCCCACTCTGTCCTTGACCTCGGTTTATTGGCCAGAGGCCCAGGCCTGAGTCAGCCCAAGCATCTTCCTGGTTGTGCCTGGGATGCTACCACGAGGCAGGGCACTGGGGCTTTCCTGACAGTCATAAAATTAGCAAAACCGAAAGGTATTTGGTGGTTCATGGTTTCCAAAAAGCATTCTTTCTGGATGGCACTGCGGACAGTGTTCCTGACCCCAGCGGACACGGGCAGGAGGACTCTGTACCCTCCTGAGAACTCGCCCTGCTTGTCGACTGCTTCTGGGCGAGAGGGTTGATCACTCATCTCCAAGTTGGTTTCAGGAGAGGTTCCACTTTGCCCCTAGTTTCTTTTACAAACTGCACTTTTTTTGTTGTTTGTTTTGTTTGTAACGGTATAACAATTGCTTGTCGTATTGGCTTCCATGATGCTGGGATTCTCTCCCCCCGCCGTAAGTTATCTTCTTACAGTCTGTCACTATTTAAGTTCATTGGAAACGTTTTCATCGTGGCCTGAGTTCCTCCTTGGGCCGTGCATTAAGAGAGATTTGCATTTAAGAATTAGGCCTGAGATAGTCCCTTCACCTGTCCTGTAAAGGGTTATGTGTCGAAATAACAATTTGTCGCTTGACCATGGGCCAGTCAGTGCCTCAGGTTCCCTATGTGGAATGGCAGTGACCGTACACTCACCTCCTCGGTGAAATAGCGCGCCTGCGAGGCTTGGCCGCACATGCTCCATTTTGCCCTGTGTCGCTAGAAGCAAGCGTCACGTGCACAGGTGTAATCCCCCGCACCTCTCCTAGGCCTCTCCATGATGCTGTCGAGAACGACCATCTCGAAATCGTCCGCTTGCTCCTCTCCTACGGTGCTGACCCCACCCTGGCCACATACTCAGGTAGAACCATCATGAAAATGACCCACAGCGAACTTCTGGAGAAGTTCTTAACAGGTACGACAGAGGTCAAGAAACGGTCTTGTTCAAGCATCTAGACGGTGACTTCACAGGCTTTCACCTGGGTTCCCCCTACCCCCACCCCCCGTTTACCCTAAGTGACACTTTACTGGGAAAAGTGGCCTAACGTTAGTCTGTCAAAGAAGAGATACATACTTAGAGTTTTGCAAGGGAGGGCTGGAAAACTCTTAGCTAGCCAGGCTAGCTTTTGTTTGGCAGGCTGGGGCGGTGAGGCGGGCAGTCCCTCAGGAAGGCGGGTGGACGCGTGGGTAGGTTTCAGTCAGATACCTGGAGGCGTGTGCAGTGGGACTTGTCGGGAGGTGACACCAGCCCCAGCGTGAGATGTTCCTGAACTCCAGCAGCATTTGCCTCTTGCCAGCAGGCGTTATCTTGTTTCTCTCTCTCTCTCCAGACTATTTAAACGACCTGCAGGTTCCTGATGACGGTGACCCCGGTGGCTCTTGGGAGTTCTATGGCAGCTCTGTGTGTGGTGAGCAGCCTTGTTCGTTTCAGTTGGGCAGGACGTGCATGAGCTACAGAACGTTTCTCTCTGGTGCGGGCGAGGGCTTGCGGGGGTGGTGGTCCTGTGAGCAGGGCTCGCTTGGGAAAGAATTTTTCCAGGGTCCTTTTTGGAGAACAGCTGGAATCTTGCTCTAGCTTACTGACCTCTCTCTTGTTTGCCCCCCGGTTAGAACCAGATGATGAAAGTGGTTACGATGTTTTAGCAAATCCCCCAGGACCGGAGGACCAGGATGACAGCGACGAGGCCTACAGCGACACATTTGAATTTGAATTTTCAGAAAGCCCCCTTTTGCCGTGTTATAACGTCCAGGTGTCCGTCGCTCAGGGGTGAGCGTGGCCAGCGTGTGGTCGAGAACCAGCCCAGCTGCTCTATGGGGTGGCAGGAGTTAGAAATCCCCTTCAGCAGATGAGGGTGGATGGGGGGGGTGAGTGAATTCCTCACCAAGTGTCCACCGACCTCACATAATGCAGTAGAACTTTTCCAGAAAAGTTTGGGGGGTGGGAGGGCTCTGCAGCAAACTACCCGCATTGGAACACACCCCTAGAGCCCAAAGGACACGGGAGTCAGCGACTGGAATTGCACAGTTTCGGTCACTAAACTCTTGGGGAAGGGATCCTCCCCAAACGGCTACCGTAGGGGCCTTCCAAGACGCGTGAGGGCCACGGGACGATACTGATGTACCCTCTTCTCGTATAAGATTAGAGAAAGCCATATGTGGCACCTGGGATCTTATGTGTCTTCAGATTTGCTTAGATCGAGTCTTGTCCCCACGGTCGGGCCACTGTGCCCCATGACCAACCCTTCGGAGTGAACACGTCAGGAGACCTTGCTCTGCTGTGTGTTGACCCCGGTGCTTAAGGAGTAGCATCCTGCTTGGACTCTGAGGCTGGGAACGTGTCTGCCTTTGTGGTGACATTCTATTCGGGATAGAGATCATAAAGCGTGGCAGGGTACCAGGAAGGATTGTACCACCTCCCTTCTCGAAAAAGCCTCACTCCCGCAAGCATTGAGGGGCGGGTTGGAGGTGTGGGAAAGGAAAGGAAAGCCAGGTGACCTCGAGTGTTTCTCGTGCTCTCTCCGTGAGGGCCGGAGGAGAGGAGAGATCAAAGAGGTGTTCGCCATCTCCCTTGGGTTGGAATACAGACTGGTTTTCCCCAGTGACTAGAACGGGCTGCATCCACTTGGAGAGGGGTGACCTGAGTTGTGGCCAGAGCCAAGGCAGCACTGGGGTGGCCTGCAACGAGCCTCGTTCAGGGGCGCTGCTCCTGCTTTTGTCTAAGTTGGCTGATCCACCCTAGATGGTCTCTTAACACATGCACATGAGTCCAGAGTTCCCCCGCTAGAAGTAGATCTTCCGGGCTTCCCTGGTGGCGCAGTGGTTAAGAATCCGCCTGCCAGTGCAGGGGACACGGGTTCAAGCCCTGGTCCGGGAAGATCCCACATGCCGCGGAGCAACTAAGCCCGTGCGCCACAGCTACTGAGCCTGCACTCTAGAGGCCGCGAGCCACAACTACTGAAGCCCGCGCGCCTAGAGTCCGTGCTCCACAACGAGAAGCCATAGCGATGAGAAGCCCGCGCACCGCAACGAAGAGTAGCCCCCGCTCGCCGCAGCTAGAGAAAGCCCGTGCGCAGCAACAGACCCCAACGCAGCCAAAAATAAATAAATAAAGAAAACTTAAAAAAAAAAAAAAAAAGAAGTAGATCTTCTAAGGACAGTGAGAAGTGGGGTGGGGGTGGGGTAATCAAAGTGGAAGTAACGGGCCCTTTCACCGCCAGGAGACGGGTAGTTCATAGTTGGGAGCGCTTCTAATTTTGCCGGAAACTCAAACCACTGTCCTTTCTCTGGTTCAGGCCTCGGAACTGGCTGCTGCTTTCAGACATGCTCAAGAAATTGAAAATGTCCTCCCGCATATTCCGCTGCAATTTCCCAAATGTGGAAATTGTCACCATCGCGGAGGCCGAGTTCTACCGGCAAGTGTCAGCAAGTCTCTTATTCTCTTGCTCAGAAGACCTCGAATCCTTTAATCCTGAAAGCAAGGAGCTCTTAGATCTGGTGGAGTTCACGAACGAGCTTCAGACTCTGCTGGGCTCATCCATGGAGTGGCTCCACCCCAGCGACATGGACTCAGACGACTACTGGTGAGCTCGCCGGGGCCCGCCGTGTACAGTGTGTCATAGTGTTAATCCTTGTGCATATGTGTCATAATACGACTATTTCTGTAAAGAAAGGACACTATTACATATGAAAATATCTCTTCTTTATATAAGAGACACGACTCCAGTCGGAAGGACTTAGAAACATGTTTTTTTCTTTTTAAACTTTTAAGTCAGTTTTTATGAAATTGTTATAATGTTTCTTTACTTTTCAATGCACACATGCTTTGGGATATGTTTGTTTTTACTCGGAACAATTGTTTCTTTTCTTTTTTAAGGAGAAAAAAAAAAAATAAGGAAAAGGAGCTCCACACTTTGACTTAATTTCATACAAAGCTCCGATGACAGAGGCCATAACTGTTGAGAGAGTGTGGTCAGAACCGTGTGGTTGGTTTGGGGGGTTGAATTCGGGGAAGGCACTTGGCGACGTTGTAACTTTATGTTTTGTTTACAGAGTACCTGCTCAGGCCAGGTCAATGCTACTGGATGTGATCCAGTAGTGTGTAATATAAATTCAAACCATATCCACACACAACAACTAATTGTATGAAACTTTTATATCCTAATTTAAAAGCTGTGAAATTAGTTTTCACGCATCAAACCGGATTGTTTATATGTTTAAACATTTTATGCTCTTATTTAAAGAAGACTTTGAGCTATTTTTTTCTGTACCCTGTAAAATACTGAAAACTAACATAATATGTTGAGGTTGCTTGAAATTGTACATAAAACTAAAATTTTCTGAATTGTGTGTTTATGTTTGAAATCTGTGTTTTAACTTTGTAAGTAAATTCTCTGCCTTTGTATTTATATTTTACAAAAATTTTCTTAAAAGGCAATAAACCTGTTGAGGAAAGGAGAAAATTGAAGTACCTTGTTTCCTATGTATTTTCCTAAAACATTACTGTTGTCACAATTTTTTTTTAAAGTGGTGTTGATGTTCGGTTCCCTATAGATAACTTCAGGGCAATTTATAGTCTCTATAAACTGAAACAGACTAGAGGATTTCAGGAGAGTGAGACTCTGAAGACAATTTGAAGTTCTATCCTGAAAACTCAATTCATAGACATACATGTTGATGTTTCTCAGATCCTTCTCAGCCTTATCTCCTCTGATGCCCTAGTAGGCTTTTACGTTGCCTTTGACCTTGATGGACTACGGTAGCTTCATCATGGCCAACCCTTTATCTTTAGGAATATTTTTTTCCAGAAACAGGACTTTCATTGTGTCACTTCTCCCTCCAGACCTCATGTTTTTCTGTGACCTTTTAACATGAAGTCCAAACCCGCTTGGCCCAATAGTCAAGGCTTGTAGTTTTGACCACTCAGCTACTCTACTGCTCTTACTTCTTGCAGCAGTATCCCTGTTGGGTACTATCAGTTGGCACTCAATTTCCATCCTACATCCTTTTAATTCCTTCTTTCATTGCAGAGGCTAGAAACCTGAAAACTACTAGACTCATTTGCTGCTAGGATTCCAGTTGTAGTGACTCGACCAGCCTTCCAACACTGGGTCTTCAGCTTTGTGGGTAATGAGACACAGTAGTGATTGTGGTGATGCCTGGATGACAACCTCAGCAGACTGTTCTTAAATCCAGTGGTTCCGGTGTCATCCCTGACTCACGTTCCTCCAGCCCTCCCAAAGATTTTATAAGCATCTGATTTCCTTGTATCAAATCCATTTGGGATCAGAATGCCCTTAGTGCTTTTCAGTCTCGCAATGAACCCTGAGAACACCTAGGCAGAGCAGACGGAAGGGGACATGGAGATGATGTACTTGAGTGGGGTCGTAAAGTATGCAGACGGAGGGGACCTGCAAGCTCTGTGACCTGGCAGGTGGGAAAAGAGAGCCGTGTTTGGGAATGGGGAAATCCAGCAGTGTCAGAGGTGGAAATGAGAGAGGGCCCATTGTTGGTGAGTACCAAATGATGCTTGGGATGTATCCTGAAGACAAAAGGGAACCAACAGTGCTCTTGATTTACTAATTTTTTGATCATAAAAAAATACACTTTCATTCTTTTTTTTAATTAAGATATGTGAGGTACATCCTTAACTTTTTTTTTAAAATTTTATTTATTTATTTATTTATTTATGGCTGTGTTGGGTCTTCGCTTTTGTGCGAGGGCTTTCTCGAGTTGCGGCAAGCGGGGGCCACTCTTCATCGCGGTGCGCGGGCCTCTCACTGTCGCGGCCTCTCTTGTTGCGGAGCACAGGCTCCAGACGCGCAGGCTCAGTAATTGTGACTCACGGGCCCAGTTGCTCCGCGACGTGTGGGATCTTCCCAGACCAGGGCTCGAACCCGTGTCCCCTGCATTGGCAGGCAGATTCTCAACCACTGCGCCACCAGGGAAGCCCCTACACTTTCATTGTTTTAAAAAAAATCCCAGCATTTCAGAAATAGAGGTTCTTGTCATCCCAAGCCAACCCTTCCTCCCATTCCCCACTCCGGAGTTAAAACCAGTGTTCACAGTTTGCTGAATATTGTTTATTAGGAAGTCATCTCAAACAACAGGAGAGAAAGACAAAGTAAATGACAAGCAAGACCTGCAGAAACGATCGAAACGAAAGAGCACTGGTGAGCCTGAACTACTATAGGTAACAAGGGGCTCCCGAGAGCCCAAATAAAAGCAAAGAGTAACTCCAAGGTATTTGGCTGTTTGTATTTGCATTTGTGCTGGAGGTACGGGGGGGGGGGGCCGAGACCAACTGAGGTTCTATCCTGAATGAAGGTGATTTTATTAATAAAGCCAAGAAAATAAGTGGGAGCCACAGGTTTAAGGGTTGCAGAGGAAGTAAGTAATGGGCTTGGTTTAGGAGACATTTAAGGTTGTGGTTTATGCAGTTGGAGGAGCTGTTGTTGAGTTAGAACATTTATTGTAAGAACCATCAGGGTGTTAGAAAACGTGGACAAAGAATAACTAGGGTATCTGACCCAGGTTATAGATGAGCTGCCCATGGCCTAGAAAAGTTTGGATGTCAAGGAATTCCCCATGGGTAAAGAGGAGGTACCATAGGTGTAGATGCCCCCGCCCCCCCCCCCCCAATGGGAGCAGAGGGGGCGCACCCACTGGGTGTAGAGGAGCTCTCCACAGTGAAGATACGGTATAAATGAGGTCATACTGGCTGAAGCGGGCTCCCAGGTATAGATTCACTCATACTGCTTACCAAGGTGGAGAGTAGAAGTATGGTTCTTCTGAAGGTGCCTCTAAAGGGCAAGGTCATTCCCTTTGTCTGGTCCTACCTCCTGGCTACAGTGCGGTTGTGGCAGCTATAGCCACAGCACCCACCCTGGACCATGAAGCATGGAAGTCAAGCGGTCAATGTATTTGGAGGAGCCTGGGTGCCTGAGGACCTAGTGGCACAGAACCACCATACCAGCCCTGCCCTGCTCTGCCTGCCTTTTATGTTTGAGAAAAATAAACAGTTCTGTTGAAACCACTGTTACTTTGAGTTTTTCTACGACTCCCACCAAATCTAATCTTAATATGCTTATCATCTGTGTGCACTTGGGCATCTTCCTCTTTCAGCCTCATCAAATTGGCCCAATAGTGTAACAGCAAAGGGGTGAAAACACCCAAATCACCATCAGCCGGGCCCTGTCTGAAGTAACAGTGGTACATCTGCACAGTGGGTACTATGCAACTGTACAAGGAATTGAGAGCTAGCTCTAAATTGCTTTAGAAATGGTGACCTCTGGGTAAAGAAGAACAAGCTGCCAGGAAAAGGGGTGGAAGCTTCACTTCTCTGAATGTTCTTATAATATCGATTTGACTTTAGAGTTTACATAATTATAAACCAAAAGCAATGTCAAATCAAAAAGCAAAATGAAACTGACCTTAACTATCCAGTCGGAAGCATAACCACACAGAAAGGAACTACTTCAAGTGACTTTAAAACACAATAAAGTGATTGTATAATCCCTTGCCCTAAGGACAAAAAAGTACAGAAACGGTTTAGATTATTTTCACTAATCCTATCCTTGGCGATAGTGTCAGCATTGTGATGCTGACACTGTCCTGTTTGTGTCGTGAGATGAAGCAAAAAGTATTTGGCATGGTTGAGAACTGGGGATTTTTAGCATGGGAGAGGAGATGCAAATATAGGATTGGTGAGGTTAAATAGAAATTGTGTAGTCCTTGGGAATTCCCTGGCAGTCCAGTGGTTAGGACTCTGTGCTTTCACTGCTGAAGGTGCAGGTTCGATCCCTGGTTGGGGAACTAAGATTCCTCCAGCCACGAGGTGCGGCCAAAAAAAAAAAAAAAGAAACGAAAAGAAAAAGAAATTGTGTAGTCCTGAACTTGAATTAGAAGTATCAGTATGCACTCATGATGAATTTAAAAAAAAAAAAAAGGTTTCCTTCTGTCCACTGAAAATACCTAGAAATAATAACTAATAGAAATGAGCACCACCAACTCCCAGACTGTGGTTTCTAAATACCTTTTCTCACTAAAGAGAATGGAGGTTCCTTTGAGAAATGGTTGATCCCAGTGAGAGTTGGCAGGGAGTATGGACATACACAGTAGAAGCTGGTAGGGCTGTGTCAGACTCAGTAGCCAACTTGGAGAAACCCCTATAAATATGGGCCACTTTTAGCATCAGTGAGGATAACTGCAAAGAATATAAAGTAGTTCCCCACCCCCCACACCTGCAGTTTCGCTTTCTGAGGTTTCAGTTACCCACAGTCAACCTTGGTCCGAAAATATTAAATGGAAAATTCCAGAAACAATTCATAAGTTCTAAATTGTGCACTGTCCTGAGTAGCATGATGAAATTTTGCTCCGTCCTGCTCAGTCCTGCCCAGGACGTGAATCGTCCCTTTGTCCAGCTTATCCACGCTGTACATGCTACCTGCCTGTTAGTCACTTAGTAGGCAACTGGGTCATCAGATCAACTGTCGCGGTATCGTAGCCCCTGGGTATAGGGTTTGATACTGTCTGCAGTTTCAGGCATCCACTGGGGCGTCTTGGAACGTATCCCCCATTGATAAGGGGGGAGTACGGTAAACATTAAATATGTTCAAATCCATGAGTTCATAATGAATGGTATATATAAAACAACAAACTCATTGATCTCTTTGGAGGGATGATAGGGAAAACCTCATCATTTGAAACTGGCAAATATAGGGGAAAAAATGAAGCATTTCCCTGCCTTTCCTACATGAAATGTTTTGCTTTACAACAGTATTACAGCCAATATAAGGTGTTATCAGGTTACAACCCTTAATGAAATAGTAGATCCAGGCAATGACCATTCATGAAAGCCAACATTACCGAAAATAGAAAGAAAACACAAAAAGGAACAACCAGGTATTCTGAGCCTCCTGATAAGCAAACACTTCACCTCCTATGAAGTAGTCTTGCCAAAAAATTGAACCTGAAACTGATGAGCTTCCAGACCAGCGCTGCCCAATAGAAATATGTGAGTCACCTGTGTAATTTAGAATATTCTAATAACTACATTTTTTATTTAGAGGTGTTTTGTTTCTTTTTTTTAGAGGGTTTTTTTGTTTCTTTGTTTGTTTTTGGCCACGCCACGCGGCTTATGGGATCTTAGTTCCCCAACCAGGGATTGAACCCGGGCCCTCAGCAGTGAAAGCGTGGAGTCTGAACCACTGGACTGCCAGGGAATTCCCTAGTAGCTACATTTTAAAAAGGGAAAAGAAACAGATGAAATTAATCTTAATATTTTAACTCAATATATCCAAAGCATTACCATTTCAACATGTTATCAATATAAAAATCGTTATTAATGAGATAGTTTACTTTTGTTTTTTTCTACTAAAACTTTAAAAAAATCCAATGTATATTTTATAGCACTTGTCAATTTGGACTGGCCACATTTCAAGTGCTCAGTAGCCACATGTGGCAAGTGGCTACCATACTGGACAGTGAACGTTTAGGATCTATTTACAATTTACAGGAAATACAGGGGACAGAAGAACGTGTTAGGACATTATGGGTATGCATTCAGCAAAAGCCAGATTGAGGCTCTGTAAGGCATGTGATTTGGTTTCTTCAAACTGTAAGTGGAAAAAAAAAAACAAAAACAGATCGAGGGGGGAACCTATAGACTAAAAGAGATTTAAGAGAAATACCAACTGCAAAATATGGATCTTAGAGTCCAGTTTGAACAAACTAAAAAAAAAATATTTGTGAAAAACAGGGAAATAGGAACACTGAACATTTTTTTTGGTAGAGACCTTATCTTTTAATAATACATGCTGAAATATTTATGGATGAAATGATAAGATATCTGGGATTTGCATCAAAATCATCCAGGAGGCGGGGGAAGGGGGAGGTATGTATAGATGAAACAAACCTGATCATCAGTGGGTAATTGTTGAAGTGGGTGATGGGTACATGGGGGTTTATTTGCACTATACTCTTCTACTTTGGGGTATATTTGAAATTTTCTACACTAAAAGGTTTTTGTTTTTTTAATGAGCACCAATACTTGTCTTTCAGAGCTGTGAGGATTAAATGAGAGCACCAAGCACAATACCCAACAGGTAGTAGTAGGCACTAGATAAATGCTTAGATTCCCCTTTCTAAAAAGTTGTATACTTAAAAATAAATAAATAAATAAAAAGACCCTGAAATGATCCTGTCTCTTCACATACAATTTGTAAATTCCTGCAGATTAGATTTGTTTTCCTTATCTCTACCATCTGGTGATGACCTGGTCACTGGGAAAACTGGCAGAGAGAAAAATTATGGCAAATGCTAGTCCTCAATGGCAAAAGCTCAGTCAGGGGTGGGGCAGGACTCTGTGTACACCTATTATATAGTTTTTAATGTTTTAAATATTCAAAAAACAAAAATAGATGAATAAAGATAAATGCTGAATTTGAATATAAATAGGAACAAATGAAACTTTGTATCCCATTGACAACATTACCACACAGAGTGTACGTCCTTAGTGGAATATATTCTAAGGACAAACATAACTGCAAAGATATCATGAACTTTACTTAGCAGATCTCTTGTAGTGATGTTTGTATTGAAATTGTATTTTATAGGCATTATAAGATAGAGCAAATAATAAATACATTGGTAATTTTGGGAACTTCTGTGTGAGAAAGGAGGTATGAATAGGGAATGTGCAGAAGGGAGAAAGAACCTTGTGATGTTGGATTTGAATTGTCAACTCAGTATTTAAACAAATACAAGCTCTGTCTGCCCACTAAAAGGGCCTAAAAAACATTGATACCCCGGTAGCAATGAACACATCCAGGACCAAGTTCTTGGTTTCTAAATACCATTCTCCACTACCAAGAACCAGGGGTTGCTTGAAAAAATGGATGACCCTGAGTCTGTAGCAGGGAACGTACAAGGTGAGCCTCACCCATAGAGGAAGAGACTGGCACCATATGCCTCCCATCATGATGAATAAGAATAAGAAGGACACAGCATCACCTCTGCAGTGTTCTTGTCAAAAATTCGGAACCTGAATCCAATCATGAGGAAATGGATAAATCCCGAATGTGGGATATTCTGCAAGACAAGTGGCCTGGCTTTCTTTTATTTCTATTTTTTAATCACTGCCATGAAAAACAAAAGCAGGAGGGAATGTTCTAGATTCGAGAAGATTGAAGAGACAAGACAACGAAATGCAATGCATGAACCTTGATAGTATCCTAGATCAGGGAAAAAATAGTTATAAAACACTTGACTAATAAATTGGATAATAAGCAAAAAACAAGAACAACAACAACAACAACAAACCACTTTTGAGACTACTGGGGAAATTTTTAAACTCAATCTTATTGAGGTATAATTTAGATACAATAAAAGACACCCATTTTAAATGTATAGTTCTATGAGCTTTGACAATTTCATACCCATGTAACCACCACTCCCAGTCAAGAATCTAAGTTCCTTTGTGCCTCTTTGCTTTCAACATTCCCCTCACCCCAGACAACCACTGATGTGGTTTCTATCGCTACAGAGTCAATGGGGAAATTGAAATAAAGACCATAAATTAGAGGATATTATTGAATAAATGTAAATTTTCTTAGGAGTGATAATGGCATTGCAGTTATGTAGGAAAATGCTCTTATTCTTGGGCGATGTATGCTAGGGTGTTTAGGGGTGAATTATCATGATGTCTGTAATTTAGTTTCAAATGATTCAGCAAAAAGAGTATACACACACAGATAACAAAAGCATGGCAAGATAATAATTGGTGAATCTAGGCAAAGGGTATATTAAAGTGTTCTTTCAACTTTTTATAGGTTTGAAAATTTTCAAAATAATAAGTTTGAGGGAGGAAAAAAAAGAAAAAAATGTAATTTTCATCTCAGACTTTTTTCAATGCCTCTCATAACTGCTTCCGCAGAGAGAGATGAAACGAAGACAGGTTAAAACACTCTTCTTCCTTTTCTAAAAGGTCTTAGGATTCTGTCAGAAACAGAAGGCCCAAAAGGTTTTGCAGCCTCTCCCCACTAAGGCCCCTCCCAAAGCCCAGGTTCAGAGTTTGGGGTTTGGATTTGGGTCTGGTTTGGGGGAGGGGGTGTCTCTCCCCCTCACACTGAAGTCACTCCATATCTTAGTCTGTTCAAGCTGCTATTAAAAAAAGCCATAGACTGGGGACGTTATAAACAACAGAAATTTCTTTCTCACAGTCCTGGAGGCTAGAAGTTCGAGATCAGGGTATCTGCATGGTTGGGTTCTAGAGAGGGCCCTCTTCCAGGTTGCAGATTGCCAACTTCTCCTTGTATCCCCACATGGCAGAAAGGGGCTAATTAGCTCTCTGGCCTCTTCTTATAAAGGCACTAATCCCGGTCATGAGGGATCCACCCTTATGACCTAATCACCTCCCACAGGCCCCGCCTCCAAATACCAGCACATTGAAGGTTAAGCTTTCAACATATGAAATTTGAGGGAGACACCAACATTCAGTCCACAACACCCTCCTTCCCAGAGCCCTCTGGCTTGGACAAACGGGAGGATTGATCAGCCAGGCCTCACCCTGAGCAGCCTGTCCCTGCATGAAGTCCCTGCAGGCAGGAAGCCAGAACCAAGCTGCTGGAGAGGGTTGCTGTGCCGGCCATGAGAGCGCACTGTTCAGACCTGCCGCTCAGGGAGCATATTTCATGGAAGGCCCCAGCTGTCTTTCTCCTCTGGAACCACTACCGCGTTCAGGCCAAGGCTACATTTCCCCAGGGGGCGGAGGCTGTTCGAGCCAGTGACTGCGCACAGCAGCAGTACAGAGGCCGCTCATTCTGGCCAGATGTGGGGTTCCTCCAATGGTCGACTTTAGCTCAAGACTCTCCACAGCCTGGCTGGAGATTTCTTGGCACTACACTGCACTCTGAGAGTGTTCCTTCCCCTCTCCTTCCATGGGTGTCTGACCTGATTGAGGTCTGAAAGCTCTCCTTTCATTTTCCTGCTTCCTCGCCGACGACTGGCTTTCCTATCTAATCCCATCTTGGCATCTACTTCTTGGGCGACCCAAACGCATACAACTTTCCCTCTGCCACACATGCTATGAAAGAGGACTAGGACCAGAGTTAGCAGGCGCCCAGTATGACTTTGGAAACTGCTTTTTTCCCTCAAGGTGTTTATATTAAAAGTAGGCAGAGGAGGAAGAAGAAGAAAGAAAGAGTCCGCTTTAGATGACTGGTCAGGACAGAGAGGGCCTCTCTGGGAAGGTGGCGTTTTGAGCAGGCAAGTGAATAAATAAATTGGTTTATAGTCAACCAAAGAGATACTAGACCCCAGCTACACCAACCAAGACAGACGCATGTCACAAATGTAATATTGACCAAAATAGAAAGTGAGTTACGGAAGAATGTGTACAGCATGACATATTTCTCTAACATTTCCAAATAGGCCAAGTACCGTGTTATACTCTTAACGGGTTTCTGACCAGTTACTAAAGATATAAAAACAAGAAGAGTGATACATACTTAGTTCAGGATAGTTGTTACCTCTGTGGGGTGGGGGGGGCAGTGGAGGAAGGGAAATGGTTACTAGAAGGAGGAGGGCATGGGAGGGGGGAGGAGAAGGAAGACGAAGAAGAAGGAAAGAAGGAAGGAGGGAAGGAAGGAAGGAAGGAAGAAAGGGAATGCTGAGGATATGAACTTTGGAAGCAGAAATTTTTTTTTGACTGAAGCCTGTGTGATGCTTAAAATAAAATAACAAATAGTTTCTGGTCTTCAGGCACGTCCTATGTCCACAATCCTAGAAGGAAAATTATAAGAGTTTGCAATTATAGCTTATCTGTCTGGCTTACCTCTACAGATTAATCTCGCTAGCAGGTGGGATCATCACCCTGAACACGTTTTGGAGGTAACTGTGAGCCTGGTTGTTTGGCCCAAGACTGAACTTCTGCCTCTGTCACTCCCATCCCCAAATCTGCTAGATTTGCAAGGTCTATACAAGTCCTAACAATGCCCCCAGCCAAAGGCTTCAAGCTAAAAGGATGGGACGGAGAAGGACAAGCCTGAAACCTTTGTAAGTTGGCCTACTTGTTCTGTTACACCACGAGATTGCAGTTCCCCAGAAATGAGCAGCCTTCGTGGCCCATTCCCTGGGGTCGGAAGAATCTGCTTGTGCATGTGCAAGGCTGGCAAATTTAAGCAGAAGATAGGCTTAAGGAGACTCAACAAGGAGCAAGGAAGATTCCTGTCTCTTCTTCCTTCAGCCACCTTTCTCCTCCATCTTACACTTGATCTCTTCTAGTCACTCCCCTCCTTGCTTCCTCCCTGTTCCAGTTACCATGGCTACATAACAGTCACTCCCAAGCTTTATGGCTTATATTGGCATAAGGACAGGTACATAGATCAATGGGGTAGAATAGAAGAGAGCCCAGAAAGAAACCCTCACATAGATGGTCAACTGACTTTCAACAAGGGTGCCAGGACTATTCAGTGGGGAAAGGATAGTCTTTTTAACAAATGATGCTGGGAAAACAGGATCCACCTGCAAAGAATGAAGTTGGATCCCAACTTCAGACCATACCAAAAAAGAAACTCAAAATGGAGCAATGACCTACATGTAAGAACTAAAACTACCAAACTTTTAGGAGAAAACATTGGAGCAAATCTTGGTTAGGCAATGTTTTTTAAGATATGGCACCAAAAGCATGAACAACCAAACAAAAAATGAACTGGTGTATATATATGTATATATATATATATATATATATATATATATATATATATATATATATATGAATCACTTTGCTGTACACCTGAAACATTGTAAATCAACTGTACTTCAATTTAAAAACTAAAATAAATGAGGTTAAAAAAAAAGAAAATGGGCTTTCTCAGGATTAAAAACTTTTGTGCTGCAAATGATACCATCAAGAAAGTGAAAAGAGGGACCTCCCTGGTGGCGCAGTGGTTAAGAATCTGCCTGCCAATGCAGGGGACACAGGTTTGAGCCCTGATCTGGGAAGATCCCACATTCAGGGAGCAACTAAGCCCATGCACCACAACTACTGAGCCTGCGAGCCACAACTACTGAGCCCGTGAGCCCCAACTACTGAAGCCTGCTCGCCTAGAGCCCGTCCTCTGCAACAAGAGAAGCCACCGTAATGAGAAGCGCGCGCACCACAACGAAGAGTAGCCCCCGCTCGCTGAAACTAGAGAAAGCCCGCGCGCAGCAACGAAGACCCAACGCAGCCAAAAATAAATTAATTAATTAAAAAAATAAGATTGGAACTTAAAAAAAAAAAGAAGATATATCGATATAAATGGCCAAAAAGTACTTAAAAAAATATGTTCAAGATCATTAGCCATCAGGGGCTTCCCTGGTGGCGCAGTGGTTGAGAATCTGCCTGCCAATGCAGGGGGACACGGGTTCGAGCCCCGGTTTGGGAAGATCCCACATGCCACGGAGCAACTAGGCCCGTGAGCCACAACTACTGAGCCTGCGCGTCTGGAGCCTGTGCTCCGCAACAAGAGAGGCCGCGACAGTGAGAGGCCCGCGCACCGCGATGAAGAGTGGCCCCCGCTTGCCGCAACTAGAGAAAGCCCTCGCACAGAAACGAAGACCAAACACAGCCAAAAATAATTAAAAAAATTAAAAAAAAAAGATCATTAGCCATCAGGGAAATGCAAATCAAAACCACAATGAAATACCACTTCACACCCATAGGATGGCTCTAATCAAAAGACAGAAAATAACAAAAGTTAGTAAGAATGTGGAGAAGTTGGAACCTCTGTACATTGCTGGTAGGGATGGAAAATGATGCAGCCACTTTAGAACACAGTTTGGCAGTACTTTAAAATGTTAACTAGAGAATTTTCCATATGCCCCAGCAATTCCACTCCTAGATATATACCCAAGAGATATGAGAACACTTCCACAGAAAATCTTGTACATGAATATTCATAGCAGCATTATTCATGAGCGAAAAAAAGTGGATATAGGGATTTCCCTGGTGGCGCAGTGGTTGAGAATCTGCCTGCCAATGCAGGGGACATGGGTTCGAGCCCTGGTCGGGGAAGATCCCACATGCCAGGGAGCAACTAAGCCCATGCACCACAACTACTGAGCCTGCGAGCCACAACTACTGAGCCCGTGAGCCCCAACTACTGAAGCCCACTCGCCTAGAGCCTGTGCTCCACAACAAGAGAAGCCACCACAATGAGAAGCCCATGCACCACAACGAAGAGTAGCCCCCACTCGCCGCAACTAGAGAAAGCCCGCGTGCGGCAACGAAGACCCAATGCAGCCAAAAATAAATAAATAAATTTATTTTAAAAAAATGTGGATATAAATCCAATGTCCATCAACTGATGAATGGATAAATGTGAAAATGTAGTCTATCTATACAGCGGAATATTACTTAACCATAGAAAGGAACGAAGTACTGACACCTGCTACAATGTGGATGAACCTTGAAAACATTATGCTGAGTGAAGAAAGCCAGACACACAAGGCCACGTATTACACAATTCCATACATATGAAATGTCCAGAATAGGCAAATCCATAGAGACAGAAAGCAGATTAGTATTTGACAGGGGCTGAACAAGGGTGGAAGGAGCATGGGGCTTTTTTGGGGGGTGATGAAAATGTTCTAAAAGCGATTGTGGTGATGGTTGCACAACTCTGTGAATATACAAAAACCATTGGATTATATACTTCAAATGAGTGAAGTTTATGATATATGAATTATATGTCAATAAAGATGTCAAAAAGAAACTTCTTGTTTCAAAGCAGCAACAATTATTTTGCTCACGAATCCATAACTTGAGCAGGCCTCCTTTGGGAGAGCTTACCTATACTCCACTTGGCATCCCCTGGGGTGGCTCAGAGGTTGGGGCTGGAATCTTCTGGAGGCTCCTTCTCTCACACGTCTGGCGTTTGAAGCTGGCTGTTGGCTGGGGCTCCAGCGGGGGTCTGGCAGCTGGAACACCTACACTCTGCATGTGGCCTGGGACGCTTCCCTCCACAGTGTCTGGGTTCCAAGGGCAAGCATCCTGTAAAAGCGGGGACCGCTCTGAAGCTTTCCTTTTATGATCCACCTCTGAAAGTCACACACTGTCACTCTCCCCACATTCTATTTGTTAGAAGCGAGTAACCAAGGCCAGCCTATATTCAAGAAGAGATGGATTAGACTGCGCCGCGCGGCTTGTGGGATCTTAATTCCCCTACCAGGGATTGAACCCGGGCCCTCGGCAGTGAGAGCAAGGAGTCCTAACCACTGGACCGCCAGGGAATTCCCTAGACTCCATCTAATGCGGGAAGAGGATCAAAGAATTTGGAGGCATGTTTTCAAGCCATCACATTCCCTCTGCTCCATACGTTCTCCAAATCTTTATGGAAGCGAAACCATTCAGTGAGTGTAAGCCAAGGAACCCCACTGAATTTACGTTTCACAAACGGCATAAAGGAGAAGTTTGGGCCAAATACTCACACGCGCCTGACTTGGGGTTATACCTGATTGCGACACGGGCTATGAGAACCATCGGTGCCCTGTCTGAAGGGGCAGTGCGGCTCTGGAATGGGCTGTTGCTGCGATCAGACCCTGGATTGTCAGGTCTTCTGACCTTTCAGAAGAGAAGCCAGTAATCTGGAGTTTTACGTGAACTCTCTCTAGCATTCATGACATTGATAAAACACTGGGTAGGCCAGGCCAAACAAAACCATCCCAGGGAGGCCCTGGGCCCACCAGTTTGCAAACTCTGATGTAAATCCATGGAGGTTTTTTTTCACTCACACGAAAATATGGAATACAAATTTCCAGAATTGCCCATGGTCTGGATGATTCACCCCCTGTCGGGGCGGGGGCGGGCAAAGAGACAATTTCAAGAGCCTCTGCTCCAAACGTCCCCCGAGAAGCAGTGCAGTGAGGCTTTTGAGCCTGGGGTCTTGGTTAATTTCCTGGTAAATAAATAAGTGAATCCAGTATAGAGCGTGAACTTAAAAAATTCTTTTAATTTAAAATTTTTAAATTTTTTATTACGCAAATGAACTGCAAGCCCGTGGGTGGGGGGAGACAAGGTTTTGGTGAATAGCCTTTCAACTTTCCTTTTCTGTTCATATATATGTTTTGTTTTGTTTTTTCATATCATACAGGTGTTTTTTTTTAATTTTTAATTTAATTTAATTTTTTTTTGGCCGTGCCACACTTGCGTCTTAGTTCCCCGACCAGGGATCAAACCCGTGCCCCCTGAAATGTAACGTGTGGAGTCTTAAGCACTGGACCGCCAGGGAATTCCCATACAGGTTTTTCTTCTTGAATTCCCCTTCTCACTTTATTATAAGAATCTTAGTCCCGTGAGTCCTGGATCCTGTTCCCATGGTCACCCACTACCATCACCCTGACACTTCCCATAGCTTAAGAGCAACATTTCCTAGACCCAGCAGGTGGGTTAAAGACCAGACACGGCCACAAACTGGAATGGAGGCCGAGGACATGTGGTGAGGCCTCACAAGTCCCCCAAAGTCCCCTCTTAAAAAGTAGCCTCTTAGATTCCATATATAAGTGATAACATACAGTATTTGTCTTTGTCTGTCTGACTTATTTCACTAAGTATCATACCCTTCAGGTCCATCCATGTTGCTGCAAATGGCATTATTTCATTCTTTTTTATGGCTGAGTAGTATTCCATTGTATATATGTACCACATCTTCGTTATCCATTCATCTGTTGGTGGACATTTAGGTTGCTTCCATGTCTTGGCTATTGTAAATAGAGCTGCTATGAACATTGGGGTGCATGTATCATTTCGAAGTAGTGTTTTCATTTTCTTCGGATATATACCCAGGAGTGGAATTTTTTGAGTTTTTTTAGAAAAACTCTTATCTTGAAAGAATTAGAATTGTAATGAACAAAATAAACTTTGAAACAGGCTAAAAAAAAAAAACGTAGCCTTAGGCCCCTTAGGCCTGATGGATCTGTTGATGTCACCTGGGTCTTCATGTAAAAACTTCTGCCTTCCCTTAAATTTCTCCCTTCCTCTGCCTTCCCCTGTCCTTAGTCCCTGACCTGTCCAAGCCCCTGACTCTCCCCCAGAATCTCCAACAACTGGCCCTGCTCTCCTGACTCACCTTGCTTGGGAAGGGGGGGTGGCGGAGATAGGGTGGAGGCAGATCTTCTGAGCAGATTGGACGCCCAGGAGCCCTTAGCTGAGACACTTGGTCTCACCTCAAGGAGCTCTCTGGAGACTGGAAGAGCGCCATTTTCCACACACTAGGCCCACATGCTTCTAGCTCCCACTTCTCCCTGGCTGAGGCCCACGTGACACTCTGCTGACTGAGACCCCTCTCCCCTTCCCAGCTTCCCCCATCCCACTTCCCAGCTCCCTTTCACAGCCCGTCCTTCTCTCAACCCCCAGATCAACCCGTGTTTGCTACCATGTCCCTCAGAACCACTCTCCTCTTATTCCCCTGGTCCAAGGCCAGAACCCAGGCTAGTCAGGGCCCAGCAGCAAGTCTGGGTAGCCTCAGATATCACCCCTGCCCCTAGCCCTCTCTCCCTCCAAAGCATCCAGGGCTTCACATTCCCAACTCCCCTGTCAGATCACCACCACCGACCCTCCCCTTCTGCACCAACCTTTCCAAATCTTTCCTGTTCCCAGAGCTGTGGCTTCACCCTCACAGCTGCCCCCTCCTTTAGCTCTCTCAGAAACCGTCCCCTACAACGCGGTTCTAAAAGGAAATAAAGGGACTTCCCTGGCAGTCCAGTGCTTAGGACTCCGTGCTTCCACTGCTGGAGGCCCAGGTTTGATCCCTGGTTGGGGAACTAAGATTCCGCAAGCTGCATGGCACGGCCAAAACAAAAAACAAACAAACAAAAAGGAAATAAAACAAATGAAGTAAAATGTAAGCCACCCCCAAAAATTCATGATTAGAATGAAGCTTCTGGAAACCCAGGAGGAGCTTTTGTCTTTTCTGGTCCCTGGAACAGAACAGGAACACTATATTTTTGCCCTGTGGTGTCGTAAGTTCCTTGAGGACAGTGGCCAAGGTTTTTTGTGTCCACCTGAGTATTGAGTCTCCTCAGAAGTCTGCTAGGGCTTCCCTGGTGGCGCAGTGGTTGGGAGTCCGCCTGCCAATGCAGGGGACACGGGTTCGAGCCCTGGTCCGGGAAGATCCCACATGCCGCAGAGCAACTAAGCCTGTGTGCCACAACTACTGAGCCCGTGTGCCACAACTACTGAGCCTGTGCTCTGGAGCCCGCGGGCCACAGCTGCTGAAACCCTCGTGCCTGGAGCCCGTGCTCCGCAACAAGAGAAGCCACCGCAATGAGAAGCCCGCGCACTGCAACGAGGAGTAGCCCCCGCTCGCCACAACTAGAGAAAGCCTGCACGCAGCAATGAAGACCCAACACAGCCAAAAATTAAAAATAAATAAATTAAAAAAAGAAAAAGAAGTCTGCCCACCATGGCCCCTCTGTCAGCGCTCACTCCGTATACACCAGCCACTTTGGATTCGGGCAATCTACCTGTAAGAATTTGCATTGCCGGTCACTAAATTAAGCTGGAGAGAGTTTTCTTTGTATTCTCTCAGCCTGAACACCAGGCCTGAGTCAGGGCAGGCCCTGCCTAAATGTGCGCAACTGTACCTCTTTCCCCCCATCAGCAAAGAGAAATGACCCAACCCAGGAATCAGTGTTCCCTCAGGGAAACCTAAAGCAGAGGGGCCTATGCTTTTGTTTATTCATTTATTTATTTTCTAGTTAATTAAACTATCCAGCATCTTTCTGGACACAAGAGGTCCAGCGATTTCAGAATTGAGGCCACCCCCATGCCAGGGCCTTTAACCTTGGAAGCCTCACGCTACATTGTCCTCAGACAGCCGTCCCCTTCCTGCTCATCCATGTGCTCCTCCAATTTTTTCTTTCCTTTTTTTTTTTTTAACTTTAAAAAAAACCACATTTATCTATTTATTTCTTTGGCTGCATCGGGTCTTAGCTGCGGCACGTGGGATCTTTGTTGCAGTGTGCGGGCTCTTCGTTGTGGCGCACAGGCTTCTCTCTAGTTGTGGTGCATGGGCTCCAGAGCGTGTGGGCTCAGTAGTTGCGGCGCCTGGGCTTAGTTGCCCCGTGGCATGTGGGATCTTAGTTCCCCGACCAGGGATCGAACCCGCCTCCCCTGCATTGGAAGGCGGATTCTTAACCTCTGGACCACCAGGGAAGTCCTCTGTATGTCTTTCAATGGAAGAGAAATAAGCATCTGTCTTGTCAAATAACTATGAGTAGTAGGAAAATAAAACTAAAGAGAATATGATCAGACCTGTCTCTACAGCCCAAGTACTACTGCAACCAAAATTTCCCTCAGAAAGCAGAAGCTACCCCAGAGGTTTTTCATAGAAACTTTTTTCGAAGTGTAACATACAAAAAAGTACACAAATCATAAATACACATCTTGATGAATACATGAATTTTCACAAGCTGAACACACCCATCTAAGCAGCACCCAGATGAAACAGAACGTGGCCAGCACCCCAGAAGGCCCCTCAATGCCCCCTTCCAAGCACCTCCCCACCAAGGGTAACCCCTAGTTTGTCTTCTATCACAATAAATGAGTTTGGCCAGTTTTTATATTTTATATAAATGGAATCCTACTGTGCCTATTCTTTTGTGTTTGGCTTCTCTTGCTCAACATTTAATTTGTGAGATTCACTCATGTGGTTGTGCGTGGTTGTAGTGTGTTCACTCTCATTGCTATGTGGTGTTCCATTCTGTGAACTGTCCACAATGTATGGATCCATCACAATGCACTGATCCGTTTGCCTGGTGACAGTTACCTTGTATTTGAGTCCCAGAAAACTCTCTTGATTTGGATGACACTCTCAATGACTTTATTTCCAACAACAAAGTGGTGTTTAGGGAAGACCCATTAACCCGAAATGGCCTCAATCGATGCTGGTTTGCAATGCTTAGAGTGGTCACCTAGCAGAATTGGTTTATTTAAAAAAAAAAAAAAAAGAAGGAGAAGAAGGAAGGAAGAAGAAAGAAAGGAGGGGCTGTTCAGGATGTTATAACAGAATACCATAGACTAGGAGGCTTAAAACAACAGACATTTATTTTTCACAGTTCTGGAGGCTGGGAAGTCCAAGATCAAGGTGCTGGCAGATTTGGTGTCTGGTGAGAACCCATTTCCTGGTTGATAGACTGCTGTCTTCTTGCTGTGCCCTCACATGGTGGAAGGGACCAGGAAGCTCTCTGGGGTCCCTTTTATAAGGGCACTAATTCCATTCATGAGGGCTCCACCCTCATGACCTAATCACCTCCCAAAGGCCTTGTCTCCTGATGCCAGGGGGTTTGGTTTCAACATATGAATTTGGGGGGGGACACAAATATTCAGTCCTTTGTAGAGGCAAAGAAAGTTAACCAAGATTTAGTCATTATTCCTGGTTACAACACAAATATTGGATGCTGTTTTGGATAAGCCCTTGAATGCCTGCTTTCAAAAGCAACACAGTCAGTGGTTCTGTTGTGGAGTCCACAAATGCACACAGAAGGAAAGCATGAAAGAGAGAACCTAATGGTTGGACAACAAGTGCTTATAGCTTTGGATAGAATTTCCACACAGAAAGTGTAGGGTCTCAGACTACTCAGTGAGTAGTGCAGATGAAATCACTAACGTCAAAGATTTGTGGAAAGTTTAATAAAGTGGTTTTGGGCTATGACAGTGGAAAAGGCAATACAATCTCAACTTATGTGTTATTTTAATAATAAGTTCTTCTAAATAATAAAGGTAACTGTGATGATTTTAAAAATACATTCACAAATTCTTTAACACTCCTCCCTTCAAGAGGTGGAGCCAAATCCTCTTTCCCTTAATGTGGGCTGGACGTGGTAATGAGGCTTCTAATGAATAGACTAAAGGGTACATGATGGTGTGTGGCTCTGGAGGTTAGGTCATGAGGCGCTGTGGGCATCTGGTTGCTCGGTTTCTTGCTCTCTCTTGGATCACTATGTCTGGGGAAAGCCATCTGCCATGTTGGGAGGGGCCTGAGGGAGAGGCCCACGTGGTGACTGAGTGAGGGAGGCCTCCCTCTGGCCATCGTAAGTGAGGAACTGAGGCCTGCCAACAGCTATGCGATTCTCCAGCCCCTGCAGCCCTGCAGCCCTGGCCCACATCAAATATTCTAGGCCTAAAAGTTCAAGGTAGTCACAAAAGTTGTTCGGGGACCTTCTCACTAGGACAACATGGGATCATTTTATATTTGGCCATCAAAGACATTTCATTCATTGAACGGATGGATGGATGGATGGATGAATAGATGAAGGAATGAATCTGGGCTTAAAGATGGCATTTTTTTTTTGGCAGCGCCACACAGCTTGCGGGATCTTAGTTCCTCAGCCAGGGATTGAAACTGGGCCCTCGGCAATGAAAGTGCAGAGCCCTAACCACTGGACAGCCAGGGAATTCCCAAGAAAGGATAGATTTTGGAAGAAGGATTTGACATGAAGAGCCCAATGGCAGAAGCCAATCAGGATGCTATTGCAGTGGTCCAGCAAGAGAGGATGGGAGGGACTTCCCTCGTGGCGCAGTGGTTAAGACTCCGCACTCTCAATGCAGGGGGCCTGGGTTCGATCCCTGGTCAGGGAACTAGATCCCACATGCGTGCCGCAACTAAGAGCGTGCATGCCACAACTAAGGAGCCCCGTGAGCCACAACTAAGAGGAACCCGCCTGCTGCAAGTAAGACCTGGTGCAACCAAATAAATTAATTAATTTAAAAAAAGAATAAATGTTCAGTTAATAACGTGCTTCTTTCAAAATAAATAAAGACTATGCTTTAAAAAGAAAAAGAAAAGAGAGAGAGAGGATGGGAGCCTGGGCCAAGGCTGAGGCTGTGGGGAGTGGACAGAAGGAGGATGCTTATAATCAGAGGGACATTTTGAAGCAGAGGTTCTCCATCATGGACCCCTGTGTCGATCTGATAAATCATATAACCCCCTTCTCAGAATCGTGCTTTACAATGCATAGAATAAAACAACAGGATTACAAAGGAAACCAATTATATTGAAATATGCTATCAAAATACCAAAACCCCACTAATTTGTGATATTGTCATTGTGGCCACAAATCTTTTGACACTTCCCCCATTGAGAGGTGGGGTCTTTGTCCCCTCCCCTTGTATCTAGGCTGACCTTAGTAAGAAATTTGCTTGACCAATAAAACGTGGCAGAAGCGACATTCTGGACTTCCTTTTTTTAACTGAGGTACGATCGACATATAATATTCTATTAGTTTCAGGTGTACAACATAATGATTCGATACTGGTATATATTATGAAGTGATGACCACAATAAGTCTAGTTACCATCCCATACATAGTGTCAACATTTTTTTTTTCCTTGTGATGAGACCTTTTAAGATCTACTCTCAGCATCTTTCAAATATGCAATGCAGTGTTATTAACTATAGTCACCATGCTGTCTATTATATCCCCAGGGCTTATTTATTTTATAACTGGAACTTTGTACCTTTTGACCCCCTTCATCCATTTTGCCCACTTGACATTCTGGAATTTCCTTTTTAAAAAAAAAAAAATTAATTAATTAATTAATTTATTTTTGGCTCCGTTGGGTCTTCGTTGCTGTGCATGGGCTTTCTCTAGTTGCGGCGTGTGGGCTCAGTAGTTGTGGCACAAGGGCTCAGTAGTTGTGGCTCATGGGCTCTAGAGCGCAGGCTCAGGAGTTGTGGTGCATGGGCTTAGTTGCTCCGCGGCATGTGGGATCTTCCCAGACCAGGGCTCGAACCCGTGTCCCCTGCATTGGCAGGTGGACTCCCAACCACTGCGCCACCAGGGAAGCCCGACATTCTGGAATTTCTAAGGCTAGATCAGAAGATGTCTGGCAGCTTCCTCCCTATTCTCTGTAACACTCTTTTTGGGGCTGTGAGCCACCACGTAAGAAATCTCACTACCCAGAGGCTGCCCAGTTGGGCAGAGGACATGGGGGAAGCTAGGAGGCTGCCTAGAGGTGCAGAGAGACAGAGATGCATAAAGGAGCCCCCAGTCATTGGGATCATCCGATCTGAGGCCTCCGACATTGCCTGGAGCAGAGACAGCCCACCCAGCCCTGCCCAAAGGGCAGGTTCAAGGGCAAAAGAAATGATTGTTGCTGCTTTCAGCCATTACCTTTTGAGGTAATTTGTTCCAGAGCACAGATAACCAGAACGCTAATGGATGGGCCTATTTAATTATGAATTAAATAGTAAGATCTAACAGCAGGCCTAACAAATACCATAATTTCAAATTAGTGATGAGTGTAATCAGTATATTGAGGTATCGGCGTCGACTATACTGTGATATGAAAGTATCTGTGATTTTGAGTGGTGACCAAGTCACAGGTGCTGCTAATACAATGATAATGGTTGCCTACATGCAGGGCTGAAGGAAATGCTAAATTTCAGTTAAAGGTTAATGAAAAGAAAAATAAAAAGATTTCCCATCCAAGTTCACAAGTCCCCTGAATTCTATGTACGGATCCCAAGTTAAGAAGCCCTATTTTAGAGAGAAATCGGGGCATCCCTTTGATGACTGATTCTGTCCTTCTTAAGAATTCAGTGAAGCAGCTTTTATAGACAGCTGAACAGACTGTATTTTTAAATGTGTTTTACCGGAAGCTTTAAAAATACCCCTCCTTTCATTCTTCTCCCCGCTCTCTGATGTTCTCTCTCATTTTTCTCCTACAGCAGCTCTTGCTGTCTCCTTAGTGTTCTCTGCTCCTCTCCATCCCCAACACCCAGCTGCCCTGGTGCCCATACTCCTGGCCTGGACCACGCAGAAGGTTCTCTCAGTCCTGCCCGGTGCCACCCACCCACTGCCCTCCTGCCTGAGAGAACTTTCTAGAACACAAATGTAATCCTGTTCTCTCCAGCTCCAGCTCCCAAGTCCACAATGGTGAGTGAGAGGGAGAAAAGCTTCTCTGACAAAGACAAGCCAGAAGCAGGCCCCTCTCTCCTGGCCACTGTTATTCTACGACACTTCCCTTATCGTTCCCCAGCGCTCAGGCTGCTTCCAGCCTCCCCGGGTTTGCTTTTGCATTTCTGCCCTCTCCCAGCATCTTCCCGAATTCATCCCCAAGGCTAAGGCAGGTATACCTGTGAAAACTAGGCCAGCATCACCTCCTCCAGGAAGTTTTCATAAGCTCCCCACCCTAAGAGTAACTAACAATGCCTTCCTCATTGGCCCACCTACTTGCTCAAGGGGTGGATTTTTTTTCTTATACATTTTATTGAAGGACAGCACACATACAGAAAAGTGCATGTGTCATAAGTGTATCACTCTATGGATTTTTGTGGACTGGAGAGACTTGTACCTGTGCGTAAGCAGCTCCCAGAATAAGGAACAAAACTTTCCCAGTCCCCCAGTGGTCCCCCGTGCCTCCTCCCAGCCACTACGCCCCTCCCCACTGGAGGATAACTATTGTCCAGACTTCTAAGTGCAAACACTAGTTTGGCCTGCTTTTGAACTTCAGATCTGTGAAATCACAGAGTAGGTGCTTTTTTTTTTTTTAATTGAAGTATAGTTGTTTATAGTGTTGTGTTAGTTGGTGCTTTTTGATGTCTGTCTTCTCCCACTCAATATCATGTTTATGAGATCCCTCCCTATTGTTATGTGCAATTGTGGATTGTTTATTTTCACTGCTGTATAGTATTCCATTGTGTGAAGACACCACAGTTTCCTTCCCCATTCTGCTGTAGATGGGCATTTGGGTAGTTTCCAGTTTGGGGTCATTACCAACAGCACTGCAATGAGCCCTGCCTTTTGAGGAACATGGGTACACAAGTCTGGTTGAATATATTCCTAGTAACCTACAAAGACAGGTTAAAACAACTGCAACATTTTATTGCAAATCACTATAATTTTTTTTTTTTTTTTGGTTGCACCGTGCAGCACATGGGATCTTAGTTCCCTGACCAGGGATTGAACCCATGCCCCCTGCAGTAGAAGCACGGAGCCTTAACCACTGGACCATCAGGAAGTCCCAACAAATCACTATAATTTGTGTCTCTGTTTCCCTCTATTAGACTGTGAACAATCTTTTTTATTTATTTGTTTTTCAAATAGCATGTTCCAAAGTTTAATTTTACGGTTATTGAGAGTGCCACAAAGAACTGTTTTGTTTTTATTTTTGTTTTTGGCTGCACTGGGTCTTCTTTGCAGCTCGCGGGGCTCTTGGTTGAGGACTTCTCTCTAGTTGCAGTGCGAGGGCTCTCTAGTTGTGGTGCTCGAGCTCAGTAATTGCGGTGCTCAGGCTTAGTTGCCCCAGGACATGTGGGATCTTAGTTCCCCAACCAGGGATCGAACCCGAGTCCCCTGCATTGGAAGGCAGATTCTTAACCACTGGACCACCAGGGAAGTCCCTAGACTGTGAACATCTTTTTTTTTTTTTTTTGGTTGCATTGGGTCTTCGTTGCTGCGCATGGGCTTTCTCTAGTTGCGGCGAGTGGGGATTACTCTTCGTTGCGGTGCACGGGCTTCTCATTTCATTGCTGTGGCTTCTCTTGTTGCGGAGCACAGGCTCTAGGTATGTGGGCTTCAGTAGTTGCAGCATACGAGCTCAGTAGTTGTGGCTCGCGGGCTCTAGAGTACAGGCTCAGTAGTTGTGCTGTACGGGCTTAGTTGCTCCACTGCACGTGGGATCTTCCTGGACCAGGGCTCGAACCTGTGTCCCCTGCATTGGCAGGCGGATTCTTAACTACTGCGCCACCAGGGAAGTCTCCGACTGTGAACATCTTTAACAACGGGCTGTGTCTTACATATTTTTGTCTCATCATCATCTAGCTTAGAGTCGCCATTCAAGAAATATTATTTAAATGAATGAATACTGAATGCTGATAAATTGCTAGGAGAAAAGTATTTCTCCTATGGCCTTCATATTGTTTCATCCTTCTGTTCCTAGATTCTTCCAGATTCTGTTATTTACTATTTATAATTTTCGATCAGTTTGTTACATTTTTATTAAAAATTTACTCAAAATCCTTTGTGGAAGAATGTGAGACACACACACACACACACACACACACACACACACACACACACAGAGCTTCCTTTTTCCTATCTAAATTCAGAAAGCAGTGGGACTAATTTGACTATGTGTTGGTCTATCTACTCTTCTAGGAGGAGAGTCTTAGCTACCTTAGGAAGTCCCTGTTCCTGGGACAGGAAGCAGCTTGAGTCATTTAGGTCACACTCCAAATGTTTTATCATTTCAGTTGTTGAAAAATACCATGCACACGGAAAGGAAGTTATTTTATCTTTAAGTAGCACTTCGGGGCATACCTATAGGAGATTCGCTCCTCTAGAACTTAATCATCCCAGTTTAGCTTTTCACACTTTTGGTGACTTCTTGCAGGGTATGAGTGTGTGTTTTGTTTCGTTTTGACTCCATCTCCAAGAATGGTTCCTCTCTGTAAGTTAAAACAGTAATGAATTCTTACAAAGATCTGACTTTCAACTACAAAGTGATCAAAAGAAATATTTAAAACTGTTTTACTGCTTCTGCTAGTTTATCATCACTGTTATTGCTGGACACATTAATTCGCCATATATTTAGTTCACTCTTTTCTCTCACTCCCCGCAGTGTGATTTAGGTTATTTCTCGTGGCTTTTAGAACACGGTTCTCAAGGTTGAGAGTTGGGTGGGTGTCTTGCTTTGGGGGTTGGCAGAGGCATATCCATCCCCCTAGGCAAAATAGAAATGTGTTTAGTGTTATTAGAATGGTTTAGAGCTGTGTCCAAATGCAAGGTTGACTCATGTATTAGTTACCTATTACTGCATAACAAATTACCCCACAATTCAGTGACTTAACAACAACAAAACATTTATTATCTCGCAGTTTCTGTGGGTCAGGAATTCAGGAGTCAGGGGCCTTCATGAGGTTGTATTCAAGATGTCTGTCTGAAGATTCCACTGGGGCTACCAGATCTGTTTCTAAGATGGCTCATTCACATGGCTGTTGGCAGGAGGCCTCAGTTCTTAGCTCACCCAATAGGGTTGCTATGTGCCCATGACATTCAGGAGGCTGAATGTGCCCATGTCATGGCAGCTGGCTTCCCCAGATAGCAATGAGGAAACCACAATGCCTTTTCTATCCTAATCATGGATGTCACATACAGTCACTTCTGTCACATTCTATTTATTAGCAGTGAGTCACTAAGCACCGCCCACAACGAAGGGAAGGAAAATCAGGCTCCACCTTTTGAAGGGAGAAGAATCAAAGAATTTGTGGACATATTAAAAAACCACCACAGGCAGTAAATATGTTAATTGAATCCAATCAAATGTTGAGGCAACATGGGTGGTAGCTACATATTTCTCTCTCCTTCAATCAGATGACAGGGCAGAGAGAGATCAGAGGTTAGAAAAGAATCAGGGTAGGATTTACCTTGAACTGGGAACCTGAGATTAAGAAAAAAATTCCACCTGAAGGGTATGGCCGTGGATCTTCAGTTGTCATAGCAACTATAAACAGAATTAAGAAGGGCTCTGGTTGTCTGTCTGGGGTGTAACCAAATTCTCCTTGGAGATCTGTAGGGCCCATATCCTGCATCTTGGCCTCCAGTTTCTAGCCAGCCACTAATGTTATCTATGTAGTGTGATGAACTCTTGACCAACGTTAAAGGCTGTCTCAAAAGAAGGCAAAATCATGACTCTCATACAAATATAAAATGAACACATCACAGGTTTTATATAACTCATTAATTAAATGAGGGAATGGGTGAGATATAACTGGCTCAAAGGAGCATCCCAAGAACAGAAACATTTGTAGGTCGGGAATACTGAAACAAATTTGCAAATGGACGCAAAACTGGCTTTTGGGGTGGGAGTAGGGGTTCTCACTGCCCCAGAGAGAAGTTATTTGCTTATCTATAGGCGAGAAGTATCCACAGTGCTATTAGTTCTCTGCATCGTATAGAGTTGTAAAATAGCCTGGCAAAGACAAAGGTTCATTTTCTGTAGGTTCAGAAAATACCCCCACCGTCAGGCTCCAGCATTCCATTGAAAGAATAGCCAGTAATCTTTTTTGCTTATTCCAAAGCCTTACATTTTTCCTTGTATCAAGTAACCTCAACTCTCTTGAGTTGGCAAAACACTCCTCAGAGGGTGTCCTTTGAACCTTGGGAAGGTTGAGAATTGAATACAGAGAAGACGAAATCAATCAAATATACTGTAGTGATATTTTGGTGTTAAGTTCAGGAACAATCTATGCATGTGATTTAATCTGTAGTGTTTATGACAAGTTGGGGGTAGTAAAGAATCTCACAGGTTAGCCTTATGATTCCAACTTAAAATTGTATAATAGACTTTAGACTTGCAATTTTAAGGTAAAAGGAATTAAAATTTGACTTGGAAAGCAAAAGTTGCAATGTTTAAGCCAACTGGATATTCACTATATTTACACATTTAATTGATTCGATTTTGCTTTTGGTCGGCCCTCTGTATCTGCGGGTTCTGCATCTGAGGAATCAACCAACTGCGGACCGAAAATATTCGGGAACAAAAAAATTCCAGAAAGTTCCAAAAAGCAAAACTTGAATTTGCTGCATGCTGGCAACTATTTACATAGCATTTACATTGTATTTACAACTATTTACATAACATTTACATTGTATTAGGTACCATAAGTAATGTAGAGATGATTTAAAGTATATGGAAGGATGTGTAGGTTACATGCAAATAGTACAACACTTTATATAAGGGACTTGAGCATCCTTAGATTTGGTATTTGAGGGGTGGTCCTGGAACCAATCCCCTGTGGATACTGTATTAGGTTCATAAGTTTGCCCATTCAGGCATTCGAATGCTTAAAAAGAAAATAAAACAAATTATATATGTGTGTGTGTGTGTGAATATATATAAAATGTTTAGGGAAATTTAGCTAAATTTATAAAGGGATGGGACAGTTTAAGAGCATTTAGTCTGTTCAACTTGTCTTGATTGAGCCTTAATCAAATGCCTCTCTGAAAATGATTGCTCTAATTTTGTATAAAAATAACAGGGTTAATAAATGCAAGTTAAAGACTTGTGAAACTCTAGATTTAAAAATCTGGAACTTGAAAAAATCAATAGTAACTTAGCACCTGAAATTGAATGGTTTTTTTCTATATACACCCACACGAATTAACTGGGATATCAAATAATTCCCATTGATGGTTTGGAGGAAAGAGATGTGGAAGAAGGCAAAGGAGGGGTAGGAGGGACTTCCCTGGCGGTCGGTCCAATGGTTAAGACTCCTCGTTCCCAATGCAGGGAGCACGGGTTCGACCCTGCATGCCACAAGGAGGGGCCGGAAAAAAAAAAAAGAAAAAAAAAGGAGGCGTAGGACATGAAGCAAAAAATGAAGTTATGTGTTCTATTTTCATTTAAAATAACATAGGTGGCAGGTTTTTGTTTTGTTTTGGCCATGTAGCGCTGCTTGTGGGATCTTAGTTCCCCGACCAGGGATTGAACCCAGGCCATGGCAATGAAAGCGCGGAGTCCTAACCACTGGACTGCCAGGGAATTCCCTAGGTGGCAGTCTTAAAGCAGAGCCCCAAAATTCTTTGACACACTTCCCATTGAAAGATAAAAGGGAGGGGTTGATGTCCTCTCCCCCATTGAATCTGGGCTCTGTAACTGCTTGACCAACAGAATATGGCAGAACTGACACTGCTAGTTTCCAGGCTTAGTTTCCTTAAGTAACTGGCAGCTTCCATTTCCTTGCTCTCTTAGGTGCTCACTCTTGGCACCCAGCCACCATGCTGTGAGGAAGCCCAAGTGATCCTGTGGAGAGGCCCACGTGGAGAAGAACCAGAGCCAGCACCAACTTGCCAACCATGTGTGTGAGCCATCTTGAAAATGGATTCTTGAGTCCCAGTTGAGCTGCCCCAGTTGACGCAGCGTGGAGCAGAGGTGAGTTGTCTGCCAAGCCCTGCCCAGACTGCAGATTCTCGAGCAAAATAAATGCTTATTATTGTTTACACCACTAAGCTTTGAGGTGGCTTTACACAGTAATAGATAAACAGAACAAAATATAACTTACACAGTAAAGCATACAAATCTTAAATGTACAGCCTGATGAATTTTTATATTTGTAAATAATCAAGTAGTCATCAATCAGGTTAGATATAGATATTTGCATCTCCCCAGAAGGTTCCCTAGTCAAACAGCTTCTTGAAATACTAACCAGGCACCTGAACTATTAGCCCACAGTTCTGGGCAGCTCAGCATTTGTTTTTTCTCAGAGATGTTCCCAAACTTAACTGGATTAGAAACATTCTCTTCAGCATCCATCGATGGAATAGAAACAGGCTCTGATGTGTAGGCCAGAAAAGAGCAAAGGCTCGAATAGAAGACGACCAGATTTCAGTCTGTAACCTCTGGGAAGTAGGTCGGCAGGAAAATGAGCTGATCTGCTCTTAAACCTCCCATCAGCGCATAGGGTGCTTTCTTAATACCTGTAGTCAGGCCTGTGAGGCCTGATTTAGTACTTACAGTCCTAACTCTGTCCAAAGCAACAGAGACCAAAAGGGCTTTGGGGAATCTTTAAGCTGGATGGAGGAGATCCCCCCAAATCTGCTTCACCAACTGCTTTACTTCAAACTGTGGGCTGATTTCCATTAATCACACTTGGCCCTAATTACCCTGGAACAGCCTTTCTTCCTTAGGCCTGGAGCAGGAATTTTAAGGGGCTCCTGACAAAGCAGGTCCCTGAGACCAAACAATAGTGGTCTCCAGGAAAAACCTGGATGAGGAAGTGTTCGTCCCCACTCCTGTCCTTCCTGGAGACCCAGGTTCTAGGCCTGCTTGTGATCTCCCCAGGTAGAAACTCGAGTTCCTCCACTAAATAGATTTTCCTTTTGTTGTCACATTAATTTGCAACTCATTAATAGTGACAGAAGTGAGGTACTGCACCGATGCCATTTGCATATTCATGAGTGACTTATTATTAAACAAATAAGATTTTCCTATCTTCGCGAGCATCCAAAGTAAGGCTGAACAGTACATTACGCCGGCCCCGATGCTTTATTCTCTCTTTAATATGTAAATAGATGCAGTTGATTTCTTTAAGTAAATACGCATCTGTAAAACAACACGTACTTTATAAAAAAGAAATCATTTAAGTAATAATCTATTAGCAAAGTTGGCAACAATTTAAGAGGAACAACCCGTTAATACCAACTCGTGAGAATCAATTTGCGAATTTTAACTCGGTTGGGTGGTGGGTTGCGGACGATCAAGGAGGAGGACCTGCGAGAGTGTGTGCGCGCTTAAAAATATATTTTAATGAGTTTCCGGAGACAAGCGCTCGAATCCTTCGCATCTTTCGGGTGCCGGCTCCTAGTAGGTCGAAAACCGCCTGCGTCCTGACCCGGATCAGCGTTTTTCCGACATCCGCAGGGCACTGGAATCGTGATCTGAAAGCAGGCCGGAGCGCCACGTCTACCCGGCCGCTTTCACCGTGCCCACCGGCCCCGCATTAGCACCGGGTTAAGCCGGGTGGGGGCGGGGCAGGGCTTGGGCTCCCGGCGAGACTCCCCCACCGGGCCGGGACTGGTGGCCTCCCCTCCTATCCATCCCCGCTGCGGCACGGGTTTCGTCACAGCCGGTTCTTTCCTGCCGGGGTCAGGGCGGGTTCCCCCCGCGGCGGCGCGGAGCGCGGGGCCAACCGCGCACCCTTATCTCGGCCGAGTCAGACACTCGCCGCGCGGAATCTGTTGACATTTACTATTGTTCGCAGGAGTCCGGAGCACGGGGCGGGGGCGGGCGGGCCGAGACTGGGAGAGGGAGGGCGGCGAGTGTGGGGCCCGCGGCCGGCCGGGGTGTGTGTTTGTGTGAGCTCGCGAAGGGGAGGGGGGGCGATGCGCCGTCTCCACGGAAAAAAAAAGTGGCTCGCGGGCCCGGAAGCTTCCAAGGCGGCTCACTGGCCGGTGGTGGTTGGGAGGCTGCACAAGAAGAAAGACGGGGCAGCCGGCGGTGGGGCCCGCGGATGGAGGGGGTCGGCTCCAGCCGCACGGCCCCCGGTGACCCGCAGGACACAAGTGCATTTGTGCCCAGCCGTGGCGGGGATTAAAGTGCCATACGGCCCGAGCGAGGGGGGCGAGGCGGGTGGAAAACAACTCCCCGCGCGCACAAAGCGCGCATTGTTCCAGCCACCTCCATTATGCCGCGCTGCAGCCAAGAGCCCGTTTCGCAACTGCCCGCCCGGCGCTCGCGCGCGCGCGCGTACACACACACACACACACACACACACACGCACACACACATACACGAATTCGCCTGGGCCTAGGCCGGGGGTGGGTGCGCTCCGCCGGGACTGGGAGAGGCCGCTGGCGCTGGGGGGCTGGGGGGAGAAGGGGCTAGCAGGCGTCTTTTTCAGCTCGGCTGGTTGTCTATTCAGGGCTGGGCTTTTTAATGTCTTCTCTCCCTAATCTCCTCCCCGGCACTTTTCCTTTTCTCCGGTTCCTCGGGCCTGCCCCGAGCGCACCCCGGAGCCTGGAGCTCCCCGGGAGAGGCGGCGACAGTGGGGGGTTGGGGAGGAAGCGCTCTAAGCCGCTGTCACCCGCGGATCGCAGCCCCAGGCACGCAGCGCTTGCCTGCTCTGCTGAGGACACGTGCTCGGGAGGAACCGGGGAAGCGTCCCGCCTTCCAAGGAGAGGCTCCCGGAGCGACTCCATCCCGGGCTCTCCAGGACTTCCCCGGGACCGGAGCGGGAGCTGCGGAATCCCGCGCCGCACTGACGGGCCTGCCGCCGGTGCGTGCCAAGTGGGACAGCCCGGCCGCCCCTACCCTCACCAGGCCAGTGCCTGGGCCCTGTTCTTCACTCTCTCCAGCCTTCACGGCACTAGATAGGCTCCCCGAGAGGAATTTAAGGCTTGCCAGCCCCTTAGGACCCTACCCTTTTCTCCCCCGGGAGCGGAGCTGGGGTGGGGATGGGGGGCAGGGAAAGAACCGAGACGCCCCACTCGCCTCCCGCCGCGCCCTCCTGGTGGGCAGGTGGGGAGCGTAGGAGCCCGAGCGCGGCGAGCCAGCGCGGTCTGGTTTCCTTTACGTTTACAAGCTATAAATAAACTTCCCCTTGGGCGGATGCGCGCTGCGTCCAAGGGTGGCTTCCCGCCGAATCAGGCGGGTGGTTTACCATCCAGGCCGGGAGCTGGTCCTAGCGCGGCCTGAGCCCAGGGTGGGGCGCTGGCTCCGGGAAAGCTCAGAGGTCGGCCAGGAGTGGCCGAGTGACCCTCCATCCCTGCGGGCCTGGGGCGCCTCTGCGGTGTGGCCCGAGGGTGGGGCTGGGTGATTTATGAGCCGTCACCCACCCCGCCTCTCCCGTTTCACTTGTTTTCCTCGCCTTCTCCAGCTCAAACCCCATTCCCAGAGCCTCGCCCCCAACCCTGCCAGGCGACGATTTGGCAATTGCAGGCTGCTAGAGCGCCAACCCCGGCCCCGGCGGGGCGCGTGTCCGCAGGGCGTGGGTGAGGTCCTCGGTGCTTTCACCCCCGCGCCCCCGCCCGGCGCGAAGAGGGGGCGGCCTTGGCCGGAGAGGCGGGGAGGAAGGGCTGGCCGCGCCACTCCGGAAACCGCGGGCCTGCCGGGTGGATCACTGACCCTCAAGGTCACGCGGCGCGGGGAAACCACCGGCCCACGCCAGAGCTGAGGCCAGCGCTCCAGTCGTAACCCTCCTGGGGGGTGCGCAGCTCCGCAACGGAGCCCAGAGGACGAGACAGAAGACGTAGCGCAGAGGCCACCGCGGGTCCCAATACTGCCCTCCATCAAAGGGGCGCCGTTTCAGTCGGCTCGGCGCCCACACTGCGAAGTCTGGGGCCAGCCCTCCTCGAGTCCCCAGCACACGTGTGTGTGTGTGTGTGTGTGTGTGTGTGTGTGTGTGTATGGCAGTGTACATGTATGGGCCTACGGGGACTCTAAAAGGAGTGGGGTGACTCTGGCGGCTGCTACGTTCGTTTCCGCTGAGACTTGGGAGGCCGCGGAGGAGAGGCGGCCAGCGGAGTGGGCGAGAGCCGGGCTTGGGAACGGGGAGGGGGCGTCTTCCCCCCCGGGAGGCTCCGTAGCGAGCGCCCCCAGCATCCTCTACCCTCCCGTCTCTGGGCCGCAGCCCCACACCGCCCGAGGCTCGCTCCTCTGCTCCGTGTTTATTTAACCCTCAACCCCTCCGCGGCAGCTGCGGGTAGAGGGATTCCCGGCGGCGCTAATCCCGGGGCTGGACCCCAACCTCGGGCCGCCGGGAGCGCCCCTCCCCTTCCCGAACCTCGAGGTCGAAGGTCCCAATGGGCCGGCGCCTCCGCTACCTAAATGGGCCTGGGGACCGTAAGGGGTCGACAGAAGGGGACCCTTGGCAAGGTCCCCATTGTTCCCCGGGAGCTGGGAAGCTGACTCACGCTCCGAACACAGAGCGATGCCGAGTGTTTTCTCGGCAGCCTTCACCCGAGTGCTTTATTTAGACAGGCTTTATTTACAGTACACATGTTTTCGGCTCGTTATTCTGGAGGCGGGAGTGGAAACTGGGCAGAGCAGGAGTTCTCCCCGTGAGCCTCACGTTTTGAAGGGGCTGAGGCTCAGCGCAGTTGAAGGATCCCACTCCCGCTTTGCTATGTTCCCTAGTGAGATGATGCGGAGGAAAACAGTGAACGGGTGGCAGTGGAGGGCGCTGGAGGGGTACACGGGGGGGTCACCCCCTCCCACAGTGCCGCTCTTCAAAATGCATAGCACCCCAGGCATGTGAGATATCCGCAGGCCCATTGTACAGACTTGGGGTGGGGACAGAAATTCACATAGACAACACACACCAGCTTGGTGAGAAAAGCGTCTTTAACTCTTTTTCCTGGGCTTCTTCCTTCCGGTTTGGACTTCTCGGGTTATCCAGGTCTTGGTCTCTCTGGATTCTGGGAAAGGCCTTGTCCAGATTCCTGAGTGGAGGGTACAGGCCAGCCAGGCGGCTCGAAGGCCTCTGGTTGCCAGCCTGTAGTCAAGCCTTTTTGGCAGCTCCTCAGTAAGTGGGGTGGTCCGGTTAGGGGCTGCAGGAAATTGTCTGAGCTAGGTGAAATATTTTACGAAACCTTTTGGGGGTTTTGACTTGAAGCTGGCAATGTTAAACCAAACCAAGGTTAACGAGTTCTCTCTCCTGACTTTTTAGGTGCAGTTCAGAGAAAACTGGGGGTGGCGCTCTTTAGAGGAAGTAGGTTTAATGGCATTTCCTCTCATTTTTCTCCACCGCGAGGTGTTGCAGTCGTCCCCCCTGCTGCTTGCAGAGTTCAGTAGCCTCTCTCTGGTTGGGGGTGGCAGAAAGACTTCTCTCTCTGGTTGGGGGTGGCAGAAGGTCCCTCTTTGGGGGGCCCGCAGCTGACTTGGTCTCTCATGGCCACTGAAGTCGAAGTCTTAGCCTGTTTGCTTGCTCTGACTCCTGCTTGGAGTGAAGGGCAGCCTGACCAGAGGTGCTCAGGCCCTCGGAAGTGCACAGGACACAATACAGACACCCGGGGCCTCTTCTCCTGGCCTTCCCCCAGCGCAGCCCCGGGTCTCTTCAGGAGTCAAGGCCTAAACAGCCTTTGCCTGGGTTTCTCTCCCTGTCTTGAGTCTCTGGCTGCAAATCCTCAGCTGCTTTCTGGGGTTTATCTGCAGCGCTTCCCTTCCTGAATCCCACACCCTTTGGTCCCTGCCCCCTGGCTTGCGGGGCTGACTTTTCGCCTGCACACATGCCCACCCCATTCCCGTTTTCAAGCCGCGGTGTTGGAGCTGTGCGGGCCAGAGCTGAACTGTGGCCATGCGAGAGAAGGAGGTGGCTTGACCTTTGCAGGAAGGGAAGAGAAGGCAGATTCACAGCTCGCAGCGCTGCTGGGAGACCCGGGGCTGCACAGGGAGCCGCAGGCGTTGCTACAGCCCCAGAAGCTCTGACGGGAGCCTGTAAGAGGAAACCAGCTCCGGGAGGCCGAGAGCTTCTGTGCGATATATGTGTGTGTGTGTATGCGTGCACAGGCCGCTCATCGAGAGAGGAACTGCCTTTGTTCGGGGGGGAGGGGGGAGGCTGAGGCTGCTGCCAGCGTAGGGCAGTCGGCAGTGGGGGGAGGCTCACAGAGAGGCTGGGGGCCAAGTTTGGGGCTGCAGTGGTGGATGGGGCCTCTGGAGAAGACAACTGCTAAAAGAAGCTGCTCTTAAGAGGCCCAGACACCTGGAGACTGGCTCATCAGATGTTGGGGGGCGTGGGGGGAAGGTGTTCCAAACAGCTTAGGAAAGTACAGCCTAGAGGGGGTAGAACTTAGAACTGCCAAAGGGTAGAGAGCCTGGAGCCTGCTTGGGTTTTTAAACATTAAGATTTGGGGTGGCATCTTTGAGACAGCACCTTCCCGGGGAAAAACAGCAGGCCCTTTACTTGGAAGTCCCCAGAGGCCCCAGGTACAATGAGCCAGCAGTCCAGGCTCACCCAGGGGCGTGCGTCTGTGGAAGGGGCTGCAGAAAGTGCAGCCCCCGCCGGTCGCTTCCCAGGCTCCGGGCGAGGGAGCGGGCAGTGGTGGGGTGGACCCACTGCACACCGAGACCGCTGCCATTGGGGGGTGAGGCGGGGCAGGTGCTGCTTCAGCTTAGCTGCTGGGAACCATTGTTTGAGTCTGCACCCAGCGCTTCTCCAGCCGGGCTAATTCTCCACGTGTCCAATTTTCGTGTCTGAAAAAAAGCAGCAGTACAGAAACAAAACCATATGACAGGACTGGGCTGCAAACCTTGAAGAATCGAGAGGGTGGGAGAGGTGGCGGCTGGGAAGGGGGAGGGGAAAGAATGTGTGTGTGTGTCTGTGGGTGTGTGGTGGCGGCGTGGGGCGGGCGGCGGCGCACAGCTCAAAGTTTCGCCCATTTTCTACCCGATCTCACCTCCCGGAGTGCTCATCTGATGCAGTTCCAACTCCCTCAAACGATTCCGCAGCCCCAGCGCCCGCAGGAGTGTGGAATTACAGTCGGGAGGCGAGGCGCTGCCGCGAGCCGCGACGCGCAGAGCCGGGGGTGCGGAAGCCCAGGCCCGCAGCAACGAGACACCCCGGCCAGCTCGGGCTCGCCGTCCCCACCCCCCCCTGCGGCTCCGTCCCCTTCCCGGTCCCGAGCGGGAAGGTTGGTCACCGCACACGCTCTGCTGGCTTCGGGACAGGGGGGAGGGGGAGGAGGGGAGGAGGCGGGGAGGAGGGGGAGGAGGGGGAGGGGGAGGAGGGGGAGGGGGAGGAGGGGTACGGGGATTCTCCCGCCTACCTCTCCGGGGCGCGATGCCCCCTTTCCCCTTCCTGAGATCCATTTCCTTAAAAAATAGCCGAAGGGCCAAACGTTTAGCTACGGGTTCGGCCTTTCCCCACCCCCTGTGCACTCTCCGCGTTCCCTAAACCCGCCAGGGCACTTTAGGCCCGGCTTCCCCCCCCTCCCCCCCGCTTCCGCCCGTGCACGAGCTAGTGGCGGTCACTTCTGCGACTCTTTGGAGGCCGACGGCCCGGAGCTTTGTTCTCCCGGGGCTTCCCCTCCCCCCTCTAAGTCATCCCCGGCTCCACACTTTATCTGCCCCCCTTCCACGTCCGCGCACACAAACAACCCAGGTTCATAATCTCATTAGCATAGGCCTGGATCTGGGTGACCGCGAGGCTCCGCGCGCGACCCGGCGCAGCGCTGTACTTCGCCGCGAACCGGAGTTTCCATCAGGCGTGAGCCCTGGGCGGGGGCGGGGATGTGGGCTTTGGGGCAGGATTGGGGCCGGCCGGGAGGAGGAGGCCGCCCGGGGCAGCCGGAGCTGCGGGAGGAAGGCCCCTCCCAGCGCCCAGTTGCCGTGGTCCCCGGAGCAGATGGCAACTTTGTCTCCTGGTGTGCGCGCAGCGACTTTCAACACATTAAAAAGGCTGCGCTCAGCCTGTCGGGGAAGCCTCGCTGACATTCAGAACCGATTAAAGACCCGAGACGGTGCCAGGCGCAGTGGAGAGTTATGAATTAATCATGGGGGTTACCGATATCTGAGGCTCCCCAGGGCAGCCCCTCAATTATTAAGCAGCCCCCACTGCCCACTCCTGACCCCACCCCCCGCCGCAAAGCGGGTAGGCCCGGCGTCTTTTGCGCTGCCCCAATTAACAGCCACCGGGTAATGTGAAAAGTGTTTGCCCTGCCACCCGAGGTGCGGGCTCAGGCTGCGCCGCTGGGCCTGCCAGACGCACGCCGGGCAGAAAGCTCAGCCTCTGGGACAGGCCCCGCGTGAGCGTCGCACTCCCGCCCGGGAGTCGGGGGTGGAGTGAGGCGCGTTCTCAGGCTCCGTGCCCCAGGCGCGGCTCCCTTCACCTCTGCAGGTGGGGAGGCCTTGGCTAGAGGGCGACGCCGGGGGCCACCCTCCGCAGGGTACATGTCCTGGGTCTCCGGAGTAGCGGCTGGCTCGTGGTTTTTGTGTAGTGGCTCTGGCGATGTTCCAGGCATGGAAAAGCGAGGTTTGTGTGTGCTGTGAAACCCCGCACGATCCCTGGGCCTTGTAGGAGGCCCACTGGCTGGAACCCTCATGCCCCAAGCAGCCCAGAGTCCCCCTAAATGGGAACCTCCTCGACTACCGAACCCCCTGTCCGCATATTAAATCACGCACACCCGTTTAATCGTCCCTATTTATTTCCCGGGCCTGCCTGGCCACAGATTTCTGCAAGACAGAGCAGTCTTCGGGTTCCTCCTGCTTCCAGAGGGGCCATAAAAAACAGATGGTCTCATTAGGAACAATTTATGCATATATATTTCGAAGAGTTCAGCAGAGCCGGGGTAGGTTTGCAGCCCCTGCGTCAGGCAGGAGCAAAATATCACCACTTGCAAATGTTTCCAGTTTGCAAAGTAATGGTCTATCCAAAGTAGCTAAGCAACGAATTACTCAAACACTAGAAGGTTAGATGCCAATATTATCACATTCCTCGTGTTCCTTAAACCGTCCTCCTCCGCGGTCACTGGATTTCGGAGGGAGGCTCGCTGGCCACGCACCCCTACGCCCGCGGCTTCCTTTCAACGACTATTTCCAATCTCCAAGTCAAATCACTTATTAATTATAGAGGCAACTCGAGCAAACCCAATTACCCGTAGGCAGCCCTTCCCAGATGGGAAGTCTGTCTCGCGGCTCCCACGGTGGCCCAATTTCTGGGGAGCCTTTTTTTGCATCCGATTTCTTTTTGTCAGTGGTCCGCCAGCGGCCCTGAAGGAAACGTTTCCTCTCCCTGGTTTTTCTTCCTAGAGGCAACTCCATTTTCTTACCCAGTTCCCTTTCCTTCCTCCAAGGAGACCTCCCCGCCCCTTAGGAGGCTCTGCCTTCAGGCTAAATTTACCGCCGCGCCAGGTTTAAGCCTTAGGCGTTGCAGACCTGGCGCTGGAATGGCTGAGGCCGTAGACAGAGCCCTATTCATTTGCAAAGGCGGAAGGCTGAGTGATTCGCTCGCTTGGCTGCCCTTCGACTCCTCAGTCTTCCCTTCAGGCCTAGCCGGTGTCTTGGACTCACCATGATCTGTGAGTTGTGACCCTGGGCTCCGCGGGGGTTCACTCCAGGTCGGAAAAAGGCCACCTCACTTTTTAATGCCGCTACGGTTCTGGCCATATGGTAATAATAATGCTAACCACCAGGACTTTTTGTGCCAAGCAGTTTATATATACATACATCTTGTTTCAACCTCGCTGTCGCGCATTTATATAGGCATCATTTCTCCCATTTTGCAGATAAGGAAACTGAGGTTAAGAAACTTGCCTCAGATCACGCTGTTACTTGGAAATGAAGCCCTTAATTCAAAACATGCGTTTTCATTCACAGCTTCAAAGACACCTTCCAGAATAGTGTAAGCCGTAGGGGGAAGGAGGGGGGCGGTTGGCGTGCAGCAGAGGAGGCCTAGCAGCGCAAAGGCCTCGGAGTGGTCTAGGCGTCGAGTAGGCATTTGGATAGCACACCGGCTGGACGGGGGAGAGACCTGGGAAACCGAGGCGCGCCTGGGATTTGGAGCGCTAGGGTGGCTGCACTGGCTGGGGGCAGGGTTGCGGGGCAAAGCGCGGCTGCCAGGGTCTTGCAGCGCGTGGAGAGGGGTCCTGAAGGGACCGCGACAGCGGCTTCCGGGGCTGTGGCGCGAGTGGGACGCGTTGCGCGGTGCGGAGGACTCGCCCCGGCGACCTGGGGGGTGCGCAGCGTGCGAGAAGCCTCGGGAGATACCCAGGGGCCGTTGGCCTCCGCCGCGCCTCCCGGCCGCGTTCGCTAAGATGGAGCCAGCAGTTCCGCGGAGGAGGGGAGGAGTAGGGGAGGAGAGGGGGGGAGAGGGGAGGAGAGGGGGGGAGAGGGGGGGAGAGGGGAGCGGGGAGAGGGATGCGCGGGCGAGCTGGTAACCGTCTGCAGAGAGGAGTGTAATTGCCCCTGTGACCGCGGGCGACGAGGGCGGGGCGCGCGCCCGGCCTCCTCCCTCCCACTCCGCAGCCGGCGCGGAGCTGGCTTTTGGCTGGGAAGGCGCAGAGCACCTTGAGGGCCTGGCCGGCTCAGCGCAGGGCAAGGCGGGTGCTAGCCCTCGCCGCCTGGACAGCCGTCCTCGGCGCTCCCGCCTGGGGCCTTCCTCCTGCGCGCAGGCCACTTCCTTTGGCTCCTAGGCCTTTCCAGGCACCGGCCTCCCTCTTCCTTAGGGTGCGCCCCGGCCCGGGCCTGGGGTAGTCAGCCGCGCCCGGGTGACATCGGTCACTGGAGAGCGGCGTTCCCTGGAGGGGGCGCGGCGGCCAGCCTCGGGTGGTGGGTGACCTACGAGACCCTCCACCCCACCCTCGCCCCGGGCGAGCCCTGAAGCCCGCGGGCCTCGGGGGTCGCCCTGGGCCACCCCTGCTCGGCGAGGCCGAGCTTGGCTGCGCACACTCGGCCGCCTGTCCCCGGGTCGGAGGGGAGACGGACTTCGGGCACTCTCCGCGCCCCCGGATCTCCCCGCGCCGTCGGCGGGTGCGCTTTGCTCTTTGGTGGGTTCCTGGCCCTGCGCCGAGCAGAGGGGGCCGGGTCGGTGGTGGAGAAGGGGGCCCCGGCCGGCCAGGGATTCCGGAGTTTGTAACCCGTGTAGTTTCTGGCTTTCACGGCTCGTTTGAAATCCTCCCACAGGAAGATGTCTGCCTAGGAGGCCTGCGCGGCTCGGAGCCCCGCGCGGCCACCCGGGTGTGTGTGTGCGTGCGTGCGTGTGTGTGTGTGTGCGCGCGCGCACGAGACCCGGGAGAGGGGAGAAGGAGCCGGCCTCAGCACTTTCTCAGCCGCAGTGCTGCGATCGCGTCGTGCGGCGCAGGGCCTGGCACCCGGGGCTCGCCCGCACCCCAGCCTCGGCCCGGCGGACGCCCCGGCGCCCCTCTTGAGCTTTCTCCCTGCCCCCTGGCAGGGACTGTTAACACAGGCAGGTGATGGCGCCCTGGCGCCCGTCGTGCGTTGGTCTTTATACCTCGTGAGTTCAACACTAATGAGTTATGGGTTGGCCCACGAAAACATAATGTGTAAATTAGGAATTTAATGATGTGTAAGATTAAAAGCTGCGCAGGGTTGCATTTATTTAAGGCTGCCATCTTGTGTTCGCAGAGAAATTACTTGAACGACATTGACCCCCCTCGCCCGTAGGACTGGAAATGGCGCGGGGGCGGGGATGGGTTCTGGGGGCTCCCGGCCTTGGGACTTGAGGCCCTTCTCACCTCTCTCGCGGGGCAGGAGGTGATCTGTGGCGGCTGAGGGCTGATTTTGGGTGGGCCCATTCACAGGAGGGGCTGATTAAACTCTTTCCCCCTTTCTGGGGTCTGGGATTGGCAAGGCCCACAGGGGTTGCCAATTTCTGGGAAACTTACTGCTTCTTCCTGTCCTGATGCGCTCACGCGTTTTAGGGGTTGTTTCCAGAATTCAAAAGCATCTGTTTTTTTTTATTTTTTATTTTTTAAACCCATTTCCCTTCATTTGTCCAAGCTGCAAGTGTTGGGTCTGCCCTCACTGAACATGAACCCGTCCCTTGGAGCATCCAGGGGCCCCCCAGGCCCAGGCAGGCCTGGAATCTGGATCCTAAACCCTCAGGTTTATACAGATTCAGCTCACTTTTTGTAGGATTCTTTTCTTTTTTTGCAAATTCGAGGGGAAGTGGAAAGCAGAGACTCCCTGCCTTTATGCTCTGACATTGGGGCTCCCTGCTCTGTGCCAGCATGCCTGTGTACAGGCCAGCTCTCACCTCAGTATTGTTTCCTGCAGTTTTCTTTTTCCAGCAAAAGCTTCTGGTGATGTATGTGGCCTGAGGCTCCCTCTCAGGTGCTCCTCAGACCCAGGCGAGGCACGTGATGCCATCTTGGGGAAGCTGCACCCAGCAGCCACCAGGCCGAGCTTTTCCATCTCGTTCTGTGGCCAGAGTGACTGGCAGGTGGAATGCCTTTTGTGGCCACCAGATGTGAGGCCTCTCTGACAGTCTCTGCCCAGCCCTGTGGTGGCTGAAGAGGGAACGAGGTAAGGCTGGGATCCAGTCCAGAGCTGGCTGCTCACCCCCTGGGAAATGAGGGCTCTCCTCCCAAAGGGACGGCTTTCCACCTGGAAGAATGTGATGGCCTGGCAGGGCTGGAGCTGTAGTGTTTAGGAGGCATGGGAGGAGTAAAAGCAAAGAAAGGATTGGATCATGAACTTTTATATAGGGAGCCAAGGCTTGTCTTGGTAAATTACAGAGCGCCAGGGCCTTGCGGGAACAGGGAGGCCTCCAGCGTGTATTTTCTAGGCGATGAAAGAGTTAATGGGAGAAATGTTGTTCCTGGTTTGTCTGTTTGCTCAGGCCCCACACTTATCTAACCAATCACTGGAAGGGTATAACTTTAGAAGTTTAATTCTCTCTCCCGCTTGGCTGGGAATTTCAGAAAACCCTTGCTTAAGTAATCATGATAATCCTTTCAAATTCCTTAGGGTCTGAGGCCATTTGGTGTTCCTACTTGAGTCCTGTTTAAGGAAAAAAAAAAGACAAGGAGAGAAGAAGGCAGCCTGTAATAAAGAACATTGCAACATATCCCTCTGAAAACTACCCCCCCCCCGACATGGCTTTGTTGCCCAGATAAGCTTCCTAAGTGGGTCCCCAGGTTTCTGAGAAATGGTACTGCCAGGTCTGGATGTTGGCGGCAAAGGGAAAGATCAAAGGGAAACCAGGTGAGGGGGCCATAGTTTCCCTTTTGGTGAAAACATGAAGGGGACACTTGACCTCCTTGGGGAGCTGGGAGAAGCATATCGCATTGTGGGGAGCAGGTCAGAGTTTGAGGTGCTGCTGATAAGACGTGCTGTTGGAATCAAAAAGGTGTGTGTTGGACCTCCCTGGTGGCGCAGTGGTTAAGAATCCACCTGCCAATGCAGGTGACACGGGTTCGAGCCCTGGTCTGGGAAGATCCCACATGCCGCGGAGCAACTAAGCCCGTGCGCCACAACTACTGAGCCTGTGCTCTAGAGCCTGCAAGCCACAACTACTGAGCCCACGAGCCACAACTACTGAAGCCCGTGTGCCTAGAGCCCGTGCTCCGCAACAAGAGAAGCCACGGCAATGAGAAGCCTGCGCACCGCAACAAAGAGTCGCCCCCGCTCACTGCAACTAGAGAAAGCCCGGGGGCAGCAACGAAGACCCAACCCAGCCAAAAATAAATAAATTAATTAAAAAAAAAAAAAAAAGAAAGGAGGTGTGTGGTTTCTCGGAGCGCCTTCAGCCAACTTTTTTCATTGGTGTTTGTTGCATGATTGTCCCTAAGGGGTCCTCCAGCCCTGGACCTGCCCTCTGCAGCCCAGATCAGCCTGTCATGGAAAAATGCCACGCCACCACCTCTGTCCCTAGCCACACTGTCCCTGATCCAGGGCCTCGGGTCTCGGACGTCCTAGCTCTTTATGTAGCCTGGCCGCCTTCAGTCTGCGAGGATTACCGCCCCCCCGCCCCAGAAATTCTTCATTGAGCTATCACAGCACGCTGGCCAGGCCTGTTCCCATTTCTGGTGACATTCTCCAGGGTTTTGTTTCGTCCTTTATACACCATTCCCAGAGAGGCTGCAGGAGGAAGTGAAAGAATGCTTGGCTGCATTTTTATAGGTCTTTTCTAGTCCATTCTGCAGCTGATCTAGCCCTACATGCTTAGGCAGGCCTCCCCCGCTCTGCGCCCTGGTGTGGGGGGAGATGGTTTCAAAGGGACTTTTCAGCTCAGACATTCTGGTAATTTCTTTGACAAGGCTGGAAGGAGGTAGGGTTCGCATCCTCAAGACACGATACAGGGAAAAGGCAAGTTTTGATTGATTGGGAGGTTTTGGTGTTTATGGCTTTGTTGGCCGATCCTCAGATGTGGTAGATAGCTTTGGCTTGTCTGCTCAACATTTGGTCCCCCTTGTAGAATCAGAACCCACACTTTGTTTGGGGGAACCACTGCTTTCTAAGTACGAGTGCTTTGTGGGAGGGGATTGACTCCATTTCCCAGCTGCAGAAGTGGGATGAATGGAGCATTTGAACCTGCCCCCTCACCCCACTTTGGTCACAGTGATTGGTTCAGAGATGGGTATGTGACCTGAGTGGGTCCCAGAGAGACAGTTTCAGAACTTGCTGTTTCTAGTGGAAAAGAGAATCATGCTTTCTACTGGGTTACCAAAAAGATAGGCTATAAACCTGGGTGGGCTGGCAGCCTGAGGAAGCAGCCAACAAAGACAGAGCAGAGCCAGGTGATAGAGTTTTCATTGTTTGAACCCCTGGATCCCGTTGAACCTGAAGCCAGCCCTGCCCCAGGATATTTCAGTTATATGTGCCAATAAATTGCCTTTCTTTGCTTAAATCACTTGGACCTGGGTTTTCTGTCACTTGCAGTTGAGAGAGTCTTGATTTACCTGCCACCCTGGGGAAGCATAAAGATCACTACCCCCTGACAGGTTCAGAAAAGTTAAATCCAAGAGGTATGGAACCAGAATGGGAACTCAGATCTCCTTCCACCACAGTGCTTGGCCCAAGGAGCTTTATCATCATTGTAGTTTTCTCTTTTTCTGGCCTCTTTACATCTTTCCAAAGGACCCACCCAGAAGTGACCCGAGTATGCTGGGGCATCTTCATCGTGGTTGGTGCCAGGGGAGAATGTTTGCTTTTATGTCTGGTGGAGCCTGTCCAGGGTTCCATGCTTTGCTCTCAAACCCTCTCCCGAGCTGTCCTCCCGAGATTAACTTCCTTTCTTTTGGTTTTCTGTTTTGCTTTCTTGCCCTTGTTCCAAGGACATTTTCTTGACTCCCATCCATTCCCTTAATCTGATTTTCTATATTCTACTTTAAAGACACTTCCCAGGCCTGGGTCTGGAAACAGTGCTTAGCACATAGTAGTAAGTGCCTGGTAATTGTTAGTTTGCTGTGGCTTGAATTACATTGCTTCCTTTCCCCTTGTCCACCAGGCATTGATACTTTGTCTCCCTTCTTTCAAACAGTTCCTAAGGCCCCAAGTCTTTCATGAAGCCTTATCAATATCTGAGAAAGAGGTGGCCATCTTGCCTGGCTCTAGCCTAGATAAACGTGTGTGGCCCCCTTTCCTCCCTACCCCAGCCCTGTCACAGTGTAAAATACCAAGAGCCCTGGACTAGGAGATAAGAGGAGACCTGGCGTCAGGCATAACTCTAGTTAGTCTCACTCACACCCATTCCAACTCTCTTCTGCTTTCTCATTCTCTACCATAGAGGCTAGATAGTGAAGTTCTCAAATTGCAGGCTACTTTAGAGCTAGTGGTGGCCATGTGACTCAGTTGCGGTCAAGGAGAGGTAAGCAGAAATCTCTGGAAAGGGTTTCCCTTCCCAAATAGGGCAAAACCTTGAACAGAGAAGAATTTTAATCCCTCTGTCTTCTTCCTGTCTGGAACTCAGATCCTGTGCCTGGAGGTGCAGCAGCCATCTTGGGACCATGGGGATGAAACCCACATGCAGTGCAGGAAGACAGGAAGGGTCTGGGTCCTGGATAACTGGAGCAGATGCATGAGCCCTGGATACTGTATGTTCCTCTGGACTTCTCTTACAAGAGAAAACTTAACCCCTTACTCAAGCCACTGTTTGTCAGGATTTCTGTTACTCGTGGGCATTCTTTTTTTTTTTTTATTTATTTATTTTATTTATTTTATTATTTTTGGCTGCGTTGGGTCTTTGTTGCTGCACGCAGGCTTTCTCTAGTTGCGGTGAGCGGGGGCTACTCTTCGTTGAGGTGCACGGGCTTCTCATTGTGGTGGCTTCTCTTGTTGCGGAGCACAGGCTCTAGGCACGCAGGCTTCAGTAGTTGTGGTGCACGGGCTCAGTAGTTGTGGCTCTCTGGCTCTAGAGTGAAGGCTCAGTAGTTGTGGCACACGGGCTTAGTTGCTCTGCAGCATGTGGGATCTTCCCGGATCAGGACTTGAACCCGTGTCCCCTGCACTGGCAGGCGGATTCTTAACCACTGTGCCACCAGGGAAGTCCCTCGTAGCATTCTTATAATTGACACACCTGGGCTCTGTTCCCAGCTCTGCTCTAATTCACTGTGTGGTCTTGGGAAAGTGACTTCACCTCTCTGGGCCTCTGTTTCCTTATTTGGAAAATGAATATTTGTGAGTACATGCTTTAGAAGATTTTTTTAATATGTGTATATATAATATGTATATCTCCACAAGACTATTATTTTAGCTATGACATTATGATGTGCTTAGGTGTGGATTTCTTTTATTTTTATGTTCTTATTTTTAAAAAATATATATTTATTATTTGTTTATTATTTTGTTTGGCTTCGTCGGGTCTTAGTTGTGGCATGTGGGATCTTTTCGTCGCGGTGTGTGGGCTCTTCGTTGTGGCGCACGGGGTTCTCTCTAGTTGTGGTGCGTGGGCTCAGTAGTTGCAGCACACAGGCTCTCTAGTTGTGGTGCACAGGCTCCAAAGCATGTGGGCTCTGTAGTTGCAGCACACGGGCTCTCTAGTTGTGGCACATGGGCTCAGTAGTTGCGGTTTGAGGGCTTAGTTGCCCCACTGCATGTGGGATCTTAGTTCTCCAACCAGGGATCAAACCCACGTCCCCTGCATTGGAAGGCAGATTCTTAACCACTGGACCACCAGGAAAGTCCCAGAAGATGTTTTATAGCTAACAGATTCTGATTTTATGAATGTAGCTTTTTGTCTTTTTCTGTTTTCTTTGCCTGTGTTTAGGTCTTATCTTCTCAGACTGCTACCTCGCCTCCTGACTTCCAGGTCTGCTCCACTTTCTTTTTTTCTTTTAAATTGAAGTATAGTTGATTTATAATATTGTGTTAGTTTTAGGTGTACAGCAAAGTGATTTGGTTTTATATTTGGTTTATATGTGTATATATAATATGTATATATATATTTTATATATATATAATTTATATAGATATATAATTATATATATATATTATATATATAATTTATTATATATATAATTGTATATATATAATTATATATATGTTTATATATATTTATATATATAATTATATATATATTATATATAATTATATATTTATATATATATAAATATATAAATTATATAAATATATTTATATATCTATATATTATATATATATTTATATATCTATATTCTTTTTTTGATTCTTTTCCATAATAGTTTGTTACAAGATATTGAATATAGTTACACGTGCTATACAGTAAATCCTTGTTGTTTATGTATTGCTTCATTTCTAAATTTCACACACTACCCCCTGATTAACCCAAATTATAGGAAGACTGTTTTGTTATGCTTGAAAATTGCTAATGGTTCTTCTTACCCACAAAGTAGAATACTGAGTCTTTTTAAAAATTTCCCTACAAATGTCAAGGGGTGAATATACTACTGTGATAACGAAGATCCTATGTAATTGGCTCTAAAACAGAGAACTGATCAACTGAATAGGGAAGATTGTAGAAAAAGATTTAAAACAGCACGAGAACTTAATCCATGACAAACAAAGCAACCGAATCACATTATTTAATATTTAATAATTACTTAAGAAATGCCATTAGCACAAATTATTGGTCTAGAGAAGAACTAACTTGGATTTGGATCTCACACCAGACCCTGCCCCAACCCCCCCCAAAAAAAGAGATTCTGGATGGGTTAGAGTTAAATATAAAAACATAACAAAAAAGTAAACAATATAACAAAAAAAAACCTGAAGAAAATAGAAACATATTTATAACATCTACAGGAGGGTAAAGTGGACTTCATAGAAAATGACAAGAACAAAATGCTATGTTTCAACATAAGAATAAAGAAAGCGGGCTTCCCTGGTGGCGCAGTGGTTGAGAGTCTGCCTGCCAATGCAGGGGACACGGGTTCGAGCCCTGGTCTGGGAGGATCCCACATGCCGCGGAGCAGCTGGGCCCGTGAGCCACAATTACTGAGCCTGCGCGTCTGGAGCCTGTGCTCCGCAACAAGAGAGGCCGCGGCAGTGAGAGGCCCGCGCACCGCGATGAGGAGTGGCCCCCGCTTGCCGCAACTAGAGAAAGCCCTCGCACAGAAACGAAGACCCAACACAGCCAAAAATAAATAAATTAAAAAAAAAAAAAAAAAGAGTGTGGGTCTATTTTGGGTTCTGTATTCTTTCCCTTTGATGTATGCATCTGGCCCTCCATCAATACCACACAATCTTGATGATGGTAGCTGTATAGTAAGCCCTCATATCAGATGGAGTGAGAACTCGGAGTCTTTTGACCTTGAAAGCCTCTGTGAGCTGGCTCAGTTTACCGTTCCCTCTAACCAGTCTGCTCTGTGCACTGTCCCTTACACGTATGAGCACACTTGAACTCTTTGTTGCCTGCCTGGAATGTTGGGCCCCAGCCTGCATCTGAGACCAACTCTTCCTTTAAGATTTACCTCAGTTTCTTCTTTTTCCCTGAAAACTTTCTTGGTTCCCACTGCTCCTCACTCCAATCCTAAAAGTGATTATTCTTTCCCTCTTGAGTTCCCAGCACTCTTTATCTGTATCATTTACTCGGGCTTTAAAATGTTATCCTTTTTATGTATTCCTGTTCCCACGTGTAACTGTAACCTTCTTGATTATGGGTTCCAGGTCCCTGACACACACACTGCCGGTATACAGTAGGTACTTAGCAAATGGTTCATTGTTGGAGAAAAAGAATAAACCAAACTCCATTGCTAATTCAGGAAGGCATAGGTGTGTGGAATTACAGGTGGCCAAAAGTACGCATGCATCCTTTAAGTATGGGTACACTTGGAAGTTGATTTGCAAGAAGGTCTCTGACATCATATTGGTGGGAAGCTAAGTCTTCTGCAGAAGTAAGTTGATAAAGGCTCTATATTTAAACATAACCTGAAGTGGGTGTTGTAACTATCGCTACAACCCAGATGCATAACAAACGGCCCCCAAATCCCAGTGGCTTACCACAAACACTTATTTCTCACCCATGGATGGCTGTGGCTTCTCTGCTCCAGGCTAGGGGTTGGATTTAGGTCAGCTCCACGCACCTCTCATTCCAGGGTGTCAGGTTGAAGCAGCAGCAGCTACCTGGAAGCATGTTCTTCTCCCGGTGATGGCAGGAGTGCAGGAGGGCCAGGCCAAACCAAGTAAGCACATTTCAAACCTCTGCTTGTATCGCATTTACTTATATGCCGTTGACCATAGCGAGTCACATGGCCGAACTGACATCATTGCGGCCCGGAAGTATATTCCTGCCTTGGAGGGAGTGCAGAGAGGGGTTGGAGTGGGGAAGGGGAGTGAATATTTGCTGAGCGATGCTACTGTCTAGCGTAGTGTATACAGTGCACGAACAAAGACCAAAGACCGAGGGCCCAGCTACAAAGGCCTGAAGCCGGAGAGGTGGAACTGAGCCACTTGGGACCACACAAAAAGATCCAGGAGGAAGCAGGGCTAGGGAGGGGCTCTCACCGGGTTCTCAGCTGGAGGCTGGTATCAGAACCTGCCATGTGTCCTTTACGGCTTGCGTTTAAAGTGCTCGCAGTCGAACTGCGCACAGCTCTGAAAAAAATCCAATCCGGCAGAAGTGGAGGACTCATCCAGGTGCAGGTAAGGACATTGAATCTGCTGTGGACATCGCAAATCAATTTTTCCCCCTCAGTGATTTTTCCGCCTCTCCTTCCACCGTTCATCCTTAGTGGGGAAGAATTTGGATTCCCATTTTCTTATTCTGAAATATCGGACGGTGGGAAGGCATAACCTTTTCAAAGCAATCGCAATTAAGCTTCTGGAACGGGGAGTCTCTTCTCTCAGGTGTCTGCTGTTGGAGTCCTTCGATAGCCAGAAGAGAGAGAAGCTGGGAATCTTTTCTAGATGAGGGGGAAGAGCTGCGGTTTGGCGGGAAGGTCTCCAGGTTCTACTCGCTGTTTCTCGTGGGAACAGATTCTAGGTGGGGAGCAGGGCGACCCAGCATGTTCCCATCTGTTAGAGAGACTTGGCCCCCGACAGCTGAAGAGCACACTCCCACCTTCCCCTTAGCTTTGCCCAGTGCATTTGTTGCAGGCTTGCTTCTGAAGGGGGATGCAGGAGCTGGTGCTCAACAACCGAAGAGAACCAATGTTACACATCTCTTCCCAACTCTCCTGCTTGAAATCGACCAGGGTGGGAGTATTAACACTACAGAAATCGGCAAACACTGCAAGCAGGTTTTTTTGTTTTTTGTTTTCCTGGAGAGCCAGTTGTTAAACATTTACCTGCATATCACTGCTGCTGAGGAAAAGTCCAGGCCATTGAACCTCAGATGGGTCTTTCTCGAGGTTTCTCGGAAGTCCGCTGTCCTCCTGGTAAAGGCAAAAGGAAAGTTTGTGAGATAGGGGTTGGGGGTGGATATAGGAGAACCAAGGGGTGTGCGTGTGTGTGTGTGTGCGTGTGCACACGCACGTGTGCGGGTCTGTGTAGAAATGGAGTTGTACTCTCCCGTGTTTGTTCAGCTCTTAAAATAGAAAAGAAGCCTTCAAACATTTTATTTTTAAATTCAGCCAGTCCTGCATGAGGCTGATGGGCTGCCACCTGGACAGAGGCGGACCCGCGGTGGGACAGATGGGAGGAAGTGGCCGAATCTGCAGGGGCCGCCCAGGTCTATCCTTTTTTTATCGAGCACACGCCTGTCATCCATCACCTGAAAAGGTTATAAATCTACCCAGTGTTGAAAAGCCCCAGAATGAACTGAATGGAATTAAATGTGTGCCACGTGAGAGGGCTTGGCTGGCGGACTCCCCTTCATCTTGCGTCGGATGTTGAGGGATTTGAGAGCTCAAGAGACATTTACTGAATGAAGGAGTGAATGAATGAATGAGTGAGTGAAGGGGGAAGTTGTTTTTCGTGCCTCTGCTCCTTTCCTTCTGTATTTTCATTCAGCAAATATGTTTTGAGCACCCACCTTGTGCAGGGCACCGTGTCCCCAAGACTTAGCGTGGCTTGTGGCCTCAGCTACTTGATCTGTGATCTGAGGGCTGGGTCTGGGTTTTCTACCTCCTGATCCCCTGCCCTGCCCACACGAAGCCCATCATTAATTCCTGCTGGTGCTGCCGCCCCCGTCGCCCCTTTGGCATGGTGTTGGCAATCTCTGAAGGAGAAAGGGATAATTTTGTCTCCTGTCACGTAGCAAAATAAAAGCTTTTGGCAAGCACGAAGCCTGGGAGGCCTTTACTGCCACACGTATAATTAGAACTTTGGGCTAAACCCATCCCTGAGGAGCAAAACATTTCATTTTAAGGCACATGCTTTTTGATTTGTTTATTAAAAAAAAATTTTTTTTTCCAAAAAAGCAGTTCCCTTCATTCCCTCTGATGACATCACAGCTGAACACAGCACAGAGCTCTTCACCACTGTAAAGGGGGAACAGTGTGCACGCCGTATTTGACTTCAAACCCTTATGAACCATGACTAGAGCATTCCAGACCTGCACTCGGAGCCTGGGATGGACATTTTTCTTCAGGTGCAAGGATCATTACAAGGAATGCATTCTTAAACCAGGCCGGCTCCCAGCACACCATTTCCACATATGGATATTAATTTATGTGATCACTTGAATGCAAACGCTCAGCTGTCTCCATAAGTTATAGAAGCAATCATCCCAGGGAGCATCGGAGACACCGAGAGTCAATTCTTGTGTAATAATTTCATATTCGAGCCAGGGATGCCAAATCACGGCCCCTTTGGATAAAATGTGAGCCTGTGGAAACACTCCCCTCCCCCTTTTTATTATTGTGCATTTTATTTCCCCATAAAATATGTTTATGCCCTGGAAAAACAAACCAACCCGGGGGGCCAGGCTGACAGTGTGATGCAGGGGGTGCCTTCTCGGCACTGCCCGAAGCTTCTGACTCAGCCACTAGCAGGCACCATGACCGGGGCGTGTGTCTGGGCACTGCTGAGAAAGCCCTCCTTGGGCCCAAACCTTGAGTGGGGGAGGCATCAGAAGACCCCCAAGTTTTCAGTGGAAATCACCCAACCTTAGAATGGAAAGAGGTCCTCTGGCCCCAGTTCCCAAGCTTCTATTCCTTTTTTATTAAAAAAAAAACCCAACAAACCAGCTTTATTGAGATACAATTCACATACCATACAATTCACCCCTTTAAAGCGTACAATTCAGTAGTTTTTAGTACATTCATAGAGAAATGCAGCCATCACCACTTTTTATCATCGCCCGAAGAAACACTGTACCCCTTAACAGTCACTCCCTATTTCCCTCCAGCCCCGCCCCTCAGTCCTGGCAACCATGAATCTCCTTTCCGTTTCTATAGGTTTGCCCATTGTGGATAGTTTATAGACATGGAATCGTACAATATGTGGTCTTTTGTGACTGGCTTCTTCACTCAGCATCATGTTTTCAAGATTCATCCATGTTGTAGCAGGTGTCAGTAATTCATTCTTCTTTATTGCCGAATAATATTCCAGTGTCTGGATAGACCCCATTTTGTTTCTCCGTTCATCTGTTGATGGACATTTGGGCTGTTTCCACCTTTTGGCTGTTATGAATTATGCTGTCGTGAACACTCGTGGACATATGTTTTCATTGGAATTGCTGGGTCCTACGGTAACTCTGTGTTCAACTTAATTGAGAAACTGCCAGACTGTTTTCCACAGTGGTTGCACCATTTTATATCCCCACCAGCAGTGTATTGGGTTCCAATTCCCTTTTCGTTTATTTTATTTTATTTTTATTTAAAAATTTTTGGGGGCCGTGCTGCTCGGCTTGTGGGATCTTAGTTCCCTGACCAGGGATCGAACCCAGGCTCCCTGCAGTGGAAGGGCAGAGTCCTAACCACTGGACCGCCAGGGAATTCCCTTTTTGATTTTATAAATTGTGGTAAAAAATACATAACATAAAATTTACCATTTTAACCATTTTAAGTGTATAATCATTGGCATTAAGTATATTCACAGTGTTGTATAACCATCACCACTATCTATTTCCAGAACTTTTCCATCATCCTAAACAGAAACTCTGTACCCGTTAGGCACTACTCCTCATCACCCCACCCCCAACCCCTGGTAACCTTTCTTCTACTTTCTATCTCTGTGAATTTACCTGTTCTAGGGTTCCAGTTCCTTTTACAGTTTTCTCAACAGATGTTTATTACAACTTCCGCCCCAATCAGCTCCCATGTCCTGACCTTAGTACTGCCGTCTGCATAGAAGACATCTTGGACAAGTTGATTTCCCCATCCACAAGATAAGCTGTAAGGGAAAACCCCACTCCTTTTTCAAACAAAACCTAGGGCCTCTAGGATATAGGTCTGGAAAGACTGTCTTAGCGGGATGAGGAGTGAGCAGCTCTGACCTTGTGCCGCCCCCCCCCCCCAGAGTCTCCTTCCCTTGGTGGACCCTCATTTCGAAGCCTGCTGATTCCATTATATTAGTCCACAATGTTGTCCCCTCTTCATTTTACACGTGAGTCCCCTGCATGTACACACTCTTCCCCCACTTGGCTCCTCTTGGCTCAGCTGAGACCTCTAAATACAAGGGAGGACAAAAGGGAAATTGACAGAGAATACACAAAACATGGCAGCCTGGGTTACAAAGTGGGCGGCCCACCCAGCCTCACAGAGCCTGCCCTTCCCAGCACAGTCCTAAGCCACAAGGGCTGGGGTGGTTGCCAGGCTCTTTCCCTCTGCCTTCTCCAGTCTTTCTGTCTGAAAATCCTGTTATTCCTCACATGTTGGACTTCCCAGGCTGATTCTTAATATCTCTTATCTTTTCTCTTATATTTTCTGTCTCTTTCATTGTACTTTATGTCCTGGAAGAGGCTCTTGATTTTTTTTCTTTCAGGCCTTCAATTGATTTCTTTCATTCTGTCCCCGTATTTTCAGTTTCCAAGTTCTCTTACTTTCTGTAATCGTTAGCATCGCTTTCTTGTTTTATGGATGCAACAGATTCTCTCTGAGGGTAAAGCTTTCTCCTCCTCCTCCTCCTCTTCCTCCTTCTTCTCCTCTGTCGACTAAATTATCTCGCTTTCCTCCAGGATCCATTTTTCTGTTGTTCTTTTCCATCTTCCTCTTCGATGGTGCAGGTCTTCTTTAGATGAACTACCAGGGAGGGCGTCTCTTCCTGCATAGTGAGTGGAGGGACGTGGGCCATCAGTGTCATTTGTGTGGTGGGTGAGCTCCCTTTTAGGCGAGCAGGCGGGGAGCCGAGGTCTCCCAAATGCTGAATCGCGGAGTGCGGGCTTTACTTCCAAGGCACTAATATCCACACAAGCTGCTCCGGTTCTCCTGAGAAAATGTGTTCCATCTCTTCAGAAGACACTTTCCCCCCTTTTGTTGTTCTGGTTGTTGAGAAATGCAGGCATGAAGCCAGTGTCAACTCTAAGAAACCAAGAAGTGTGCCCTTGACCCTTCTACCCACAGAGGCGGGGAGAGTGGCGGTGGGGGGCAGTTGTCCGGCTGCAGACCCTCAATCAATCCCATTTCCAGCCACATTTTCCACTCCTGGCCTGAGGGACCCCCCCCACCCCCAAGTCTCAGCCTGGAGCATTTTCCTTGTGCCTCCTTTTGCCTGGGAGGATTCCAGCTGTGGCTCTCTCTGCTCTACGTCACCTGTCACCACCCTTCCTTCTGTTCTGTGTCTTTCAGAAATGTGTTGAAATCCCTCATCTGCTGACACCCTGCCCCCCTTCCTTATTGTGGGTTTATACCTTTTTTTGTTCCTTCACCATCATTCGAAAGGGAGCTTGGGAGGAAGGGGAGATAAGTACACGTGCTCGAAGTATGTAAAACAGATAATCTACACAAAGCATTCTGCCTAGTATCTGCTCAACAAATGTCAGCTCCTCTTAAAATGATCACCTGCTGATGTCGCGTCTTGGGGTGTGTGGGGAGAGGTTTGGGGGTCCGTGGACAGTGGTGGGCCGTGGGAGAGTTTGTCCGTGGTCTCTCTCAGTGAATCTTCTAATTGTGGTTTTTCCTCTTAAAATTTTTCTTATTTTTTTAAAAAAATTTATTTATTTTTGGCTGCATTGGGTCTTTGTTGCTGTGCGCGGGCTTTCCCTAGTTGCGGCGAGCAGGGGCTACTCTTCGTTGCGGTGCGCGGGCTTCTCATTGCTGTGGCTTCTCTCGTTGCGGAGCACGGGCTCTAGGCGCGCGGGCTTCAGTAGTTGTGGCACGTGAGCTCAGTAGTTGTGGCGCACGGGCTTAGTTGCTCCACGGCATGTGGGATCTTCCCGGAACCAGGGCTCGAACCCGTGTCCCCTGCATTGGCAGGCGGATTCTTAACTACTGCGCCACCAGGGAAGCCCCCAAATTTTCTTATTTAAAATTGATCATTAATTGCATTAATAATAAATGAATACATTCCTTTGTAAAAAACCTAAAACCTGAAACAACTTCACGTCGCTTCCCATCAGCTGCCTCTTTCTGTCTCAGCTTAGGTCCTGGAAGCAGGCCCTGACACAGGGAAGTGGGGACCAGTCCTTTATTTGGGAGGTGGTCCCAGGAAGCCCCAGGAGAGGAGTGCAGAGATGAGCCAGGGAAGGGAAGGGAAGAAAATCAATAAAGGGATGGTTATCAAGCAAGTTATTCCTGTGGGCAGCTGTGGCTCAGTCGCACTGGGGACCTCTGGGAGTCAGTGGAGAGTGACCCTCCCAAGGAGCCAGGGTGCTGGGGGATTTCACTACCCTGCTTGCTTCCCTGCTGGGCTCTGAGACAGGGAACGTTGCCATGGCTCCCGAGACCACAGCTTGTATGTTTCACTTCACCCCTGGACATTCCTCTTGGAGGCGAGAGGGTGCCTGTCACTTCCACTCCTGGAGCATGTGTCATCCTGTCTCCTCCACACGCTTGGGGATGAGAGTGTGGTTCTTTAAGTCTTTTTCCTTATAGTCTCCTCTACCTCCTCCCCTTGAAAAGCCTCATCCCATCCATCAAGCAGTGTGTACTGGAACTGGTTAGTCCTGGTTTGAGTTGGCAGATTGTGCTCATCTCTTTCTAACTCTGAATTCAGGGATATCGCATTGGTGGCTTGAAATCAGCCATAGTGGAAGTATTTACACCACGGATATTGGCCAACGCCCCAGATCCCAGCTTTTCCCCCAGAGAGCCAGGTGTTAAACATTTGCCACCGCACCAGTGTATAACTTCCAATTGAGAGGAAATACAGGGGATAGAGAAACAAGCTAGTGACGTCACAAGGAAGTCACTTGACAAATCTAGAAGGTGGGACGTTTTTCAGAACAGCATTGCAGTGTTGGGCCTGGACTGGATATTGGTTTGTAAAGACATTTTTGAGCCCACTGAGGGAATCTGAATATGTTCTGGGTATTGGTTGAGATGAATACTTACTGAAATGGAAAGATGGAGATCTTTGACTGGAAAAAGTAGGCTGCTTATTGTATCTACAATACAAATATGTCTTTTTAAAAAAAAAAATTATTAATTAATTTATTTTTTGGCTGAGTTGGGTCTTTGTTGTTGCGCGTGGGCTCTCTCTAGTTGCGGCGGGTGGGGGGGGGCTACTCTTCGTTGCGGTGCGCGGGCTTCTCACTGAGGTGGCTTCTCTTGTTGCGGAGCACGGGCTCTAGGCACGCAGGCTCAGTAGCTGTGGCGCACGGGCCTAGTCGCTCCACGGCATGTGGGATCTTCCTGGACCAGGGCTCAAACCCGTGTCCCCCGCATAGGCAGGCGGATTCTTAACCACTGCGCCACCAGGGAAGCCCCAAATATGTCTTTATAAATATTTGTACAGAGAATGATCCAGAAAGATATTGTGGTAGGCAGAGTTCTAAACACATGGTCCCTCAAGATTTCATGACTTAATCTTGGAACCTGTGAATCACATCACATGTGATGAGATTTCACTCATGAGATTGTGTCATGTTACCTGGCACAGTTGACCATAAAGTAGGGAGATTATCTGGGTGGGCCTAATCTAATCACACAAGCTCTTTAAGAGCAGAGTGTTTTCTCTGACTGGTGGCAAAAGAGACAGGCAGGCGAAGTCAGAGAGATTTGAACCATGAGAAGGGTTAGGTGTGCTGTTCCTGGCTTGAATATGTACAGGAACCAGAGAACAGCCCGCAAGGAAACGGGGACCTCAGTCCTACAACCACAAGGACTTGGATTCTTGTAATAACCTGAATGAGCTTGGAAGTGGATTCTCTCCCAGACCTTCCAGATAAAAGCCCAGCCTGGCTGACACCTTGACTTTAGCTTTGGGAGACCCAGAACAGAGAACAAAGTCCACCTGGACTTCTGAGCTGCAGAAGTGGTGGGTAATAAATGGGGTGTTTTAAGCTGCTAAATTTGTGGTGATTTGCTGCCCAGCAGTAGAAAACCAAGACAGATATGCACTTAGGTGTTAATGGTGGTGATATCTGGAAGGTGAGAGTGTGAGATTTTTATTTTAACATTTTTGGTGGTCTGTATTTTCCAATGTTCTACAGCGTGCCTGTTCCGTGCATTGTATTAAGAGGATATTTAACAAAAACCCTTTCGGATTGCTGGGGTTGGGAAAAGCCCTTCCCTTCATTTCCTCCCCATCTGAGACAACCTACCACGGCATTATTCTGTATCTCTTCCATGATATTCACAGTATTTTGTACCACTTATGTTATTATTAACATAATATTTTAAATTTAAATCATCCTTTTTCTCTTTTTAAAAAAAAACACCCTAAATGTTTTAGCCTTCTCCTGAGCAGTAATATTCATGAAGCCATGGGTTGGCTGTGCCAGTTTTCTTTTTCTAGCACATCAAAATACATAACCATAATTGTTTAAAAAAATACGGGTCTGTGTACCTCCAGCGGTATACAAAACAGGCTCTGGGAACGGCTGATCCCATATAATCCTTCCACAGCTTTGGCTTCAGTTGAAAACAAAAGCCTGGGAGGGGGTTGGCCCCTGGGTGCCTGGCAACTTCAGCCGTGGCTCTGCCCACAAAAGCCCGAAGGCTGGGGACGCCAAGGCCTGGCTACTGTCTGGGCCATGGAGGGGAAAAAAATCTACCCCAGGAGTAGGTAAATCCCGGATTTGTGCTTCTGGAAACTGCCCTGCCCATGGGTGGGTGTCAGAGCCTGGGCTCAGCCCAGCCCATCCGACTCTTCGACCCAGACTGATGCTACGTTGCTTTCTAAGGAAAAGACCAGAAGCTTGAGAAGTCCCAGAAAGGATGAGACATCAACCCAAAGACCAATAGACGACATAGGTCTTTTTGTCCACTTTTCGTTTTACCCAAAGGAAGGAAGGAGTGGCAGAAAGAAGGAGTTAGATAAATTTGAGTTTTAACATGGCTAGGCCTCATGGGAGCTCTGTATCAGGTGGTTCCTGGTCAAAGAGCTTACCAACTGGGTAACCTGAGTAAGTTACTTAACTTCTCTGAGTCTCCTTCTTTATCTTTGAAGTGGGAATAACGAACAAGGTGGGTTTTGCAGAACGTTGTTGATGAGGTTGAAATCAATTCCTACTGAAATAATATTTACTACATTTGTGGTCCTCAGTATTTGGATCTGGATAATCACTGATTGTGTAGTCTTTTCCCTGGTGTGCCCCCTTCTGCCCTCACACGTCTACAGTCTGCTCTGAAAACAACAACCAAGAGGGATCCCCTAAAACCTGAGTCAGATCTTGTCCCTTTTGGCACAGAATCCTCCAGAGCCTTCCTATGGTACCAAGAGTGAAAGCCGAGGGTGCCAGGAAGGCCTTGCTTGATATGGTAACCGCCCGCCTCACTTCTCTGAGCTCCTGGCCTGTTGCTTTCCCCTTCTCCACTCCAGCCACTCTGGCCTCTTTGCAGGTTCTGGAATACACCGAGCCACTGCCACCTCAGGGCCTTTGCACAGGCTGTTCCCCCGGTCTGCTCTTTCTCCATTGTCCACAGTGCTCCCTCCCGTCCCTCCTCAAGGTCTTTGTAGAAGTGTCCACTTCTCAGCATGTACTCTTTTGAAACCTGCAACCTCCCCCCCTGCCCCTGGTCCCTAGGTTCCCCATTCCCTTTCCTGCCCAATTTTTCTCCTTCCCACTTCCCACCATAAAATACACTGCATGTTTTGCTTATTTATTTGTTTTCTACCTTTCTCCCCCACAAGAATGTAAGCTCCATGACTACAGGGATTTTTTAAAAATCTGTTGTGTTCACAACAGTTTCCCAGGGCCTAGAACAGCGAGTGACATATGGCAAGTGCTTAGTGATTATTCGTTGCATAATGAACGAATGAGCGAGCGAATGACAGGTTGGGAGGATTAAGTGGGGCCACGAGTGTGAGCCCCAGAGTGGGTGCACGGGGACCTGACTTGCGGAGGGTATCACCTCAGGCTCATGCCGGCCTTGGCCTGGGGAGCCTGTTTCTTTCCCAGGACCCCTTGTGGTTTGAAGGCCAGTGGCCAGGCTGTCCGCTTTTCAGCAGCCATCCGGAGCAGTCCTGGGCTGGCTATGCTTTTGCTGGATTTTCAATACGTGACTTCCCCCCACGGACAGAGCGAGAATCATCGAAAATCATTCACGAGAAACTCGCGGCTGTGCGGTCTGCAGGCAGCTTTGCAGGCCACCAGCGCCTGGTAGGCAAGGTGCAAAGCAGAGAGGGCAGAACATTCTACCTGCTTGCCCATCGCCTCTCCCCTCGCAGTGTTTCCTGAGGCCTGGGACAGAAGAGCTGCCGTTCGGGGCAGGAAAAACTGCTTGGGTGAAGGCTGAGGCCCGGCCACGCTTAGATGGGAAGCGCGCTGCCGCCCCTCCCCATGGCCCCCTCTGCTTCCCAGGCTCGGAAGCTGCTCCCCCAAGGCTCAGCCTGGAGCCTGGGGCCCGCCCCGGTTCCTGGCCGAGGCCACAGTCCGGGCTCCTCTTCTGCCCAGTGGCAGGGGTAGATGTGTCCCCAACCTGCCCTCCAGCGGCCCCTCCATGGGGATCCCGTGTTCTGCCCTCACGGGCTCCCTTTGTTCTGTTTCGAATGGTGACGGGTGGCCCCTGGGGTTCATCTATGTAGTCCGAGTGCCTCGCAGCCCTTTACTAGTGGCTAAACCTGGGGGGTTGGAATTTTGTCACTGGGCAGCTCGGCTCCTCCCGCTGGCTCGCCTTGGCCTGTCCCGTGTGGCAGCCACTTTCAGGGCCCCACGTACCCACCTGCCTGCAGCCTCACCTCGAAGCTCAGAAGACTGCTTACTGCCAACACGTCTGGCTCTGCCTGAGGGACTTTTTTGGTTTTTTCTTTTTTCGTCCCTGCTGCCTGGCATGAGGGATCTTAGTTCCCCGACCAGGGATCGAACCCGTGCCCCTTGCAGTGGAAGCACGGAGTCCTAACCACTGGACCACCAGGGAAGTCCCTGAGGGAGGCTTTTTTTAAAAAAATATTTATTTATTTATTTGGTTGCACCAGTCTTAGTTGCAGCTCGCGGGCTCCTTAGTTGCGGCATGCGAACTCTTAGTTGCGGCATGCATGTGGGAGCTAGTTCCCTGACCAGGGATCGAACCTGGGCCCCCTGCATTGGGAATGCAGAGTCTTAACCACTGCGTCACCAGGGAAGTCCCGGGAAACTTTGAGGCTTCTCCTACACTGTCCCCCAAGGTCCTCAGTGGGATTGAATCCCCCCTCCCCACCCCGCCGTTGCCCACAGTAACAGCTGCTGTGATAGCATAAACATTATGACTTCTTTCCCTTCCGGCTCGCTGCCTCATTTCCCTTCCCGTTGTCATCACTCAGATTGTGGGAGGGTTAAAGATGGCTGTGAAGCTCTTGTCATTCCCCCTACCAAGAGGTAGGGTGTTGTTACAGATTGAATTGTGAACCTCCCCCTACCCCCCACCAGAGATCTGTTAAAGTCCCAACCCCCAATACCTATGAACGCGACCTTGTTTGGAAGCAGGGTGCTTGCAGATGTAATCACGTTAAGATGAGGACAGAATTCCCTGGCGGTCCAGTGGTTACGACTTGGTACTTTCACTGCTGTGGCCCGAGTTCAATCCCTGGTCGGGGAACTAAGATCCCACAAGCTGTGTGGCGTGGGCAAAAAAAGAAATGAGGCCATACTGGATTAGGGTGGGCCCCAGATCCAATGACAAGTGTCCCTTTAAGAAGAGGGAATGAAGACACAGAGACAGACAGACAGACATGCCATGTCACAGCAGAGGCAGAGATCAGGAGGATGTAGCACATGACAAAGAACACCAAGGATTGCCGGCAGCCCCCAGAAGCCAGGAGAGAGGCCTGGAACAGATTTTTCCCTCTGAGCCTCCAAGAAGGAACCAACTCTGCCGAGACATTGATTTTGGACTTCTGGCCTTCAGGGCTGTGAGATGATGGATTTCTGGGCTGGCAGACAGCAGCCTGTATCAACTTGCCGGCTCTTTAGGAAATGGGTCTTCCAGCTCCAGTTGAGCTGTTTCAGCTGATCCTCAGATTACAAGACTGTGAGCAAATAAGTGATTGTTATTTATTTTAAGCCACCGAATATGGAGGTGGTTTGTTGCCCGGCAGTAGATACCTGAAACACACATGAACCTCTGGCCCTGGGAGGCTTGTCTTAAAAATCTACCTGTGGGGGAACCACCCAAACCATCTTCTATCTTCCTTCTGGCAGACTGAGCCCCCACTTCAAACACAATTTGGTCTTTTTTTTTTTTTTGGCCGCGCTGTGCAGCTTGTGGGATCTTAGTTCTCCGACCAGGGATCGAACCCTGGCCCTTGGCAGTGAAAGCGTGGGGTCCTAACCACTGGACCGCCAGGGAAGTCCCTCAATCTGGTTCTTATCATCCACTTTTCCAGGCCCTCTGGATAGTGATCCTGCCCTCAACTGCCCGAATACTGACACCTGGCTCCCTTGCCTGTTCCTAGGTGTCCCCTGCAGGTCTTTCCCAAAGGTAGGACTAGGACCCGGTTACCCTCGCCCCCTTCCCCAACATGTACACCATCCTTAGCCCTCCCGGCTGCCCTGGAGAGCCAGCCTCCGTGGACTGGTCAGGGCACCCCCGGGGGAAGTTGGTCTCTGCCCTTTCTGGTTTATAGCCCTTCTCAGCCCAGCATTCTCCTGGGGTGGCCATTCTGGATCCCTGTTCTTTGTCACATGTAGCCCTGTCACCTCTGCTGCAAAGCTCAAGACATCAATTTTGTGTTTCTTGGCTGGTATCCATAATGAGGGTCTGCCCCTCTGGGCTGGCGGAGGCTATGGTGGCCAATCCCCGCTATCTGTCACTCCACTGGGTGGTCAGTCTATTTCTCTGGCTAGGGATTGGGTCAGGAACGGACTTGTGGCTCAGTGCTGACCAATGAGGTCTGAAGGGATGTCTGCTGGGGGCTTCTGGGGAATATTGACTTGCTCCTAAGAAAGGTGCTCAGAGTGTAGCCTGCCTTTTTCTTCCTCCGGACTTGGTGTCTGCCAAGATGTGTCATCTGGGACGGCCAGGAGCTCCTTACGACCCCCAGAGAAACTAGTCTTAGCATGTGGCTGACATGAGGCCAGCTGAGCGTCCCTGACCTGGAGCTAGTCCTACCTCCTCACTCCCTGTTACTGACATCACCAGTTCCCATAGTGTTTAAGCCAGTATTTTTCCAACTGTGGATCAGAACCCCTTAGTGGGCCATGGAATCAATTGAGTGGGTCACAATCAATAATGAAAAAAATGAGTTAGAGTAGGGAGGAACAGAATCGAAAATATCAGAGCGCATCCCATGCCGTAGTGCTTTGTGAAACTTTGTCTGGTGACATGGACGTGTGTGTACAGAGCCAAAATGGAAAGGGTATTTCTTACTGTGGATCGTGGTCAAAGAGTTCTAAAGCCACTGGTTGAAGCCAGTTTGAGTTGAGGTTTTCTGTAACTTGTAGTCAGAAGTATCCACGACACCCTCTTTTTCCATCCCTCACTTGACACAAACTTTCCTTTTTTTTTTTTAATATTTTATCTTTTTATTGAAGTATAATTGCTTACAGTGTTGTGTTAGTTTCAGGTGTACAGCAAAGTGATTCAGTTATATATATATATCCTTTTTTATATTCTCACAAACTCTTTTCTCTCTGTCCTTCCCAACAAGCCACGTGGCACTCATTTCTGCCCTAAGTCTTCATTTACATTCCTGCCCCTGCCTGCAAAGCCCTTTCCCTCTCTCCCACTCCCCCCACCTGCCCGATCAGATCCTTCGAGTCCAATCCAACTGAGTCCCTTCCTTCTGTGAAGCCCCTGGCAAGTATTATCTGCTGTGGGTAGGAGTGTGGGCTCTGCAGCCCCACTCCCTGGGTTTGAGTTCTCATTCTGCCACCTCCTTGCTCTGTGACCTTGGACAAGTTAATGAACCTCTCTGAGCCTCACTTGCCTCACCAGTAAAATGGGGATCATTACAGTTTCTGTCTCATGGGGTGGTTATGAGGATTAAATGAAGTCATGATTGTAAACTGTTGGAACAGTGCCCGGCATAGCCAAAATGCTTTAGAAGTGTCTGTGAAATAAATTAAATAACTGAAAGTTGTCATCGGGTAGGGTATTTGCTATTGCATGTGTCTGCTCGTGAGCCCATGCCAGGGCACCAGCCTCTCCCCAGGACTGGCCTTGGATCTCGCTCTTCCCAGATCTTGAACTTCCCTCTAGGTTCCTGGCTGGCCTTGTCCTCAGCTTGCCTCCCCGACCCGCTTCCAACTGGCTGCTCTCCCACCAGGTAGCCACGCCCACCCCTCGATTGCTCACTGCTCAAAGCTGCCCCTTCTACCCTCAGCCTCAGCCCAGGGGCCTTTCCCGCCCATCTGGGTGGGAACCCCAGAGGTGGCTTTCACAAGCTGATTAGTGTAGAACTCATCTTTTCAGTCACAAGGGGAGAAAAAGTGTTGCAAGAGCCCTTGAGCACCATTTCATTGCTGGGAAGGTGGCATGAGGAATCCTTCTGGCTGCCTGAGGTTTGGGAAGGATGGTGATAATACTAGTGATAGTAAGAAGATGATAATGGTACCTTCGAGCAGCCACTGAGTATGGCATGTGTAGCACTGACCTGCCGGCCCTGGCCAGAGACTCTGTACAGAGCTACGCCACCAAAGCCACTCGAGACCCCTGCAGAGTAGGGACCATTATCCCTGCTTTAAAGATGATGGAACTGAGGCACAGAGGGGTGGAGTCACTTTTCCAAGGTCACACAGCTGGGAAGAGACCAGGAGTGGAGAGGGGGCATGGGAAGTTGGAGGAAGCTCAGGTTTGACTTTTCCCAAAGCCCACTGTCTTTCTTCCCCTTCCTGTAGAGACCTTCCTTGTCCATTGGTCCGAATCCTCCTGAAAGTGGGGAGCCCACCGTGGCACTCGGCACCCCCTCACTGGCTCCAAGCCTGGCCTGGGCTGTCCCTCCCCAGGCCAGCTGGGTTTTGCTCAAGAAAATGTGATTAAAGTTGGTCTCTCCAGAGAGGGTCTGTTTTAAAGAATCAAAGCCTTGAAGCGAGAGGAATGTTCATAATTTTCATGATGGTCTTTGCTGCTGGGTTTATTTCCAACTGGCCCTGTGCTTGGGCGGCCGTGGAAATATTAGACCTCCCGGCAAAACCTGCAGGGTTGTCAGTTCAGAAATGGAGAGGAGAAAAATGAGAATAAAAACAAAAGCCCATCTCCAGCAAATGTTAGAATTCTGATGGCAACTAGCTACCTGGAATCCTTACCATGTGAATTCAGAATGAGAAAAAATCCATATCTGTGAAAGCGGGAGCATCTCCAGCCCACTTTTAATTGCACCTGGAAAGGGGCTTAATATCTCAGCCAATTTCTCCATCATCTTTTGCAAATCTTGGGCTGCTTAGGTCCCCGGGGGGTTTGTGTAATAAAACGGGATGGTTAAAGGGCATGTTTCTGTATTAACGAATCTTTCTGCACTGGCTGGGCCTGAGCATTATGTAAATGTTTACTGTAATTAAGAGATGAAGTTGTCACGGTGCAGGATTTTGGTTGCTGGTGTGGAGTTCCTGCCGTGCCCCAGCCGTGAATAGCCACCCGAGAAGGAAGAAGCAGAAAGGGGAAAAGGTGGAAATGCATGCATTATACGTGGCTAACCCCGGGAATAATCGTCTTGTTATAACGTGCCCCTCAGCTTACAATACAAGCAGGAGCCGGAGCCACGTCTCAGGAAGGCAGGTCTGGGCTCAGACATGTCGATTTGCCTTCCTGCCTCTGCTGTGGCGTGGTGGCCACGCTTCTGTCACACTGCCTTGGGCTTAAAGTAGGATTTCTCTTGCTTGATCCCAAAGATGAGAGGATACGTGGAATTCCAAGAACCCATATTTGTTGTATGAATTTTTTTTTTTTCTTTTTCTTTTTTGGGGGAGGAGGGAGTGGTGGTGAATTGCAGCATTAAAAAAAAAAATCTTGAAGTACGATTTTCATGCAGTGAAACACACATCTTTTTAAAAAATACAGCTTTATCGAGGCATAATTGACATACAATAAACTGCACTTATTTAAATTACACACTTTGATACGTTTTGACTTATGCATCTACCCGCGAAACCGTCACCATAATCAAGATCGTGGATATATCCGTTGCTCCCCAAGGTTTCCTCATGCCCCCCCACCTCTCGTCATCCCTCCTGGCTGCCTCTCCCTGGCCCCATCCCCTGGCAACCACTGATTTGCTTCCTGTCACTGTAGAATGGTTTTTGTTTTCTACAGTTTAATATAAATGGAATCATGCGATAAGTACTCTCTGGCTTCTTTCGTCATGATTATTTTGAGATTCATCCATGTTGCGTGTATCAGGGGTCTGTTCCTTTTATTGATGAGTCGTATTCTACTGCATGGATACACCACAATTTGTTTATCCGTTCACCTGCTGGTGGATATTTGGGTTGTTTCCAGTTTGGGGCTATGACAGATAAAGCTGTGATGAACTTTCACGTACATATACTTTCATTTCTCTTGGGTAAATACCAGGCTAGGTCATGTGGCCGGTATCTGTTTAACTTTATAAGAAACTGCCAAATCATTTTCCAAAGTGGTTGTACCATTTTCCACTCCTATCAGAGATGGATGGGAATTCCCATTGCTCTACCTCCTTGCCAACATTTGGTATTATCATTCTTTTTAATTTTAGCTATTCCAGCTAGTGTGTGTGTGTGTGTGTGTGTTTTAATTAAAATTTCTTTTCTATGCTCCTTAAAATTTTATAAGGCACATGAGTGCATACATATGTAAAAATTCAAGTTGTACACTTAAGATTTCTGCATTTTACTGGGTATAAATTATTTCTCAATAAAATACTATAAAAAACTTTATAGGGAGAAGATTCCCTGGAAGTTAAATCATCTTCTATTTATATTCCTCTGAGTGGCTTTCCCAACAGAGTCAGGGACCCAGCTCTGGTAACTAACCGCTCCTTTAAGAATGCCTGCTGGTTGCTGGCGGTGAGGTGAGGTTTAGGGCCTAGTAACCGTGGTTCAGGTCAAGGGACCCCAGGTCGGTGCCAGCACAGGTGAGTCATCTGGTTTCCTGGATCCTGGAAAACTGTGCCCCAGGCTTTTTGGCGAGGCAGTTCTTTGATGTCGAAAAGATGAAAGCTTTACAAGCCGCGGCCCCTCCCCGCCGCAGCTGGAGGTGGCAGGCCGCTCCCAGCAGAGGAGGGTGGAGAAGGGCGCAGGCCGATGCCCTGGGGTGGGGGTGGGGGTGGGGTATGGGCGGGGGCAGGTTATCCCTTTGGCTCACTCTGTGGAGGCCAGTCCCAGACTCTGTTGCCTTCCCAAACGCCCCAGCGTGAGCGTGGCCCGGCTCTGCTGGCCTGGCCTGGCGCCTGCGTCATTTCTAAGTTTCCTTTGCACCTCCGCACCTGCCTCACGTCGGTGGCCCCGTGCAACTGGACTGGGGGTTCCCAGCCCTGGGGCTGAGCCATCCAGCCCCCTGGGGGGGCGGGTTTGGAAATGGGTCCTCGTGGTTTTTTTTTGGTTGTTGTTGTTGTTTTTTGTTTTTTTTAAACTAACATTATATTGTATGTCAACTATACATCAATTTTTAAAAAAATAAATACATTTATTTATTTATTTATTTTTGTCTGCGTTGGGTCTTCGTTGCTGCGCGTGGCCTTTCTCTAGTTGCGGTGAGCGGGGGCTACTCTTCGTTGTGGTGCGCGGGCTTCTCACTGCAGTGGCTTCTCCTGCTGCGGAGCATGGGCTCTAGGCTCGAGAGCTTTAGTAGTTGTGGCACGCAGGCTCAGTAGTTGTGGCTCGCGGGCTCTAGAGCGCAGGCTCAGTAGTTGTGGCACGCGGGTTTAGTTGCTCTGCGGCATGTGGGATCTTCCCGGACCAGGGCTCGAACCCGTGTCCCCTGCATTGGCAGGCGGATTCTTAACCACTGTGCCACCAGGGAAGTTCGGTCCATGTGTTTTTTTTTTTTTTTAAGTTTTATTTATTGATTTATTTTTGGCTGTGTTGGGTCTTCGCCTCTGCGCGAGGGCTTTCTCTAGTTGCGGCAAGCGGGGGCCACTCTTCATCGCGCTGCGCAGGCCTCTCATTATCGCGGCCTCTCTTGTTGCGGAGCACAGGCTCCAGACGCGCAGGCTCAGTAGTTGTGGCTCACGGGCCTAGTCGCTCCGCGGCATGTGGGATCCTCCCAGACCAGGGCTCGAACCCGTGTCTCCTGCATTGGCAGGCAGACTCTCAACCACTGTGCCACCAGGGAAGTCCGGTCCATGTGTTTTTGATGGTCACAACTGTAGGGGGCTGCATGGGGTGAATGGGCAGGGACAGTGTGTGGGGCAACTCTGTGCAATGAAGGACTGTCCCACCCCAAAAGCTAACAGAGTGCCCCAGGTTGAGAAATGAGTTGGTTCTGATAGTTAAAAATTAGTTGATTGCTTAAGCGCTAGGTTTCTTGTTCATTCAATACCCTGCATTCACCTTGGCGTGTCCATCGGATCCTTCAGATTTTGTTGGTTGAGCCCACACTGTAGTGCTGCTGCTGATTAAGAAATACATCCGGACTCTCAACAACATACAAAATACTCTGCAGAGGCCCAATCTTCCCTATCTTTTTTTTTTTTTTCACCGTGCTGTATGGCCTGCGGGATCTTTAGTTCCCCGACCAGGGATTGAACCCCGGGCCCTGGCAGTGAAAGCACCGAGTCCTAACCACTGGACCGCCAGGGAGTTCCCCCACTCTTCTTTATCTTAAAGCTTACGCTTCTGCCTTACCCTATTTTTAAACTTCCTGGCATCTGAACACAGAGTATTAGAGACGTTTAAGGAACAGGGTTGATTTCAAAGCAATAACATCCTTTCTGAGTCTTATTTTTATTTTTAAAATCTTTATTTTATTTATTTATTTTTGGCCGAGTCGGGTCTTAGTTGCAGCATGTGGGATCTTTCGTTGCGGTGTGCGGGCTTCTCTCTAGTTGTGGCATGCGGGTTTTCTCTCTCTAGTTGTGGCACATGGGCTCCAGGGCGCGTGGGTTCTGTAGTTTGCGGCATGCGGGCTTTCTCCTTGAGGCGCGCGGGCTTAGTTGCTACGCAGCATGTGGGATCTTAGTTCCCCGATCCAGGGATCGATCTTCGTCCCCTGCATCGGAAGGCGGATTCTTTACCACTGGACCACCAGGGAAGTCCCTCAGAGTCTTACTTAATTTTAATTTTCTGTTTTTAGGATTCATTGGGCATCCAGTATTTTAAGCAAACCTAAACCTCTCTGCGGATCTTCACACGCAGCTAGAGGGGTGCCGAGATGGAAAAGTCCTGGTTGGCGTGACCCGTGCAGGTCTGGTGACGATGAAGAGAAGGGAGCTGCAGTTTTCTGACATTAAATATTAACACTGGGTATTAATAATGAAGGCTGGCAGTTCTTTTCGCAGTGCTGTTTCTGAGCGTGTCTCTCCCCAGCCTGCAAGGCCAGCAGGCCCGGGCCCTTCCCCTGCCCGAGCAATGTGGCTGGAGCCCCCTGCTCTCTGAGGTCAGGAGAGGTAAGGTAAACAACCCTGTGTTGTCACCCACAGAGGCAGGATTGCCTTCCTGGGCTGCTGCACACAGCTCCGGGCTCCTCGTCCTCCCTTGCGACAGGAAAGCAGCTGGTGGCGAAAGGAAAAGCAGGAGGTGGATGCGGGAAGTGGAACGGACCTGGGGGGGGGGCACCCCCGGGGAGGAGGAGAAAACTGCCTTCCTGCTCAGAGGTCCCGGATGGACCTGTCACCCCAGGGGAGCGCTCAGATCCAGCCCCACGCCTCCCCAGCGTGGTCCCCACTCCCACCGCCTGAGGGCTTTGTTAGAAGCTGAGCAGTGACTCCCTCTTCTGAGTCAGGAGGCCTCAGACTAGTTAAAGGGGTGGCAACGTGGGTGCCACACAGACCCAGGCCGCACAGGTTCTGATGATGCAGATCTTGGCCAGAAAGAACCTGGCCAGGTAGACCTGGGCTATGCAAACCCGGGCCACGCAGAACCCGGTCCTGCAGACACAGGCCACATAAACTTGCCGGGCTACCCCAGCTTTCCCGCCTGCTCCAGGGGCTCAGACGCGCTAGCCTCCGGGCTGCCTTAGCTCTGGTGACCTGTGGACAAAGGCACGGATGCCAAGGCAGCCTTGAACTTACGTCCAGGGAGCCCATGCTTGGAGCTGGAAAATGAAACACCCAGTGAGCTCTTAAGCCATAAAATGTACAAGGAATCAAATGTGAAATAGCCCCCATTTGCCACCGTCCAGTTATGGATGATTGCACGTTCACTTTGCTTTAATAAGACCACGTCCTCCTGTATGTACATTCTCTCCTTTTCCTCCCCTCCCTGAGTCTGATTGTGGTGAGTTTAAATACGGTCCTTGGAGTGGTTGGTCTTTGCAGACATTCTTGGGGGATCCAAGTCCACTTTAAAGCAGAGGCCAGAGTTTGAGAAAAGTGTCTCAGCTTGGCACTAGTAGCTCACTCTGAGGGAAAAGGCATATAGTCCGAGGAAGACTCATACTAGAGCCATTTTCTCTGAGGAAAATGGTGAGATCCAGAAAACCTTCAGTGACTCTGATTGATCATGGCGCCCTGCCATGGGGAGCCGAGGCCCTGGCCAGGATCTCTGGCTCGCCCGCTGGCTTTTCCCCCCTTCTCAGTCGGAGCTTGCCCGCCTTTGCCCTGAGATGGGGCCAGGCAGCTGAAATAAAAGAGGGGGTGGGGCCAGAAGCCTCCATCAATGGTGGTAATTAATTGGGCTTGTGGTCGCCTTACACCTCTCATTTGAGGCTGTACAGGTGCTCCACAGACATGAATTAATTAGACCTCCCGCGCCTCCTGTGGGGTTTGGACAGATGTTCGATCCCAGAGGCCCTGGCTTCCGCATCTTCAGGGCAGAGCGTGAGGGGTTTGGTTGGGCAGTGACAAAAGCACCGTGCCGCCTGACCCGTCCCTGCCAGGGAAGGCTGGGCAGGTGGGAATTCACTGGAAACCCACTTGTTCGGCATTCTCAAGCTAAAGCTTCATTCCCAGAGTCCTCCTCTGTGGAGGGCTACAATTAGGCCTCATCCGGCGATCGCCTGCTGGCTTTGGCATCCGAATGGAGGCTACTGCCTTCCCAGTCACCGACTCACCAATGCAGTGCAAACATGGAGGGTAGAGTCCTTCTTTGGGTGGCAAGCCATGCAGGAGAAGGAAGAGGTTCTTTTCCCAAGCAAAAAAGTTAATGAGTAATGGTTTCTGGAATTTCTCCTCAGAGAATATAACCTCATCAGCTCTAGGCTTCTGGCTTCTGAATAATTGTTCTCAGTAATAATACAGAACCCCTTCATAATAATACATCTTTCTCTGCGTTCAAGAAAGTAGCAATTTATTCCAGGCAAGACTGGAAAAAAAAAAAAAAGAGGTTGCTTTTATTCATCTTGATACCTGCCCACCCCAGAGATAAAGCAGTGAGGAGGCCGGTTAATCAGCTTAGGCTTTTTGGAGGTCTTTAATGAGCGCCTATGGCATGCCCAGAAGTGGGGGGAGGTGCCATGAGGGAGACAATAAAAAGAAGCTGCAAGAGCTGAGAATATTTTCTGGGAAGATAAGCCCTAAATACATGCTGAACTGGCTTTCCTTAAGTGCACTTTTGAGAAAGATGCGGTGAATTGATGTGTGGCATCCATTTCAACCTCTGTTAGAGAGTTAATAGGACATTTCCCAGACTCCCTTGCAGCTAGGGCTCCAGGTATGATGAGGTTCAGCCAATCAGACGTTCATGTGTGAAACTTGGCTTTGGATCTCAGTGAAAGAGAGACAGGGGCATGCCTTTTGCTGATGTGGATCATGGCTGAGGCCACATGGTTCTCAAGCTGGCAGTGGTGGCTTCTGATTATGTAATGGCTTCCTGATCATGACAGCTCAGTTCCGTGGTGTGGCTTTGGGGGACTTTCCTGAAAGCTCAGCATTGAGTGGGTCTCTTCAGCCCTCCAAATAAGCTTGTTAGCCTCTTAATACCCTACAAGGAATCCCTTTCTGTTGCAACTAGCTGGAGGGGATCCTATTCTCTGCAACTGACCCCTGACTCACTCAGGCTTCCACTGTCACTGCCTTCCAGTTCCTCGCCCACGCCTCCCCCACCATCCTGTCCCATCCCAGCGCATCTCATCTTTCTTATGCAGGTAACTCCTACTCATTCTTCAAGGCTCAGTTTAGATGTTACCTCCTCCACGAAGCTTTCCTTGATATGTATGTCACCTCTACATCCTTCTTGCCCCATAGCACCCCCAATGCTTCCCTTCACAGCCTCTTTTTCTTTGCCTTCTTCCCCCACTGGACTGTGAGCTGCTTGAAGCTAAGGACTGTCTTTTCTTGAAGTACCTGGTGCCTAGCACAGGTCCTTGCATGTAGTAGGTGCTCAAGAAAACTTTTTTTGTTGAATTAGAAAACAACATAATGGACCTAGGGATCATCATACTGAGTGAAGGAAGCCAGACAGAGAAAGACAAATATATGATGTCACTTGTATGTGGAATCTAAAAAAATGATACAAATGAACTTATTTACAAAACAGAAACAGACTCACAGACATAGAAAACAAACTTACGGTTACCAAAGGGGAAGGGGGGAGGGGAAGGATAAATTAGGAGCTTGGGATTAACAGATACACACTACTATGTATAAAATAGATAAACAACAACGTCCTACTATATAGCACAGGGAACTATACTTAATATCTTTTTTTTTTCTTTTTGGCCATGCGGGATCTTAGTTTCCCAACCAGGGATCGAACCTGTGCCCTCTGTAGTGGAAGTGGGGAGTCTTAACCACTGGACCGCCAGGGAAGTCCCCAATACTTAATATCTTGTAATAACCTATAATGGAAAAGAATCTGAAAAAGAATAGATTTATATAAATATGTATGTATAACTGAATCACTTTGCTGTACAGCTGAAAATAACACAACATTGTAAATCAACTATACTTCAAAAAAAGAAAGAAAGAAAGAAAGGAAGGAAGGAAGGAAGAAAGAAAATAACATACAGCACATAGTCAAATGTGAAGTTGTGTGGTTCAGACCTCAATTCAGCAAAGGGAGAGACAACCATTGCCTAGAGGAAGAGGGAATATCACCGAGGGGAAGAAATTGTGACCCAGAAGCCAGGAGAGCCCCCTTTCTGGGTCTGGTTTACTCGTCTATAAAACGAGGGGTGAGAGTTCATTCGTGTTTCCTACTGTGCATTCCTCTGAACATGACTGCCTTAAGGTGTTACCTGGGAGACAAGGGTTCCATGAGCAAATGAGTTTGGGAAATGTTGGGTTCAGCAAAATTAAACAGGTTTCACTACTACAGAATATCCCAGGGCCTTTAATATGCTAGAGTGCATTGTGACTCTGGAAAATTCTAGTATGCAGTGTTGTATCAGTTTTCTTTCTTTTTTTTTTTTTTAACATCTTTATTGGAGTATAATTGCTTTACAATGGTGTGTTAGTTTCTGCTTTATAACAAAGTGAATCAGCTATACGTATACATATATCCCCATATCTCAGTTTTCTTCTGCTTCAACAATGCTACAAGGGGCTTCCCTGGTGGTTCAGTGGTTACGAGTCCGCCTGCCAATGCAGGGGACACGGGTTCGAGCCCTGGTCCGGGAAGATCCCACATGCCGCGGAGCAACTAAGCCTGTGCGCCACGACTACTAAGCCTGCACTCTAGAGCTTGCGAGCCACAACTACTGAACCCGCGTGCTGCAACTACTGAAGCCCGTGCACCTAGAGCCCGTGCTCTGCAACAAGAGAAGCCACTGCAATGAGAAGCCCGCGCACCACAAGGAAGAGTAGCCCCCGCTCGCGGCAACCAAAGAAAGCCCACGTGTAGCAACAAAAACCCGACACAGCCAAAAATAAGTAAATAAATAAACAAAACAAAACAATGCTACAAAACCTCAACGGCCTACAGTGATACATATTTCTTGCTCAAGTGTCTTGAATCAGCTGGGGATTGGCTGGGCACCCTCATGTGTCCCGTGGTGGCTGGCTGGAGGGCCATCTGAGCTGGTCCTGGTTGGGATGACTATGGCAGGTCTGCCCTGTCCCACCTGTATCTCATCCTCCAGCAGCCTACCTGCGCATGTCCTCGTGGTGGTGGCAGAGGCTCAAGAGAGCAAAGTCCCAGCTCACTGCAAGCCTCTGCTTCCCTTAGGTCTGCTAGCATCCTATTGGCCAGCCGACCGAGGCCCGAGCAGGTCACCTGCCTGCCATGGGGGGACACTGTGAAGCTCCATGGCAAAGGGCGTGGATTTCAGGAGAGGTCAGGAATTGGGGTCACTGAGGCCCTCTATCACACAGTGTTTCCCAAAGTCACCTGACCAAGGAACTCCTTTGTACATCCCACTGGCTTTCACAACACACACTTTGGGAAATACCTGAGTAGCAATGCTTAAAATCTTGCGATTCTGATGCCCTGATCCTGCACTCTGGCTTCAGGAAGGAGTTGATAGCAAATCTGGATCATGCCCAGTAGATGGGATTTGACCAGAAGCAGCAGAAGGTGGGGCTAGAGGCAGGTACCCGGGAACCACACTCCAGGGGGGAAGTCGCAATCAGAAGGGATCCCTACCAGCTGTTCCCATGATGCCCCTCTGCTTCACCTTCACCTCCTCTCCCCAACCAGCCTTTTGTCCAGGCCTTGCTGGGGGTGAGCAGAACCCTCCCGGAGGCATTACTTCCTGAGAGGCGTAGTTTTAGGAACTGTATGGCCGGGCCGGGAAATTCATTTTTCCTGTGTTCTGTTGCTCCAGGAAGACACTGTCCGGAGGCCTGAGTGAGGGACCGCCTTCCTGGGCATGGGCGTGCGGCCTCTGGCCTTTCCCTGTGGCTCTAGGCTGGGGGCCAGGTTCCTGCCATTGAAGAGTCAGGGCTTTGAGAGCTGGGGCTACTCTCCTCCCCAAAGTATCTGGGTGCCTGCGCTGCCCACTTACAAACTCCCTGGGCTGGGGCTGGGGTGTCTGCCTGTCCCCTCTCTGCTGAGCCCTGAGCATCATAACTGCCCTGGACTTCACCCAACTGCCAAGTCCAAGTAGCAACTTAGCAACGACAACCAGAACGCTGCAGGGTGACAGCGCTATGGCTGAGGTGGCCCTGAGCGCTCACCAGTGCGTCTTTTATTTTTCAGACTTGAATCCATCCAGCAGCCCCGCCTGCCTTCCAGTAGGCGCGGTGGAAATGCTTCCTGTTTATGACTCCCTGTCTTGTGTCCCCAGAGCTCAGAGAGGTGGAGTTTCCGACCTGACACCAGGGACTGCTTCAGTTTTATCAAAGCTCACCCGACCCCCTTGTAAATGCCCTGTGGCTTTTGGGGGTGGTGGTAGGTGGGCTCGGGCTCCCTTTGGGGCACATAAATTTGGCCTTGTTAAGGAAAGCTGCAGGGATGCGGGGATAAAGGTGATCAGGTTACAAAAGCACACCAGGCCCCATGGCTTCACGGGAGGCCTGGGGCACACAAAAGGCCCCGGGCCCGGGGTGGGTTAGGTGGGGGAGGAGCTGAGGCCGAGCCAGCCTCCTCGATAGGCCCTAAAAGGGCCCGCCCACCCAGAGGACACCCTTCATCTTAAGCAGATCGGAAGGGCCAGGTAAGGTCCCACCAGAAACACCCAGTTTCCCTCTCTGGGTGGAGAGCATCTGGAAGTGTGGTGAGCTTGTGATTTTATCAGAAATAAATGCAGCGAAATTTATGCATGGGAAAAAATACCGAAAGAAAACACAGGGCTACGTTACCACTGGAAAATCCTTAGCTTGCAATTATACGTAATTTACCTTTCTTTTTTATACTTTTTTTGGTAATTTCCAAATTTTCTACAGTGACTACAAGTTATTGTTAAATCCGAACAAAAATGACGGAAAAAAGAATAGAGGGAATGGTATATTCACGTTTTTTGAGAAATAATTGTTCTGTATACAATATTTCTTTGTACTGTATATTCAATAGAATCTCCGTTTAGTAAAACAGAAAAGTATAAACGGTGGAAAGGAAAGACAGAAAACTGTTATCAGTGCTTATCTCTAGAAATATGGCTGATTTAATTTTTTTAACATCTTCTAAAAGAATGTATTATGTTTTAAAAGTAGGAAAAAGTAATTGAAAATGAACATACTTTTATTTCTACCTTTATTCCCTCAATAAATATGTATTGGGCACCTACCAGGTAGGAGGTAGTGAATGGCACTGGGCCTATACAGATGAAGCAAACAGACCCTGTCCCTGGGTTCCTGGAACTGAAAAGCTAAGGGAGACACAGTCACCAGGTGACCTATGAGTGTACAAACTTGCCATCTGCCATGCGGCCATGACATTGGGATGTCTGAGAGGGTATAAGGGCCCTAACTTGGTCTGAGGCATCCAAGAAGTCTGTCCTGCCGAAGCCACATTTGAATTGAAATTGAAAGAGTAAGAAGGGGTTAACTAGATGAGCACTATGGGAATGGATTTCCAGGCTGGAGGGATCCTGCAAAGGCCCTGTGGCTGGATGGAGGGGCCTGGAGTGGGGTAGAGCCTATCCTGCCAGGGTCTCAGGGCCCTTTTCAGGACAACAGTTTGGAAAAGGAGGACAGAAAGCAGGGAGACCTGTTAGGAGGTCTCTGAGGCCTGGACCAGGGTTGGGAGGGAAGGCAGTGGTGTGCGGGGTCTGGAGACCCTGCTGCATTTCCACGTGCAAAGGGGCTTCCGAGTGGTTGGTGGACGTGTGCCCGGGGATTTTTTGCTGCCTGCGTGGTGACCGGTGACCTGGTTCTCTCTTGGTGGCTCAATGGCCAGGCCCAACTCAGCCCTAGCTGATCTGAGCAGGAGAAGCGCCCTGCAGCATGGAAGCTTGTCTGAGCTGTAGGCCCTGAGAACGTGTGCGCGCGTGTGTGCGCGCGTGTGTGCTGGGGAGGTGTGGAGGATGGGGTGAGGACAGAGCACCTTTAAGAAGGGGACGTTCATTAATCAAGAGACTATAAAATGCATCATGCCACAGCCTCATTATCTGGTTTTGGACCTTTTTGGACGGTTTAAGTGCAATCTCACACCTCTCCCAAGAGGGCTTTTGGAGGCCATTTTCTCCAACCTGACCCCGGGCTGCAGTGTTGGCTTCTCTCTGATGGCTACTCTATCTTTCTCAGCTATTACCCCATGAGGTTTCTCCCTCCCTCAGCTCCTGGAATTCTGCGGCATCTGACTTCTGTTACTTAATACCTAGGCTGTCTGGTTATAGTACATTGTCCTCCAATCCATATCTGGGCCAGGTAGTCTGCATACATAGACTTGGACAAATATTCTCTCTTACACGTGGTAATACTATCTTCCAAATGGCTACAGTGCTGCTGTGATGAGGAAAATACCGCATTACCAAGCTTTACAGAATTCCTAGTTGCTTTATGTCATTATGTGCTGTTTTTGAGAGGTACTGAAAGTGCAGCAAAAGGAGAACTTTTTGGACCTTTTCGAAAGTGGGTCTGGTGTATGAGAAGTTCAGGCAGCATGGTTCTGAGAGCTGACCCCTTTTGCACGGGGACTGCACCACTTTTGTGAGCCTGCGTGCCAGGTCAGCCAACAGCTGTGGTCTGGGAGGGTGTTCAGAGATGCCAGTTGGTTCTTTGTGGCCGGGGCCACTTCTGTTACAGTCCAGCACCTTCGAATGTCCCCAGCTCTGGCTGGCAATTGTAGATTTTGGATGCTCTCCTGGTATGCTGGGACGGGGTTTCACAACTCCCCTTGTAGGATCTGGAGTCTCTGCTTGTGACCCCAGCCTCGAAGGGGAGGAGGGGGTGGAATCAGAGTCAAGGATGCTCGCACTTGTCTCTGCAACTCTCCAATCTAACCAGGGGTGGGGAAATTCTGGTGTAGGGTTTAGAGCAATCACAGTAACTCAAGTGGGTGGGGATACACATAGGATCCCATGCTTTGTCCGAAATGTTTTCTTCCACAAAATGAACTTGGGAAAACATTTATTAAATACTCTCTCTCTTTTTTTTTTTTTTTTTTTAACTGGGCTCTGCTTGAAGTTTTGGCCTATGTGAAATGGCAGACACGGTGGACTGGCTATATACTGCCTTCTCCCTTATTTTCCTCTATTTTAGAGGGTGGAAAGCACAATTCTGTGATCTCCCAGGCTTCCTTGCAGCTGGTGGTACCCATGTGACCCAGATCCAGCCGATGGCTGTAAGAGGAAGATTTTGGCAAAGGGCCATTTCAGCTGGCATGGCCCTTTAGCCCTTTGTCCTCCTCCCCACTTCCTGTCTGGAATGCAGGCTCATGCCTGGAGGTGCAGAAGCCCTATTGTGGTCATGAGGACCACATGCTGAGGATGCTAGAGAAAGCAGAAGAGATTTGGTCTTCAGGGATCTTTTGGGGCTGCCATACTAGTCCTAGATAGCCATTCTCTTCATTTCTTTCCATGTGAAGCAAACACATCTGCAACTTGTTCAAGCCATCGTTTGTTGGGTTTTCTGTAACTTACCAAATGGGAATCTAAATGACAGATGATTTTATCGTCAGAATAATCCAATGGGATAGAATTGACATCTCTGTTTTACAGATGAGGACACCAAAGCTCGGAAGGTCAACTAATCAAGGTCAGACAGCTAGTTAGTTGCAGAGTTAGGGTCTGAACGCAAGACTGTGTGACTCCAAACCTCTTCTATAATACCTCCTCCCATGTGGTAGAGAACCCGCCACATCAGCCCAGGGGTAGAAACCCACCTCAGGTCTGGAGTGGGATGCAGAAGTTTGGTATGAGGTTCATGAGTAGCAGTGAGAATTTTCCCTATTATTATTGTGAGTGTTTTTGCCACGGTCACAAACATGTTCTCTGTTATGGGTTGAATTGTGTCCCCCCTCACCCCCACCCCCCATGCATATGTTGAAGTCCTAACCCCCAGGACCTCAGAATGTAATCTTATTTGGAGATAGGATCCTTACAAAGGTTATAAAGTTACAATGAGGTCATTAGGGTGGGCCCTAATTCACTATGACTAGTGTTTTTATAAGAAGAGAAAGTTTGGACACAGATACTCATAGAAGGAAGATGATGTGAAGAGAAAAAGGGAGAAGATGGCCATCTATAAACCCAGGAGAGAGGCCTGGACAGATCTTCCCTCACAGCCCTCAGAAGGAACCAACCCTGCTGACACTTTGATCTTGGACTTCCAGGCTCCAGAAGAGAATTTCTCCTGTTCTTGATCCTTCCTCTTGCCTCATGTATCAGTCAGCTATTGTTGTAATCATGCTGTGTAACAAGCCAACCCAGAATCTGTGGTGTATAACCACAAGCATTTATTTATACTCATGCATCTGCTGGTCACCTGGGTTTGGCTACAGGTTGCAGGTTGGATTCAGGTCTGCTCCATGTATTTCTCATCCTCATTGGACCATTGGGCTACCTGGGGCACTTTCTTCTCATGGTGATGGCAGAAGCACAGGAGGCCAAAGTCAGCCACAGCAGCACGTTTCTAACCTTCACTCACATTAGAGTCTGCTAACATTTTTTGACTAAACTAGGTCATGTGGTCCAGCACAACCTCAATGATGGGAGGCGGGCAGCATTATATTCTGGCCCATAGAGGTGGGGGAAGGGGATGGATATTTACTAAACTATAATTGTAATTATCACCCTTCTTAGAGGAGCTCTGGCTTTGGAATGAACTCACATATTTTCTTTCCTATTTGCCTTGACCCAAGGCTTCTCATTTCTTCCTGCCCTGTATATGCTTTTGGAGGATTCCTTCTACCTCTTCAAGGTCCTTTCCTTCCTAGCCTTCTGTACCAATTAGAATGATTTCAACTTCATGTAACAGAAAATCCAGCTCAGTAAGCTTAAACAGTAAAGGGATGTAATGGCTTAAGTAACTGAAAAATCCAGCAGCTGTGTGAGCTTCAGGAATGGTATGATCAGGGCTCCACATCCATTTATCTGCCAGTCTCCTGGCTCTTTTCTGCTGTGTATGTCACCTTGCTCCTCAAGAAAGCTTCCCTCATGATCAATATATGATTACAGCACTACTTGTAAAACAAACAAACACAATAACTTGAAAACTACACAAGTGCCTACTAGCAGTAGAATGGATCAATACGTTGTGGCATATTCACACAACAGGATTGTAGACAGCAATGAAAAAGAGCAAACTCTGCACCATGCAACAACATGGAAACTTTCAGAAACATGATTTTGAGCAAAAGAAACCCCAGACAAAAGAACACATTTTGTAGATTTCAATGATTATAAAGCTCAAAGCCAGGCAGAACTAGTTTATGCTGTTGGAAGCCAGGAAAATAGTTAGCCTTGGGGGGCTCAGGGTAGCCACCGGAAGTGTCCCCAGGGGGCCTCTGGAGTGTTGGTCATGCTCTTTGACTTTTTTTTTAAAAATAAATTTATTTATTATTTATTTATTTTGTTGGCTGCGTTGGGTCTTTGTTGCTGTGTGCGGGCTTTCTCTGGTTGTGACGAGCGGGGGCTACTCTTCATTGTGGTGCGTGGGCTTCTCATTGCAGTGGCTTCTCTTGTTGGGGAGCACGGGCTCTAGGCACGCGGGCTTCAGTAGTTGTGGCACACGGGTTCAGTAGCTGTGGCATGCGAGCTCTAGAGCGCAGGCTCAGTAGTTGTGGCGCACGGGCTTAGTTGCTCCGCGGCATGTGGGATCTTCCCAGGCCAGGGCTCGAACCCATGTCCCCTGTATTGGCAGGCGGATTCTTAACCACTGTGCCACCAGGGAAGCCCCTCTTTGACTTCTTGATCTGGATGCTGGTGACATGGGTATAAGTTCATTTAGTGAAATGTCACCAAGCTGTACACTTATGACACGTGTGCTGTTCTTTACATACATTTTGCTTGAATTATAATTTATTTACAAAAATCCCTCAGGGTGCTGTGTGGAGAATTGGACAATGGGTGAGGGTAGAGGTAGGCAGACTTGTGAGGAGGCTGATGCCACAGGCCAGGTAAGCAACAAAGCAGGACGAGGAAGGTAGAAGCCGCCACCTGGGCTACAAGGTGAGAAAAGAGAAAGGGAAGAGGGAGAGAGGGGAGGCAGGAAGGTGAGGAAAAGGCAGACCGCTTAGCCCCACTGATGGGCTGGCGGGGGTGTTCAGAGGTTCCAAGGGCAGTGGGAGAGGCCCCGTGAACACTAGGAAGGAGCCGTGGGTGGCAGCCTGCCCCTCACAGACAGTGTCTTCTGGGGACATTGTGAGAGAAATGACACTGGACTATCTATCTGACCGTGAATAGCATTCCTTTCTTAGAGACTGTATGCCCCCATCAGCAGTGGATGAAAGTTCCAGTTCCTCCACATCCTGTCAACACGATATGGTTGAAGGATCTTTTTAAAGCATAAATCAGGTCATGTCATTGTCCTGCTCAGAAGCCTCCAATGGTTTCCTGTAACACTTAGAATAAAATCCTCACTCCTTACAAGGTCTATAACAAGGTCCTACCTCTTTCGCAAGAGGCCGAGCTTGGTCTTGCCTCAGGACATTTGCACTTGCTGTGCTCGTCACACTCAGCTCTTTGCGTGTCTGTCTTTTCTCATCATTCAAGACTCAGTGTGCTTTGGTTACTGTTGCTGCATAACAAACCACTGTAAAACTTAAGGACATAACACAAGGATTTTATTGTGCTCATGGATTCTGGGAGTCAAGAGTTCAGACAGGGCACAGCAGATGGCTTGCTTCTGCTGCACCAAGAGTGAGAAGCAGAAAGACTGGGGGTGACCTGCAACTAGGCACTGGATTTATCTGGAGATTCCTGGCACCTGTGTTGGGAAGGCTCAAACCCTCAGTTTATCTGGGACAGCTGACCAGAGCCTTGCAGGTAGCCTTTCATTCCTGCTCCCCTCATTAAGCCGCAGACACGCCTTCTGTTCTGGCTGTAGCAAAGGTCCAGGCGGCCCAGGTCTGGAAACTGACTTGCGTCCCAGGCCTCCTGGGGATGGATTAGGCTGAAGTTCATCTCTCAGTTTCACTGAAGTAGATAGGGAAGGCTGCTGAGAGAGTTCCTACCCCTTGACAGTAATCCTTTACATTATTAACAAAATCCAGTATTGTGAGAATGAAGCGTGGGTGTCTGGGGTTTGCTTCAAAGCATCCTGGGGTTGGGATGAGCAGGGCAGGACCGACCCTGGGTTGCAGGTTGTTGAAGCTGGCAATGCGTCCCAGCAGTTCCTCATAAGATTTCCTCGACTTTTGCATAGTTTTGAGATTCTTCATAATAAAAAGTATAAAAAGACATCACACCTCCCCCAATAAAATCATATTCTCCCCTCTTCCCTTTCAAAAAACCCATTGTCTTTGGTACATTCTATCCAAATAACTAAAAGCAATATCTCTTGACCATAATGTCAGGATACCAGCAAGATTATTAGCAACTCACAGAGGATGTGACAGCAGTAATCTTGTTTTTCCACTTATTGTAGTGACTTAATGGTCATATATTTTATCCTGAAGCGTGGAAAATGAATATTGAAAGTGTATACTCCAACACAAAAGCTATTATTTTTAACATTCAACTTTATGTAGAGTACAAAAGTGTCGACTTTCATAAGGCAACCAGGGAGACTAAACTTTATTGTTTCAGAGGATTTAGAAACAGACTCTAGATCTGAAGATGGTGCCTTTCATACCCAGCTGAGTACGCCTAGGCTCCCTGAGACTGAAAGTTTGGGGTTGTGAGGACAGAGGATGGCAGCACCATTTCTACAAAGAGCTCAGTCCACAGTGATGAGATTTCAATGCCTGTTTTTGGATGTACCCTTTCCAACAGGGCCACTAGTTCCAACATGGCTGCCAGGTCCAACGTGACCACCAGTTTCAACATGGCCACCAGTTCCCACATGGCTGCCATTAGTGCCATTGAGTGCCCACCAGGGACTGCTGTTGTTCTCAGAGTTTTGAGGGGAAATCGCTATCTCAGGCTGTGAGAAGCCACTCTTCTAAAGGAGCTGTCCAGTAGGTCTGTGTACGTGGGCGCAGAGATATGTACTCTTGTGGATGTCCAAAAAGACTGGGGAGAAGAGGTTAGGCCAAAGCTCTAGAATGAAACACAGCCAGCCAAGGTTGCAAGGTTGACTGCCCTGGCTCTGGGGGTTCCATTGCCAGTGAGAAGTTTGTAGAAGCCACAACCAGGGCCTTCCCAGAGGCAGGCCACCTTAGGAGGGAGGGGTGACGGGTGTCTTCACTGAGTCCCACGAATGGTGACGTGTGGGTGTAGGGGGAAAGAGGATGGCTACGGGCGTAAGGCCAGGCCGTGGGTGGTACAATGAAGTTACCCCAGTCTGCAGACTGCCCCTCTGACAGGCCAGCTGGGAGCCTGGGGACCCTGGTGGCCCGTGTGAGTGGCCGAGGAGTCCAGCTGACCAGAGGCTCATGGTTCCCACCCCCCTCAAGTGGACACCAAGGGTGAACAGTAAAGACGCCTGCTCAAGGATTCTGGGGAAGGGGGCTCATAAACACTTTGTGCTGTGGAATTGTGAACGTGGGACTCAGGGGCTGTTCATGGGTCGGCAGGGTCCTACCGTGTGCTAGCCAGTACCAGTGTACCCTGGCTGCAGTCGCGGCAAAGGCCTGAGGCTCCCCTTGGCCCTGTGCCCGCCCCACCTGCTCTCAGGGAAGCCGCCCATCTCCCAGTGCATAAGGGCCTCAGGGGCAGTGGTTCCCACAGGGATGTAGCTCACCACTGCAGCTTTCCAGTTTCAGATGACTCAGCTCCCTTCCTCGGTCACTGCCCTGAGTCAGATCACGTCATGCTCTAGCTCAAAGCCCTCCCGTGGCTCCCCATTTCCCTCAGATAAAAGCTCAAGTTCTTACTCTGATAGTCAAGGCCTCCCTGGTCTGGCCCCTCCACCCTACCTCCCCGACCTCAGGTCCTGCTACCCATGCCCCCTCCCCCACCCCGCTCCAGCCACACTGGCCTCGTTGTCATTTCTGGAACACACCGGCACACTCCTACCTCAGGACCTTTGCACTGACTATTCCCTCTGCCTGGCGTGCACTTCCTCCAGATATTCCCCCCGGCTTGCTTCCTCACCTCCTCAGGTCTCCTTTCCAGACAGGCCTTCCCCAACCACCCTACTGAAATCACAATGACCCCTCCCCACAATCCTGTTTCCTGCACGACCACTGCCCCTCACCCCATACCCATTACCATTATGTGCAGTGTGACACATTCGACGTGTTTTTGTTTATTGTCTATCTCCCTTTGTTTAAATAGAAACTCTAAGCAGGCAGGGACTTTTCACTTCTTCCATTCACTGTTCCACCTCTGGAGCTCAAAACAGTGCTTGGCACATGGAGGCATGTGGTAAATACTTGTTGAGTGAATGAATGAATGAATGAATGAACGCACTCACCCTGGCACCTTTGGGCCCTTGCTCTTCGTTGGGCCCTTTCCCACATGCACAGATCTACCTTGTCCCAGAGCAAGCCTCCCCTTGCCTTCCCTCCCCTGTCTCTCTCTGCCAGACTGCGTGTCGCCAGCCCTCTGGGCTTGCTGCCCTCACATGGTGACCTCCATCGTGCCCCTGACGCTGCTTCCTCTTGGCTCCGACAGCCCATGTGTCCCGTCCCGCTGCTCTCCCACCTCGTTCCCTTGGCTCCTGCCCGCTGCTCAGACCCTCCAGCCCCTGTGGCCCTTCTCCATGCTCTCGTGTGTCCCCTCCCCACTTCTCTTCACGCTCCCTCCTCGGGCCCAAAGGTGCTCTCTGCCGCCTACTCTTGCCTCTGGGTGCTCGCTCCCTTTCGAGGTCTCCTCCATCAATCTCCTCAATCCAAAATCAATGAGGGAAAGCCCAAGAGCCAAGTGCATGGATTAGTTAAAGAAAAAAAGCAATAAAAAAAGGAGAAAAAGCATAAAGAAAAATCCAGCTCATCGGCTCCTTTGCAGTTCAGCTTCTCCCCTGTTCTTCCAAACTCTGTTGGTGGCCCAGCCATTCCCCTGGGTGTTCAAGCTAAGCTCAGCACCATCTTTGGTGCCCACGTCCCATGCTTCTGTGAGGTCCTGCTGCGTCACCTCTTCTGGGGCTCTTTCAATGTCTTCCCTTGTCTATCCTCATGCCACTTCCCTGCTTCAGGCCTCCCTCACCCTTCCTCACATTTCCCCTGGGAGGTTGCAGAAAGTGTGAATCGGGCCCTCTGCAGCCAATGTGAGCCTTCTGAAGCCAAATGGGATACAATTACCCTGTATCAGTGAGGGTCTAGCCAAGAAAACAGAAACCTCTCTAGGTATTGAAACATAAGGTATTTAATCCAGGAAACTGACTTCATAGGCTCTGGAGGAGCCAAAAAGCCAAACAGGGCACAGTGAGGTAATGCAGAGGTTAGCAACCCAGAGATTAGTAACAGTAGGAAGCTGCTGGCATCCCTTGGGCTGGAGGGACAAAGGAAGAGGGAGTATTATAGGAACCTGGAAGCCAGAGTCAGCTAACAGGAACTCGAACCACGGAGGAGATGCGGGAGAAGCAACCGATGCTGGGGATGCTGCCCAAGGAGAAGAGAGTGGGGAGAAATACCCTGGCTTCTCCCTCTTTCTGCCCGCCTGTCTCCCTCTGGTATCTCCCATTGGCTGAATCTTGAGGCCAGTTGCAAAGTACCCTGGGAAATGTAGTTCCCTGCTACACTGCAAGCAAGAGAAGGGCAGAGAATGGATCTGAGACAGAAAAATGACTATACACACTCCCTGGCAAAGAACTCACCGATTAAACTCCAAGCACCTCAGTCTTTCTACGTGCTTTGGCTCCTCTTCCGTCCATTTGCTGGCCTTCTCTGCCATTGTCCCTGCACACTCACACTGAATGTGGCTGATGTGGGGACCCCTGCTGCCACGCCTGCCACCTCTGTACCCTTCCTCACTCAGTATCCTCGGCCCAGAAGGCTTTCCTTTCCCGCCATGCTGGTGTAACCTCACCCAGACTTTAATGCCCAGGTGGAAGCCACCTCCTTCATGAAGCCTTCCTGGCCATCACTTCTAGCCTCCAACACGCACAAACAAACGTTCCTTTTTTTTCTTCCCCAGTGCTTCCTGCATCTCTGCCTCGCCTCGTTTCTCCCTGTATCATAGTTATTAATGGGCTTGTCTCAGCTCCCCCATTAGACTGCAGGCTTCCTTAAAGGCTTGTTGAAAATGAAGCCTCCACAGCCCCCGACACGCAGTACCCCACGCCTAGGAAGGACGCATTGCCTTTTAATTTAATGAATGAACAAATAAGTAGCAAGCAACACAACAGCAGGTAGCAATACCTAGTCAGTGCAGGTGAATTAATTTGGGCTCTTTAGCAATCCATGCCTTGGGGGGGAGGGGTGTGACAGGCCCGGGAAGAAGCGAGCTGGGGAGTCGATCCGGGCGGGGAGCAGATGTCCACATTCTGCCTTGTTATTACTTCAGCTTATTGTTTCAGGTTTTTTCTTTTCAAGAGAAAAGAATCCGCCCATGTTTTCATGTTGTTCTCATTGAAATACACCCACAGGCTCTGAAACGAACCCACTGGTGAAGTGCAAGCAGAGAGAGGGCGGCGGGTTTGTTTCTTCCCCACGGTTTGGTGCTGCAGCTCGCGGCCCGGGCTCCCTGGGGCTCCCCGGGGCTCCGTCTCGGGAAGCAGACTCGGAGAACGGGTGGTGAGCACCGCCTTGGGTAAATGCTCCAGGTTGGGGGAGGCTTGGGAGCTGGAGCATTGAAGATGTGTCTGTGAATTCATGTTTGTACGAAGCATTTTTTCAAGGGTTTACCTTTTTCAGGATGAAAGGTCCTCAGGGAAAGGATGCGGGTGTGAAGTTGGACGCAGGGCAGAGATGGCTCGGGCTTAGGGCCCCTGTCGTAGGCTGTTTATTCATGAATTCATTTGTTCTTTCCTACATGGAATGAAGGTGTGAATTTACGAGCCACCAGAATGGTCAGACCTTTGGAGCTAGTCTAAGTTCCGTATTTGGCAAATGAAGGTTTGGAAGGGTTAAGTGACTTGCTCAGGGTTACACAGCCAGTTCTGAGCAGTGGAAGATTTGAACCTTAGTCTTCTGCCTCCCAGCCTGGAGCTCCCAGGGTTTGCGGGGGCTGCCGAGAAGAGTCCAGCCCGCCCCTGCCTTCAGAGATGGTCCAGTCCTGCGGATATTGGGACTGAAGGTCACATTTGGAGTCATTTTCAAGGATGGTGACTGCCTCTTGCGGCTGACTCGGCACTGGGAGAGTCACTTGCATCCAGCCAGGGGTCCTTCTGGTGGGGGTGGGGGAGAGATGTGTCTCCTTCTGAGGAGAACTGGTCAGACCCCTCCCACCCGAACCCCGCCCTGTGTGCAGCGCGTATCTCTGGCCCGGTTACTTCAGAGATCGCATCCCCTGCTCCGTGTTTATAAAGCCGCGTCAGCTCGGGGTGTGGACAGGAATGACCTGAGCTGTCTAAACAAACCGCGAGCTTCTGGCGGCCCGCCTGCCAGGGTGTGTGTGACATCCTCTGGCCCGAGAGGTGCGCCGGGTTAGGATTCCGGCTTTGCTCATTTTGAGAGCCGGGCAGAGAAAATGCAGGTCTGCGTCCTCTGGTTCCCCAGAGTGAGCAGAGACGCAAAAGGTGAGTGGAGGCCCCGGCACGTCACTGCCAGCTCCCTCCACCTCCCCCAAGCTGTTCCTTTCTTTTCTTTTTTCCGTCCCCGTTTCTCTTAATCACCAAGGGACAAAGAGGAGATCTGGCCGCCAAAAACAACCCACGCAGATATTACCTACGGAAACCACAGGAACGGGCACATTTTAGTAAAATGAAGGCCTACTCGCTTTTTTTGCGATACCGTGCCCCTAAATAATGCAACTTCAGTTTCTCATTCTAGATGTCTGTTTGAAAAAATCAGGCTTAGGTCTGTCATTTTAAACAGCTTTTCAAATGACACAGAAATTATACTATTTTTAGGTCAAACACCCTGCAGAACTTGACATTTGAAGGTTCGGCTCTGTGTGAAAACATCCAAAGGGAAGTGTGTGATTTCTCTCTCTCTCTCTCTCTCTCTTTTTTTTTTTCCCTAGAAACAATAAACAGGAGTGGCTTTCGTTTATTTGTGTGCGTTCCTATCCCTCTCGTATTTGCATCTCCGGGGTTTATTGGTGTAATTCTTCAGGCGCAGACTCAACATGGCAGATGCCACCTGAAGGCCGCCCTTTGGAGATGCGGTCCCTACAAATAAAAGCAGGTCGTTAGACTAGAGCTGTCTTTGTTCCCTTAACTACGGCGGTTTCTCCCTCTGCACAGAGCACGCTCTATATAAAGCCATAACCATTCAGAGTCACACGTAGACTCTATAAAGGGCTGCTGAGAGATGAAAGATGTTTTTAACCCCTTCCTCTCGGGCATCGGTGGAGGCTGCAACTGCCCAGTTCCAGAACGTGCAAAGTTCTGTTCTGGGCCGATGTGCGGCTGGGAGCAGAGGAGGAGGGGTGCGGGGTGTGAGTGAAGCAGCCAGGTGGGAGAAATCCCCCGCCTCGACCCTCCCCTTCCATGTTCCTGCCTCAGTTTCAAGCTGCTGGGAATCCCGGCGTGGATGGGGGTGACAAAGAGAAAGAAGCTGTGATGACATGGGGCAGGACTCAGGCCGTGGGAGCCGGGGGAGCAGCCCGCTGGTGGGAGCTTTTGCCTGTGGTTTTAGATGGGGGTCCCTGTACTCCGCCGTCTCTGCAGGGGTGCTGGGGTACTTTCAACTGTATTTGGTTTTAAGTGACTGTCAATGTTGCTTTTATATTAAAACAAGCACGGTGCTGTCTAATGGAATCCAGTGCAGATGGGCAGGAATGGGATGAGGAAAGCCCAGCTTGCTGAAGTGCCACTTTGAACTCTAACTTGAGACCCCCCAGAAGGCTGTTTGGGCCCTTTGGTGACAAAGTTTAAGAAGCCCTGCCCTAAATAAAATGCTAAACACAATGTAGAAATGATTTAGTGCGAGGGACCAGGCTGGGCTTCAAGGCCTGGCTCTGCTAGTTACTAGCTGTGTGACTTAGGGCGAGTGGCTCAACCTCTCTGAGCCTCAGTCTCTTCCTCTGTAAAATGAGACTGATACCAGCTCCTTCCTTATAGGACCAGGCCTGCCTACTCATGTGCTCCCACTCCAAGCTGACATCCCGGGGGGCTGCCCCTGGCAGATAAACTACTCAGTGTTTTCAGCCTCTGGCAGGACCCATTGTGGCCACAGGGCGGTTTAATAGTCTTTATCCTGTGAAAGCAACCGTGGGCGCTGAAAGCATGGAGGCCGCTCAGATGTGCCGTGCAGAAATGCGGTCACAACGTGCCCTGGGCTATTAGACATCTGAGGCACGGTGGTACCAATGCCTCAGGCTCCCCACGCCGGGCCAGCACCCACACCCAGTAACACTCTGCTCTTCCCAGTTCCTCTGCGTGACCTGTGTGGCCACTTCTGAGACAAAAACCATGTCTGCTTCTGAAACTCGCTTTCATGGATAATGTGACTCCTCCCTGCACAGTGAGAGAGGGGTTGGGAGCCCAGCTGGACAGGTGTGAGGAGGGGAGGAAACAGCTGGTGGAAACTCCACCCAAGATTGGACACCGTGGTGCTTTGCAAGATATGTCCACACATTTGTTGACACTCTTTCCCTCCGGAGGGAGGCCGGCTGCTGTGTGTTGAGGACCCGGTGAGGTGGCTTGTGGAGAGCCCTGTGTGTTGAGAGGGCTGAGGCCTCCTGCCCACAGCCATGTGAGTGAGCCATCTGGGGAGCGGAGCTTCCAGCCCTGGTCGAGCCTTTGGATGACTACAACCTCAGGAGGGACCCTGGGTCAGAAACAGTGAGCCTAGGTGCTCCCAAACTCCTGACCCACAGACACTCTGACATAATAAATGTGTGTTGTTTTAAGCTGCTAAGTTTTGAGGTAACTTGTTATGTAGCAATAGTTAACTTGTACAGACCCCTCTCCTTGTCCTTCAAAGTGTCATTTGAAAGAATTCATGATGCCTTTCCTTTTTTTCCTGGCTTATAAGGATGTTGGAAACTGGAAAAGAAGAATGTGTAGTTTGGGAGAAGGGCAGTGATACTGTGGGCATATATGCTGAGCATTTTCCATTGGTTATGTCATCTAATCATCTCAACCGTCCTGTGGGAAAGTATTACTAGTCCCATTTTCTAGATAAGAATATTGAGGCTCAGATATGTTGACCCTTGCTCCAGACTACACAAGAAGCCTGGTTGTTGGGGCACTAAATCTGTGTTTCTGTAGCAGGCTGCCTCTGCTTAGGAATAAAGCATCTAAGTCAAGGGCCCGGCCTTGCTTCTGACTAATTGCATAGGCTTTCGCAAGTGACTACCCGGAAGAGGCCTTTTTTCTTTGTGAAAGGGCCCCTGTACCATTCCTTGTAGCCTGGGGGGCTGTCAATCATGGTGGCCCACTCTCCTGTGGCAACGGGAATGGAGCCTGGCCTGGTCAGTAAGAGAGATCCATTCCCCTGACCACAGCGATTAGTTAAGGAATGGACATGCGATTCTATCCAGGCCAATCAAAGTATTCCACAGAGCATCTCTGCCAGAGCCAACGGAGAGAACGGCTCTTTCTTCCTTCTGGGGTTGCTGAGCTGGGAGGCTGTGGATCTGGTGCCTCTGGGACTGGCAGGCCTGCCTGTCTACAGAGTCAGGTCGAACCAAGCCATGAAGCGAGGCAGAACTCTGGACCCACTTGAGCCCCTGGATCCAGCTATGCCTGAAGCCATCCTTCTCCCTGGACTGTCCAGTTCCAAGAGTCAGTAAATTCCCATTTTTTTTGGTCTCAGCTAATTTGAATTGGGTTTGTGTTGCTTGCAATGCAGTGGGCAAACTTGGGAGTTGCTTTTAGCATCTTGGAGCAGTAGAGCATAGCTCCTCTATATGGTGACTAAATGTAGCAGTTGCTGGTGATGCCCTGCTGGCCTATGCTGGAGGTCATGGCAGACTGTTTGCTTACAGGCCAGTGGCTTCCTGCATCTCTCTGTCTGAGGTTCTCTGGCCTCAGGACCATGCTTGGCATGTGTGTGTGTGTGTGTGTGTGTGTGTGTGTGTGTGTGTGTGTGTGTACACACGGGGAGAGGGAGACAGTTCTAAAATGTCAGGGAATTAATGCCTCAGGAGTAACCCTCTTCCAGTGAGAGCATACCTGGGCTCCCTTGCCCCTTGAGAGGACAATCTGGAGGTGTCTTCTACACAGTTTCTTTGAGGGTCCCCAGCAGAACTGCACCCCAGTAGCCCAGAGTGGGAACCCTCTCAATAAAGGACCCTTAATCAGCTTTCCTCCATGCCCTGTCTCTTTCCCCACTCTCTCTCTCACTCATGATTCTTGGGGTCACCTCCCAGATAAACTACCTGTCCCCAAATCCCTATCTCAGGGGTTGCTTTGCAGGAAAAACTAGGACATCAGTAGATGGGATTTTGATTTTCTGGAGTTGACAGATCTGGAGATACTTATCATAATGGGAAAGACTGAAATTGCAAGGTTCTCAGCCTTAGCAATTTTGTGAGTTAAATATTCCCCACACGGCGCATGTGAGGACCACACGAGAACTGGGCAGGTGGGGTAAAGACAGCAGGGCAGAAATGGTAGGGATCCGAGACCCCACAGAGGCGAAGCAGCCATTTTGAAATGGAAATTGATGGGACAAATGGGGTTGGAGCATTTGGGCAATCTGGGGTTGCCTCGATGCGGCACGTGGGGAGGTACTGGCATTGGCCCCCCGCGCCCAGGGTCCAGAGTGTCTGTGGATAGACAGGAGCTGGGAGCCCTTCAGATTACAGCGAGAGATGGGCTTGGTTTCCAGCTGTTGGTCTTGTTTGCCTTTCCCCTCTGCCTTTGTTCTCTCTCCTTTTGCTGCTCCCGTTTATTTATGTTTAAACACGTCCTGTGTCGCTGCCTCAGCTGAGTGGCTGGAGAGTCGCGAAGGCACAGTTTCTGTCTCGTCTTCCCCTGCAAGGCCTGGGCTCCAGGAAGAAGATGCAACTGTGGATGTCGGAATATTTGGCTGATACAGCTCGGCCACGTGTCTGCTTTCTCTTCTCCCCACAGCGCCCGACTCCCTCCAGATCCCCCGCTGTTCCTCCTGGTCACTTCCGCAGTGGCATCTGGGACACAGACATCGTTTTTTTTTTTTTTTCCTAATTGCATTTCTGCCGAGGGGAGCCACGCTCAGAGAGGGGACCGTAGGAGAGTGGCCTGGCAGAGCTTGGCAAAGTGGCTGCAGCTTCCCCATAGGACTTTGATAAAAAGGGAAATAAAAAGGTTCATTTTGCGTACCAATACTCCCTACCCCTCAGAGTGGATCCCTCTCCTTTTTGAATTTTTTTCTTCTTCCTTGAGGTATAAAATAGATACAATAAAGAGCGTCCAGTGCGCTGTGTGTGGCTTGATGGATTTTTACGTATGTCTACACCATGCCACCACCAAGATGTAGATACATTTGAAACTAACACAACATTGTAAATTAACTACACTTCAATTTTTAAAAAATCCGAAAAGAGAAAAAGAAAAAAAAAAGATATAGAACTTCCCCATGGCTCCAGAAGTTTCCGTAATGCCCCTCCCAATTAGTACCCCCTCCCACAGAGGCAACCACTATCCTGACCTTTATCACTGGAGATTGATTGCCTGCTTTTTACCTGTAAAAGGGAAGCAACCAGCATTTTCCCCTTCGGTGTCTGGCTTCTTCTTTTACCTAATATGTGGATGTGCGTGAGACATGCTGTGTGTAGCAATGGTCCCCCTCCTGTTTGTTTTGTTGATGTTTGGTTTTATTTGATTCCTATTCCTCACCACCAAAGGGGCTCAAAGTTGGGACCCTGCAGGGGTGTAAAGCCAGCAGCTTGAAGATCCCGTTTTGCTCCCGTCCGCAGCCTGGGAGGTAGCACTCCCAGTGGGCACCTTCGCTCCCAACTGCGGGACGCCGCAGTGCTGGTGCTGCCAGAGCCCAGCTCCTGAGGCCAGTGCAGCCTCAGGCATCGGGTTCCCTGTTTATTCCAGGCTACTGGGCCAGTAACCTCGCCTCGGCTTGGAAACCTCCTAGGGATGCAGGAGGAAGCTGGAGCAGCCCCAGATGTGGGGTGGGGCTTGGAAATAATAAGTTGCGATTTGCAAACATGCCTACGGCAGCAGAAGAGAAACGTCACTGAGGTCTGGTGTCTTCTAGCACAGCGCAGCGCAGCCTTTTCTTCTCCTTCCTGGATTTGTGTGGTGGCCCCTGATTGGCCGCCCCGGTGCACGGTGGCCCTCGGATCCATCAGCTCACAGCCGTCAGGGCCTGGGCTTATCCTGCCTCTCCTCTGCTCACAGACCTTCAGTGGCTCCCCGCTGCCTGCTCAAGTCGGCACTCCTCTCCTGACATTTAATTAAGAAGCTCCCCTGACTGACCCAGCTGACTCCTCCTTCCTAGTCTGCCACAGCTCCTGGGCAGATGCTGCCTCCCTTTTTGAGTAGCTGGGACTCCTAGCTGGGGATGTGCCAGCTAGTGTGATCTAGTCCTCTCTCTGCCCTATCGATTTTAGGAGACACTCTTTTCTAGTCTACCTCCCCAGGGAGGTTCCCGGCTAGCCCAGCCTACCGTGTGGAGCCTTGGTTGCCAAAGTCATTTCATGGACCAAGATGCCTGCTTCAGCTCCAGCCATCATGACTGCATTCCAGCTAGTAAAAAGGAGGAAAGGGAAGGAGAAGGGCATGCCACCTCTCTTTAGGGTTAGTAATAATAATAATAACAATAAAAGCAGTAAACACTTATGCATCATTTACCACGTGCCAAACACTGTTCCAAGTGCATTTATTTTTCATATAACTCTGTGAAGTAAGAACTATTATTAGCTTCCTTTTACAAATGAGAAAATGCAGACACAGAGAGGTTAAGTAACTTGTGCAAGGTCACACAGCTAGGAAGTGACTGAAGCAAGATTTGGACTCAGGCAGTCTCATTTAGCTTCTCCTAAGCCCTCTGTTTTTGGGCTCCCCACTTCCTGGTCTCTGTACACCCTCCCTCCTCTTAGAACCCATTGGCCAGAATTTAAGCACATGATCATACCTACCTGCAAGGGAGGCTGGGAAATGTAGTCTTTGCTCCAGGCAGTAAAAATTGGAAAGTTTGATTGCTGAGGAAGAGGGGCGAACAGATCTTGGGGGTCTGCAAGGAGCCCCGGCGGTTATTACTGTTCACTTCATGGCCCTGTTATTTGACTTGTTAATTCGATTAGACCACAGGCTTCTTGAGAGTGGGCACTTGGTTCCCAAGAACGATGGGGTTCTCATGGGGCCCTGAGTGGAAAATGGTCTCCTTGTTTTGCTGTTGACTTTAAATGCAGAGCAGCTCTTTCTAGGATCCAGAATAACCCTATGCAAAGATTATTCCATAATAAGTCGACTGATATTCTGCATTTCTACTTGAAGGTCCCGCACACGGAATGTCGGTAGGATGCCTATGGCGTGGTTGACCACCCTCTCTGTTTTGAAACTGTCTTTTGGCTTGGCTTCCCCTGCAGGAGGATTTTCCTCAGGCCCTCTGGGGTCCCCTCTCAGTCCCTTTTCCCAGGCCTCCTCCTCGGCCGCCCTCCATGTGTTGGCTGCCTCAGGGCTCAGTCCTTGGACTCTCCGCGTCTCCCCCGGCCCCTCTCCCTGGATGATCTCATTTCCTCTCATGGCTTTTAAAATACCGTCCATGTACTGATAACTTGAGACCAGACGTCTTTCCAGATCTCCAGACATCCAAGCCCGCCTGCGGCTGGCGTCCCAAGTGGCAGTTTCACTGGTACCTTAAACCCAGTGCATCCAAAGCAGAATGCCTGATTTCTGCCCCTCACCTCCCCAGCCCAAACCCTCTGCTCCTTCAGCATTTCCCAACTCAGTCAATGGCTCCTCCAATGGCTCTTTCCAGAAGCTTGGGAGCCATCCTTGATACCTCACACCCCACATCCAACTCAACTCCTGGCCCTGACCACCTTACCTCCAGCAAGTTTTCCAAGGCCATCCACTCATGCCCATGGCCACGGCCCTCCCTCATCTAACCCCCTCCCCTCTCTCCTGGACCACTGAGATGCCTCCTACCCAGTCTCCCACAGTCAACCCCCCCGCAGTCCATTCTCCGCGTTGCAGCCAGAGGGGACATTACAAGCTGACAAATCTCATCATCCACTCTCCTGCTTACGGCCCTTCAGTAAGCACACACGCACAACATTCCCAACCCTTGACATGGCCCATAATCTAGAGGCGCTGGTCCCTTCTGCCCTTTCAGTCTCATCTCCAGCCTATCTCCAGTTACTATAGCTTTAGAGCCAACCACTCCAAACTTAGGGGCATAAAACAACAACCATTTGTTATGCTCACAGATTCTATGGGTTAGGAATTTGAAAGGGGCACAGAAGGGACAGTTAGTCACTGCTCCATGATGTCTGGGGACTCAGCTGGAAGCCTGAAAGGCTGGAGGGGTGGACCATCTGAAGGCTTGTGCAACACATGTTGGGCACTTGGGAAGACTTGAAGACCTAGGACTGCTGGCTGGAGCACCTACCCTGGTCTCTCCATGTGGCTTGGGCTTCCTCACAGCATGGTGGCTTCAGGGGAGTTAAATTTCCTCCGTGGCAGCTCCGGGACCTGTGTTGTAATGAACAAGGCGTGAGCTGATTCCCCCTTTCTGACCCAGCCTCCAAAGTCACGTGGTGTCACTTCTGCCACATTCTTTGATTACGAGCCAAGGAGAAGTCCACCAGATTCAAGGGAAGGGGACATAGACCCCATCTCTCCATGGTAAGGTTGCCAAAGTCATATTGTAGGAGAGCAGACTTTGGAAAATGGTCTCTGCCAGGTGGCCCTCCCCTGGCTTGGCTTGCTGCGGTATCTCCAGAGCAGAGCCTGGGGACGGGCACCCAGAGAAGAAGCCTTTAGCATTTTCAGGACTGTTTCAAAGAAGAACTGTCTACAGGCTAGGAATGGTTATGTGGATTGGTCAGCAGTGGCCTATCTCAGAGGAGATGGAGAATTTTGGCGGGGGCTGGTGGTGGGAGGGGCGAGCTGACAAGGAGATGGCCACAAGAGAGGCAATTTCTGGTTCCTCCCTTGGGGTGGTCCTGCCAACACCAGCCGCCTGCCTTGTCCCTCGGCCCCCTCCCTGGCACACCATGCCTTTGCAGCCATCAGATCTCCTGAGAGCCACACCCCTCCAGATCAGCTTTTCCAGAACCTTCCCTGACCTCCCAAGGCTGCAGGAGGCCGCCCTGCTCCTTCCTTCCCTAACTCGTCCTGCACATCCTCATCACAGAGTGGACACCACTGTTACTTTACCGTCAGTGTCCTTGTCGTGTCCCCTCCCCCCCGCCTCCCCCCGCCACCCGACAGCCTGAGGGTTTCTTGAGGGTAAGGCCTGGGTCCATGGGCCCCCATAAATGGTGGGTGACAGGCCACACTGCCTGGTGGCGCTCAGGCTAAGCACCTCATGCTCTGGGGTGTGTGGAACCTGCTGGCCCTGGGTGGGCTAGGTGGGGAGTCGGGGGTGGGTGAGGGTCTGGAAGCCAAGCTGTTCCTCCAGTTGGGCTGCCTCGGCGGGGGGCCTGGCCTTGTTAGAATGCCTTCTTCATCCTGACTCCAGCCGGAAGTGCCCCGTTCCTGTGTAATTACATTAAGCTTTTACGATGGGGATCTGGGCGGCCAGCGGCATTATTTTGCAGGGGCGGACTGCATTCCTGGTGTCTGGGTTTACCTTGCCTCTCTGTCTGTGCCCTGGAATGCCGGTCTCTGGACCGGTCCTCTGCGGAGCCCTGGTCTATCTGTGGGGTCCCCAGGCAGCACGCTGGGGGCAGGGTGAGCAGCCAGAACTATGTCCACAATTTCCTGAATCCTGAGGGTCAGAAAACCCGTCCTACCCTGCAGGGCAGAAGGTAGAAGCCTGGGCCCCCCCTGCCAGCTGGCACCTGCTTGCCGGGGCTACTGCAGGGGCCTGGGGGCCCAGCTCTGTCTTGGGGGCCACAGGCTTCTTGGCCTGGACGTCCAACCCAGGGGCCCCCTGCACTTTGCTCTCCAGATACTGACTAAGCTGGCTGTCTGCTTCACACACATAGCTGGTGCGTGTGTGTTTGTGTGTGTGTGTGTGATGTCTACATGTAAAGCCTTTCTTTTTAAGTAGCTTCTTAAAAATTATTTATAAGCAATATTATCATAAGATTAGGACCTAATCTCATACCCTATACAAAAAGAAATACCAGGTGGATTAAAAATCCAAACGTTTCAAAGAACTATAAAAACCTGATGAAATCTCATTGTGGACTGTTTAATAATTGCAGGGTAGGAAGGCCTCTCCCAACACAAATAACCAACAACCTGTGAGAATATGCTTATATTCTACTCACTTATAATCAAAGAAATGCAAATCAGAGCTACAGCGGGATGCTGGCGGGGATTTAAATTGGGACAGGCCCTTCGGAGAATAATTTGGTTGTATCTACGCACATTTAAGTGTGGTCATAGCCTTTGGCCCAGAATTTCTCCTTTTAAGTCTCATTTTTTCAAACCTACATGAGCAGGCCAACCTATATCCTGGGATATTCACAGCATCGTCATTTTATGGCAAAAATTTGAGAATAACCTAAATGTCCAACAGGAGGGGATGGTTAAATAAATAAGGAGCATCTATGCCATGAAATACAGTATATCATTTAAAAAGACTAGTGTGTACTGATACAGAATGTTCTCCAAGAAATATGAAATGAGAAGTAAATTGCAAATCCAGCATGAGTTCCTTTATACACAACAACCCGTGTGTGTATTTATCAATGCAGAGAGAAAGGCCTTGAGCTATCTGGCCAGACTGGGGCTGGTGGGTCCCTCTGGGGAGGAGAGCAGTATCAGTAAGGATGGTGAGAGGAGAGGTTCACCTTCTTCTCCTGGGAATTGTTTGAAATCTTATAAGCACATATTACTTTTTGAATTCAAACTATGTATACACACACACACACATATGTATATACACATATTTTTAAAATGAAATTTAAAAAGCAACAGTGTGGGCCCCCTGGTAAAAGGCCAAGGAAATAGGGTTAAAAGATTTTAATAGTTGTATTTATTGAATCTGTGACTATATATGCCTGACACTGCTCTCAGATCTTGATATGGATAATCTCATGGACACTTCACAACAGTACACTGAGACATGGATTATTGTGACCCCATTTTACAGATGAGGAAACTGAGCACAGATAACTTCCCCTAAATCACACAGCTAGTCAAGGGGAGCTGGGATATGTTAAGGTCTTCTTCGAGAATTTCCTAACAGTGTTATGTGCGCGCGCGCGCGCGTGTGTGTGTGTGTGTGTGTGTGTGTGTGTGTGTGTGTGTGTGTGCCTGCGCATGCGTGCAAACGGGAGGGTCTTCAATTCCACATATGTGATGAAATCTCGTGCCCTGACAATCTCCTTCATCCTTTCCCTCTTCCTTCTTTTGGCTCTGATTTGGGACTTTTTCTCTACTTTTTTTGGGGGGGGGAGCGTTTCTAGGATACATCTGGAGAGTCCCCTCTGTCCAGGTCATGAAACCAAAGAGAAGGCCTCTGCCTGCCAGGTCTTTTCTGTGGAAGCAGAAGAAAATCTGGAAGACCACCTGGTAGCAGCGTCTTTGGAGGGAAGGGACTCCCAGAGGTGACACTCGCTCTGCACATGGGGAGCAAGTAGGCTGGCAGGCCGTGGGACTCAGCGGGTGATAGGGCCAAAGACTCTACGCTGGTTCCCCAAATGCCCGCAGGAGCTGAGTCTGTGTCTGGTTAGGCTGATTTTGAAAAAGGGCTGTGAACTGTGTAATAGAGAAAATGTTCTGGATACAGAAGCCAGCTTGGAGGAGGGCTGACCAGGAGTCAGGGTTCAGCAGGGTGCTGGTCTGAGGCTCTCAGAGCAACCAAGCCGTGGTCCTGACCCCACCCAACCCTGCCCCATCCCTGGCCCCAGGCCCCTTCCACCTTCCAAGGCTGTACACTCCTCATCGTGCAGGAACAAAGGCAGTTCAGATTTGTGAACAAGAAGGAGAAAAAATAAACTCAGCCGAACTCCTCTTGCTTGTGAATGAGCTATTGGCTCTGGCCCCTGAATGCGGGAGTTTTGCTGGGTGTGTGGCAGTGGGGGACCCCTGGGGACAGAGTGGCTGGAAGGGTGGTGGGAGGCAGGGAGGTGCAGCAGGACGCGAAGAGTTGGTGAGTTATGGCGCCAGTAAGCACACCGGTGCAGTCTTGCAGTTCCCCTCAAGATGTGTCTGAGCGTGGCGCCCTTGGAGCATCACCTGTGTGTGCTATGGCTACAGCCACGGCCTGTCTGGGCTCAGGAGCCCAGATCATCTGTGCCCTGCTGATGAGTGCCCCTCCCTCCCTGCTGGGGGCCCAGGGAGAGGCTCCCCCCACCCCGCCCCCAGCCAGTAGGTGGAAGAACTAGGATGCAAGCCTATCTTCAGAACCAAGGAAACGTAGTGTACTTCAATGCTTAAAGGATGAGCTTGCTGAGGGGCAGGCCCAGGGGTACCCCAAGAAGGACATGGAAGCCAAATCCCCAGAAGCCCTCCAGAATGAACCTAGACCATTTTAGAATAGCAGACTGTTTCTGAAGTCTGGGGTCCACTATGGCCTCCGGATCGTCTGCTGTTAGGCAATCTGCATATGTACCTTGAAGACTGAGAAGTTTTTCTTTCTGAAACTTTGACTTCTGGACTAACTCTATCTGGCTGGTTGGCCTCGAGTACTATTGCCAACTACAGAGGGAGAGAGAGCGACATTGACCTGGGTGTTGAAGTTCTGGCTTCCCACCATGGACTTTGGCCTTGGCCACCCTCAGCTGTCGGGGTCACTCAGAAGCTCAGCTTTGTTTGGCCATTTGTTGGGCTGAGAGTGAATAGGCAGATGGTTCTCCTGGCCGTGGGTGGCCATTCCGCCCTCCACTCCCACCGGTTGCCCTCCCTCTGAAAGCAGGCACCGAACAGAAACGTTTCCCTTTCCTGTAGGAGCTCAGGTGCTGGAAACCGCACAGCTTTAGCTTGAGGGAAACACAAAACCAGCCCAAATTGAAATGTAGTCTCAAATTCCAATGCCCTTTACTTCCCTTCTGCTAGTGCTGTGGGCTCACTGGGACAGGCCGAGAGAGTATCCTGCCAGGCTGAGCCACTGGTTCCTGGCAGGCTGGCGGAGACCTGGCACCGCTGGCAGGCTGCCCGGCTGCCCAAGAAGGCTCTTCCCTGGCCACGTGGATGCCTCAGCAGAGTATCAGCGTTCTCTCCCGTGGACCCAGCAAAGTCCTCTGAGCGTGTGAGGGTGCGGGGTGCAGGCAGGGGCTCCTGACCGGGCATCTCCTTTTGCCCATTTACCTGGTCCACGTGGAGTGGAACATTGGCAAGATGGCATGGGGGTGGACCGTGGGGAGGCCGAGGATTGCCCAGCTACATACAGGAGCTTCTTAAGAAGGCCTGGCTGAGGACAAGTTGCCAGATACCCTGCAGTTTAGTTCATTCCTCCTTGGGGAGTTATGAGTTTTCTTCCAGGACTTCTGGAATGTTCTTGAGCCGGGCTAGGGGGGGAAAGGAAACACGGCCCGGAGTCCCTTCTGCCCGCCCCCCGCACGCTCCCCACGCACCCAGGTTGATTTCCTATCAGAGCTCAGTGGTTCCCAAATGGTCAGCGGCCAGCAGGCTGCTGGGAGTGAGGGGGCGAGAGCCGTGGAAGAGGCCGCCCGCCTTCCAGGTGATGGCTCCGAGGAGGAGCGCCCCCCAGGGCTTGGCCACCACCGAGCGCACAGGCCCAGAACAGAGATTTGTTTTTCCGTCTGTGTGACTGAGGGGTTTTCAGGCTCCTCTGGCAGGAGGAGTTCCCTGGCACTTGGTGAACCGGCGCTCTGGGGTGTGACAGACGGAGGCAGCTGGCATCCGCGAGGCCGGGGCTACACAGAGCCACCTGGAGGCCCAGGAGCAGGCGGGCCGGCAGGCTGGTCGATGGCAGGAGTTTTGGAGTCAGAACTGGGTTCAAATCCCGACTCCATGATGGGAACTCGGGTGAGTGATTTTTCTTCCCTGAGCCCTAGCTTCCTGGTCTATAAAATGGGGACACGAATATATTCCTTCGAGGTAATTGTGAGAGTTCAATCAAATAACGCTCGTAAGAGCCGGGCGTGATGCTGGTCACGTAGCAGGTGCTATTACTCATCGGAACATTGCCTCCCTTGTCCTCGGCAAGCATCCTCTTTCCTCGGGGGCCCACCCTCTTTCTTCAGGTACTACGTGTTCTCAGGCAGCCAAAGGGGCCTTGACAAGAAGTTATATGATAAACTCACCTACCTGGCGACGGAACCTGACGGCGTTAGCATCAGGAAATTTGCATTTTAACCAGTCTCAGCCTCGTGGGATGATTTGATTCATTCAATAAGCATTTACTGAGATCCTATCCTATCCTCTACTAAACAGTTATTATTGCTGTGCACCCACCACGTACCAGGCACCTTTGTTATCCAGCTTCACCTTTGTACCAGCATTATGAGGAAGCTATTAGGGGCAGTTCCCTGATGGCCTAGTGGTTAGGATTTGGTGCTTTCACTGCGGTGGCCCTGGTTCAATCCCTGATCGGCGAACTGAAATCCCACAAGCTGTGTGGCACGGCCCCAAAAAAAAAAAAAAGTTAGTATCATTCCCAGTTTACAGATGAGGAAACAGGTTCTGAGGGATTAAGGCACTTGCCCAAACCGTGCCCTGGTTTAACTGGCTCTAGCATCTTTTTCTAAGGTGCAGGCACTGTGCTGGGCCCTGGGGCTGTAAAGAGGAATAAAATTCATCCTCAGCTGCAGGGAGCACCGTGTCCAGGGGTGGAGACAGACAAAGAAATCAGATCAGCAACATGCAGTGATGGCAGTAGGCATGGGGTAATGTGGGGCACAGACTAGGGGCAGCTGGGGGCATTGGGGAGCATAGGGTTGACAATGTTAACGCACGTTTATTTATTTATTTATTTTTGGCCACACTGCAGCCTTGTGGGATCTTAGTTCCCCGATCAGGGATCCAACCTGAGGCCCCTGCAGTGGAAGTGCCGAGTCCCAAACAATGGACCACCAGGAAATTCCCAGTGTTAACGCATGTTAATGCTTTCCTGTGTGGATCTGAAGTCACACAGAAGAGCATAAAGTTTATTCCCCCGCCTCCCGAGGGCCCAACCCACCTGCTTGGAATCAGCCCCACCCCAGCCTGGGAGAGCAGCCTCTTTAAAATGTCAAATTACTTCAAGGGCGTACATTGGAATCAAGAGATGTTCCCCCCGTGTGGCCCCTGACTTTTTTGTTTTTGTTTTTAAATTAATTAATTTATTTTTGGCTGGGTTGGGTCTTTGTTGCTGCGCATAGGCTTTCTCTAATTGTGGCGAGCAGGGGCTACTCTTCCTTGTGGTGCGTGGGCTTCTCATTGCGGTGGCTTCTCTTGTTGCGGAGCACGGGCTCTAGGCGCGCGGGCTTCAGTAGTTGCAGCACTCGGGCTCAGTAGTTGTGGCTTGCGGGCTCTAGAGCGCAGGCTCAGTAGTTATGGCTCATGGGCTTAGTTGCTCCGCGGCATGTGGGATCTTCCCGGACCAGGGCTCGAACCCGTGTTCCCTGCATTGGCAGGTGGATTCTTAACCACTGTGCCACTAGGGAAGTCCCCCCTGACTTCTTAGTATCCTTCCAGAGATAGTTGGGGCATATTGGAATATGTATATGATTGTATCTAAATGTATCCTTTTCAAATACTGCAAATGACAGCATGCTATAAGCAAACAGTTCAATAGGATATCTGTATCTATATCATTTATATCTATATATAAAAGCGAGTCACCCTCCTGACTCTACTCCCCTTCCTGAAGGCCATTCCTGCTACCAACTTCTAATACAGGGTTAATATTCTTTTTAAAAAGACCAATGACGGCATACTGTAAACATATGATAAAGTTCTGTACATCCTGTTTTTTCACTTAACACTGTGTCTCACAGAGCATTCTGCATCAGTACCTTGAGCTCTAGTGCATTCTTTCTAATGGCAGCATAACATTCTCTTATGAGGATATGCCAGACTTTGTTTAACCAGTCTCCTGTTAATGGATATTCATTCAGGTCATTTCTGGTCCTTTGCAGCTACAAATAACCTGGTTATGACTATCCTTTTACATAGGTTTTTACTCACATGTGGTAGATCTGTATATCTTGGCTGGAAAAAAGGATATGCATTTTAACATGAAAAACCTTTAAGGCATATCTAACTATGTAAAATCCATGCCAAAAATCCATGCTTAAATCTCATCCAAAGAAATGAATCACTAAGGGTGGAATTCTGACCATCAGCAAGGGAGACCGGTTCCCTGAGTAAAGTCGGCCTGCTCACTCTGAGTGGCCCTCCCCTCTCTCCAGCTCCCAAGCCCAAATGCCAGCAAGCAGAGGCAGCTGGGGTACCCTGGCTCTTGAACTCCTTGGGGGAGCAGCCCAGTGGTGTTCTCTGTGGACACAAGTTCCCTCTCTAATCAGTTTTCCCACTGCATTTCACTGGTGGCCAAGAGAGACTTTCATAACTCTTGCTATCTTTACAATATGTCGTTCAAATTTAAAACATGCTAAAAGGGAGAAAATATTTATAGAATTTTTCTCTAGAAGGAAAAAAAAACCCCTACTTTTAAGCCTAGCCAATGACATTTCTGGAAACCACAGAGAGAAAACAGCAACAACTTGCAGAAGATAAAATGGACTAATTACACAACAGATCTCTAATTTAAGAAACTAGCTGCATTCTTCTGTGTTTTTTTTTCTTCTCTTTTAAAGATGACAGAGAATAAAAATACTGGTTTACCAGCTTATTAAAAACATAATCCAGCGACTCCTGACCTTCTCTTCTGCAAGGCGACGTGTGTTTGTGCATGTGTACACATGGCGGGCCCGCTGGCTTCGGCGAGAGCTGGGGAGAGGGGTCTCTTCCGTGGGGTTTCTTGGCCTGTGAACCAGTTTCCCATGGGAAGGAGCAGGGATCCTGCTGCCTGAGTTATTTAAATCTTGGAGTCTTCCTCCCTTTTCCAAAGCTCTGGGAGTGTCTCCATGGCCACAGCTGTTCTGGACACTCAGCTCCGTGGCCTGGCTTTGGGGTAGCTGAGATCGGCCTGTGTGAACCTGTCATTTGCTGTCCCCAGAACCCCCAAATACCCCAGGTTTCTAGAAGAATCCCTCAGCTGTAGGGTGGTCAGCATAGGGACTGGGGAGCCCCTCCCCTTCCCTTGTTTCTGTGACTCCGAATCAGAGGGCTTCCAAACGGGCCACAAAGGGAATCTTTCCTCAGCTAGAATTTCCAGAAGCCAAAAGTGACTGCAGCCAAAACCTCCCCGTGAACCTCGTTTCTGTTTGGATTTTTATGGAAACTGTTTCTCCCAGACACACATCCTGTGGGACTGCGCTCCTTCTTCCCCTTCCCTTATTTTTATGTATGAATGGATTATGTCGGCTGTTTAATGGGTTTGCAGCAAACGCAGGGCCACCGAGCGGTTTTTAATGAAGTCTCGGACTGGCCGGCCCATGGCTTTCGGAGGCCTTGCAAGACTGGAGAGAGGGTTCCCTGGTGCCTGGCCAGGATTTGCTCTCTGCTTCCTGCTTGGGAATCTGGGCTGCCCCAGCACTGCTGTGATTTGCTGGGGGATTTGGGGAAAAGGTCTCTAATCTCCCAGGCCTGCAGTGTACACCAGAGCACCGGGGCCTTCGCAGAACCGGGATGAAGAATCCTAGTGGGGGAACGAGGAATAATAGTGACCCAGGAGGGAAGGGGACCTGAGGGGGAGGTGTTGGTGGGAGGGGTGGTTCTGCTGAGGGCGGGGGGCTAGATGGGGAGTCTCGGCATTGAGTCCAGCTGGGTGGCTAGGCCTGGGCTTACCCGATTTGCCTTCTACCCAGCAGGCTGCGATGTGTTGATTGGGGAACATAGCATCCATTTTCTCAGCTCGCAGAACCTGGAGGTGGGATGGGGTGGGGGGATGCACGCCCAGGGCGCTCTGGACCACCCTTCTTCCCTTTTAGGGGACCAAGTCTGGAATCAGGGTGCCCCCTCCCTCTCCAGTGACCCACTTCTGCCACTAACTAACCCTCCTCCCCCATGGCCCCGGGATTGTTTTCTGGGCTGGTGGCGGCAGAATTGAGAACTGGGCACCTTCCCGCCTCAGCTCCCCGCCTCCTGCCTGGCCTGGGGACTACTTGGCACCAGTATTCCCAAGGGGCCCACCGTCAACAGCTGCCTGGGGGGCTACTGGATGACGTTCCTGGCCAGTAGGTCGCCCCGCTTCTCCACCAGGGTCCCTTCCACGATGTCTCTCCCAGGGCTCCCAGGTTGACAGTGGCTACGTAGGGAATGTGAGAGAGATTCCTGACCCACTGGATTCCATGGGGAGGAAGGGGACGTGGGAAAGCCACTGATTCCGTCAGAGAATCTCACCTCCTCCCCTGCCCGCCCCCATCACCAGGCCTCTGGGCTGCCTGCTCCATCCTTTCAAATCTTCTCTCTGCAGAACTGCCTGAATGATCTCTTTAAAATGCACATTGGGGGCTTCCCTGGTGGCGCAGTGGTTGAGAATCTGCCTGCCGATGCAGGGGACATGGGTTCGAGCCCTGGTCTGGGAAGATCCCACATGCCGCGGAGCAACTAGGCCCGTGAGCCACAATTGCTGAGCCTGCGCGTCTGGAGCCTGTGCTCCGCAACAAGAGAGGCCGCGATAGTGAGAGGCCCGCGCACTGCGATGAAGAGTGGCCCCCACTTGCTGCAACTAGAGAAAGCCCTCGCACAGAAACGAAGACCCAACACAGCCAAAAATAAATATTAAAAAAAAAATTAATTAATTAAAAAAAAAATGCACATTGGACTCTGTTATTCCTTCCTGAAAATGCTTTGTGGGGTTTCCAGCACCTGGAGATGAAGACCAAGTTTCTTTCGGTGGTTTATCATCCCCTCTCGGATCCACCTCTCCAGCCTCGATCCTCCTTGCCCTCTGACTCAAATTTGGCTTCTCGGCAGCCCCAAGCTACTGTCCCCAGGACCTTGTTTTCCCTCTTTCTAGAACAATTCTCTCCAGCCCCTCCCGGATTACCCTGTCAGGAGGCAGCTCAGGTGTCACCTCCTGAGTCTGGCTATAAATTGTTAAGCCATGAATTCATTCATTTAATTGTTTTTTAGTCAATCAGAGACATATGTAACTGGCAATTACTGAGGATCAGCCTGTCTTAGCGCTCATGCCTCGCCCGGAGCCAGCCAGTTGCAAAACCAGAAAGGGGTCCTTCGTGCCAGGGGCCCTGCCCATCCCTCCCTACCCTGCTCTTTGCACACCAGCAGATTCCTTGCCCCCAACCCCGGGCATAAGGAGTCTTGTTTGCCAAGAGCGAGGGCTGTGCCTTGTTTCCCAACAGGGCTGAAGAGTGCCCTTCACCTTGAGCAGAGGTGAACTTGTCTTCTCCTTTAGGCCTGGTCTCCTGCTCCTTGAGGTCTGGTCACTCTTGGGGTTCCTTGAGTGAGGCTGAGAGGTTTCCAGTTGGGACCTTCTCGAAGCCTGTGGTCACCTGCTACAGTGTGGCTTGTAGCCCGGTCTTTCTCAGGTCCTTGGATCGCTCCTTCCCTCCCCTCCCTTCCCCTCTCCTCACCCCTCCCCTCCCCTCCTTGTTTAGTCTCCAGGCTCTAAATGCCCCTGTATGCTGAAGACTCCCTAATGTCTAACTCCAGCCTGGACCTCTCCCCTGAACCCCTGACTCCTATATCCAACTGCCCCCCAGCCTCTCTCCCACCCTGGGGCAGCCTCCACTCTCCACTTTCTCACATCCGAATTACTGCAGCACCCTCCCCCTCCCCTGCACTGGTCCCCCGGCTTCCCCTTTTGGCGCTTCTTCATTCCACTCTCAACACAGCAGCCAGGCGATCTTGTTAAAACCCAAGTGAGGTCACGGCGCTCCTTGCTCAGAACCCTTGGTGGCTTGGCATCGCCTTCAAGGTGGCTTCCAGTCCTCCCCGTGGCCTGCAACTATCTACAGAATGGTCCCTGTCACCTCTCTGACCTCATCACCTGTCACTTCTCCCTCACTCCCTCCACCCCAGTCAACTGGCTTCCTTGCCATCCCTCCCACTCCCTGGACACACCCAGCCTCAGGTCCTTTGCACTTGCTGTTCCCTCCACCTAGAAGGCTTGTCCCCCAGTCATCGGCAGGGCTGCCTCCCTCCCTCCCTTCCTTCACGTCTCCTCAGTGACGCCTTCTCCCAACACCCTATTGAGAAATGAACTCCTTCTCCCCAGCACCCCGTCCCTGCTTTATTTTCCTGCCTAGCACTTACCACCTGAGAGATTATGCATCTTTCTTTCTCATTGATCTTGATTATTGTCTATTCCTCTCCTGTCGGAATGTAAGCCTTCGCTAGAGCAGAGATTTCATTTGTTGGGTTCACTGCCGTATCCTTAGCGTCTAGAACAACGCCTGGCACAGAGCAGGCACTTATTCAATATTTGTTGGATAAAAGACCAATGGATGGATGGATGGATGGATGGATGGCAGTTAGATAAATGTTCCACTGACTTCCGTCTTACAAGCAATGTCTGAAGACCAAGGATGTTGCTTGGCCCCTGGAGGAAGCCTGCTCACCATTCCTGGGTCTGGGAGTAAACAGACTCCAAAAACTCAGCGGTCGTCTGTCCTGGAATTCGATTTCTTCCTCCTCAGCCGACTTCTGATGCTCTTGATGTGGACAGAGGGGCGACCATCTGCCACTTCCTTTTCGGCAGGCTGCAAGTGAGTGTTTGTGGCTTTTCCTTGCTCTGCTGTAGCTCATAACCGGCAGCGGTTCTACATGACTTACTGCTGGGATGTTGCTCTTGGAACGTTCTAGAAACCTCATGGGCCCTGGAGAGAGATGCATGAGTTTTCACTGCATTGTGGGTGCCAGTAGCCCTTGGTGCCCCTTAGAGATGAAAACGAGAGAGCCCTGCTTTCCCATCAGCCCTTTCAAGCTCCCTCAGAGGAAACTTGTCTCACCAAGCGAGCATTCCAATTTCAAGAAGAAGTATGGAATTTACCTGAAGGTGTGATCTTAGATGCCATTCACTGGGCCGGGGTGCTCACTTTATGCATCCATAAAATGGGGCCAGTGATATTGACCTCACACAGTTGTTGTGTGAAGAATAAATTGGGAAATCCATGAAAGCGTCTGGTTTTATTGTTATCGGTGGGACAGACTCTCTAGGGAGAGCCCGCTACTGTGTAGGGTGGGGGGACTCTGTGGGATCCTGGAAGAATTTGGTGACTTTTGGCAAGATCCTGCAGCTCGCGAACCTATTCTGCTCACATCTGGGGCTTGGGCTTGGCTTGAGGTGCAGCCTTCTGTGACTGGAGGGTCGCCTCTTTTTTTTAGCTGGGCTCCTAGGGTCTCTATCCGGCTGCTTTGGAGGTGGAAACGGCATGTGTTGGGAAGGAGATGACCTCTGACCTTTCTTAGATTTTTCTGTGTGCATTTTCTGGTGAGCTGAGAGTTTATTAGCCAGAAAGGGACCGGCAAATCCAAGCCCGCTCTTGCTCAGTGAGAAGGAAAGCTGCGTGAGGAAGCAGCCGCTTGGCGTGGGGAGAGCGTTGGCCTGGGCGTCTGGAAGTGAGTGGTCTCCTCATTTCCCTCCTCCACTTTGTCAACTTCGGGCCTGTCAGGTAATCTTGCTGGGCCCCGGCTGTCTGTCTGTGCAAGGAGCTTCAAGTAGCCGGTCCGGTTCTGAGCTGGTGTCATTTTATGTATTTATTTATTTATTTACTGGCCGCGCCGTGCTGCTTGTGGGATCTCAGTTCCCCAACCAGGGATTGAACCTGGGCCACGGCAGTGAAAGTCTGGACTCCTAACCACTGGATCACCAGGGAACTCCTCTGGTGTCATTTTATACTTGCAACTTTTCCATGAGAATCGTTTCAAACCTGGAAATCAAAATCCTGTTGATGTTCTCTCCCCTTTTCAAGGGGATTGCTCTGAATTTCTGAGGCATCTCCTCTGCACACCATTCCTGGGTACATCCAAGGCCTCCTGTGGCTCTGCCTGAGAGGGTTCTCCACTCGTGGGAGAGCGCTCGGTCTGAGAATGCCGGGGGCGGGGGGGAAATGTCTCCAGGGGAGAACTCTCAACCGACATGGAATCCGTTTGGTGCATCAGTGCCCTGCCTCCCTCATCCTTTGGTGGGATAACTCTGTGTTGTGCTCTACGCTCTCCCCCAGAGGTCCTCTGAGGACCTGGGCCCCAGCTGCCCGCAACAAAACCCTGCTGATCAACACATCCTCCCTTCCCATCTCACTTTCCGCCCCTCACCATGCTTCCTGGGTCACCTCCTGTCATAGGCCCAATCGTGTCCCCTGCCAATCCGTATGTTGCAGCCCTAAACCTCAGTACCTCAGAATGTGACTGCATTTGGAGATGGGGCCTGTAAAAAGGTGAAGAGGGAGCAAGAGGGTGACCATTTGCAAGCTAAGGCATGGGTCCGCGGCCTGTTAGGAACTTGGCCGCACAGCAGGAGGTGAGCAGAGAGCGAGCAAAGCTTCATCTGGGGCTCCCCATTGCTTGCATTACCGCCTGAACCCTCCCCCCGCAACCCCTGCCACCAGGGCTTTGTCTTCCACAAAACCGGTCCCTGGTGCCAAAGAGGTTGGGGACCGCTGAGCTAAGGAGAGAAGCTCTGGAGGAATCCATCCCTGCCAGCACCTTGATCTTGGACTTCCAGCCTCCAGAACCACGGGAAAGAAATGTGTTGCTTAATCGGCCCGGCCTGTGGTATTTTGTTACAGCAGCCCAAGCAGATGAATATACCTCCCAAAGAAACTACCTGCCCTCAAATCCCTGGCTCAAAGTCTGCTTTTCTGGGGGAAAAAATTTAGGACATCGTCACCCAGGCACAGAAGGTCGGTGCTCCATGAAGGTGTATGCTCTTAGTTTGGATGCTACAGGCCAATCACCAAGGTGGAGTCTGAGAGCAGTTTGTAGAGATGCTGGCTCGTCCCCATTGGGCAGAGAAGGAGACAAAGATCCAGAGACCCGGACTAAGTCAAAAACTTCTTCATTGTCACCTTCTCATATTCGAATTTGGGGCTGGATCACTGCAAAGCGCTGGAGTCGTGTGGAGAAGTATACACCAGGAGCGGGGCTGGGATAATGTGCGGTACGCAGCGCATGAATACAAATGGTTTTATTCACGTGAAATTGCTTCCGAATGAAGGGCTGCTCTAAAACTGACCCCCAAATGGAGCATTTTGTATTACAAAATAAAATTGCATCCCTTCGGCTCCGAGAAAAATGCATACTGCCCTCATCTGAAATGTGGTGATAATTATATGCCACATTATTCATCCTGTGTCATTTCTGGTCACATTCAGCATTTGGCGCAGTGGCAATTGAGGGTGTGTTTGAAACAAAGGCTGTCATGCAAAAGGCACCGGGCGTATTCCAGGCGGTCAAGGTAACTGGTACAGCGCGTGGAACCTCCAGGCTCGCTTGCTCCTGGGTGACACACCTGCAATTTCAAGTGTTCTCCGTATAGGAGGATCAACTTTGTCATGCTTCTTAGGGAAAGGGGAAGAGAGAAAAATGGGAAAAGGAAAGCAAGTCAAATAATGCCAAGATATCAGAGGGTGTGTGTGTGTGTGTGTGTGTGTGTGTGTGTGTGTATCAGGCCAGGAAGGTCAGGGTCACATGCCCTGGCCTGAGAAGCCTTGTGGGGCAGGAGGTATTAGTTACCAGTGCAGGGGTATTGGACTTTTAGTTATGAGCTGTATTATTTACCTTTTGCTGTGTAACAAATGACCCCAAACTTAGCAGCTTAAAGCAACAAGCATCTATTATCTCCCGTGGTTTCTGAGGGCCAGGACTCCAGAGTGGCTTAGCTGAGTGGCTCTAGCTCAGGGTCTCTGATGAAATGCTGTCAAGATGTCAGCCGGGGCTACAGTTGCCTCCAGGCTTAACTGAGCTGGAGGTCCCGCTTCCAGAACGGCTCACGCACGTGGCTGTTGGCAGGTGGCCTCAGAAGATCCATCTCCGAGCTCGCTCACGTGGTGCTGCCAGGCCTGGGTTCCTCACCACGTGGGGCTTCCCATAGGCTGCCAGAGTGTCCTCAGGACATGTCAGCTGGTGACCTGAGGGAGAGTGAGTGAGCCAGAGAGAGCCGCAGTTGGAAGTCACCGTCTTTCTGTAACCTAAACTCAGAAGTGACATCCTATCACTTCTGCTCTGTTCTATGTGTTAGAAGCTTGACCCTGAGTCCAGCCCATGCGCAGAGGGTGTGAATACCAGGAGGTGGGGCTCCCTGGGGGCCTTCCTAGAGGCTGCCTGCCACAGGGGTCAGGCCCTGGGTCAGCCTCGCCACCCTTGAAAGTTCTTGGGCCTGAGAAAGTTCCCATCAGTACCAATAACTGTGGAGAAAAGAGCTTCAAATGTAAGACTTGAAGGATCTTGGTTCTTGCCCTGCCTCTGCTGTTTCCTGCCTGTGTCTCTCAGAGAAAAGACAAAAGTCTCTCAAAGAGTCAGTTTCCCCATCTGTAGCGTAGGGACAGCAATACCGACCTCTCAATGGTAGGGCTGATTGAATGACGTGAGGAATTACATTGGTGATCTTGAGAACATTCCCCAGGATCGGGGGACCTGGGGCTTATGTGGGTGACAATTTCTACTGTGGTGGGCTATCCTGGCCACTCCAGGCTCTAGGGCCTTAAGGGCCAGAGTGACAAAAGCCTGCACAATCATTAAGTAACTGACTGCTTTCTGGTGACGCTCTGATGACCTCAGGCCAAGGAGATGGCCGATGTTCACCGGCAAACCACAGCCCCTCAAAGCGAACGCCTTGCCTGTCCCATCACCCTGGTCTCTGACCGTCTCTGCAACTCTTTGTTTAGATCTCTCTCTGCCTACCTCTTAACTGGCCAGAATGGGTAAGAAAATCTTTGAATAGTTTGGTGCTTTCCGAATGATATTCTGGTTTCTGGTCCTGCATATTTTCTATTTCCTCTGTCCTGAAAGAAAGATTTGATATGTCCCTCTTGCATGAGGTTCTGGGGGCCAGAAGTCTTCAAGAAGGGAGAGAGAGGCCTGGCCCCGCTGCACACGGTGGGAGTGGCAGTCTCTGAGAATGTTTCCTCCCTGAGGGGCCGGACTGCGCTGGGAAGCCTGGAGCCCTTTGGGGGACTGGCCTCTGGCTTCTGGGGCAGCTGCCCGCCACCTCCCTGGGGCTCCCGTCATGCTCTGGGGTGTGCTGCCCAAGGCCACGCCGAGGGAATCACCGGGTGACTTGGAAGGCAGAAGGATGTCAGTTCGCCCCCAGCTCTGTGACTTTGGGGCCAGGCAGAAGTTCCCTCAGGACGGGGCTCTGCCTGCCTTGTTCACTATCATATCTCCACTCCTGGCACAAGCCCTGCTTGCGATTCTTTTTAATTTAATTTTTAAATTAAAGCCTAATTTGCATACATTGAAATGCGCAGAAGGTGTACAGTTTGATGAGTTTTGGCAAATATATGCATCTGTGGAACCACCACCGCAGTCAAGATATAGAACATTTCCATCGTTCCCCAAAAGTCCCCTCGTCCCCTTCCCAGCAAATCCTATGGGTCACCAAAGGCAGCTCCTGTTCTGATTTCTGTCACAGTAGGTTAGTTTTGTCTCTTCTTGCATTTTATAGAAATAGATCATACAGCATGTGTTCTCTTGTGTTTGGCTTCTTTGGCTCGACATATTCATCTGTGAGATTCATTCACATTGTTGTGAGTGCTGCTAGCACCTTCCTTTCTTTTTTTTTATTTTTAATTTTATTTATTTATTTATTTTTGGCTGCGTTGGGTCTTCGTTGCTGCGCGCGGGCTTTCTCTAGTTGCGGTGAGCAGGGGCTACTCTTCGTTGCGGTGTGCAGGCTTCTCATTGTCGTGGCTTCTCTTGTTGCAGATCATGGGCTCTAGGCACGCAGGCTTCAGTTGTTGTGGCATGTGGGCTCAGTAGTTGTGGCACACGGGCTTAGTTGCTCCGTGGCATGTGGGATCTTCCCGGACCAAGGCTTGAACCTGTGTCCCCTGCATTGGCAGGCGGATTCTTAACCACTGCGCCACCAGGGAAGTCCAAGGCCCCTGCAACTTTTGGGCTTCTTTATTTTTGTAACATTCTGGCCCAAATGGACTGTAATCCATCTTTAGGGAAACCCACTCCCAACACGAAATGATTTTTTGGGGGGTTGGGGGGGCATAAACTTTGAAGAGAAAACGAAGGAAAACAGGCTTTCTTGTTCATTTCAGTGCCTTTGGAAATGTTGATGGGAAAGTTCTGAGCAAGAGAGGAAGTTGTTTGTGGATGTGTGACCACTGGCGTGGGAGCCCAGGGACGGGGTTAGGTGACAGTTGGCAAGGCGCTGTCCCTCTGTGTCTCGGTTTCCTTCTCTGGAAGATGGGAGCTGATATCGGCCGCGTCTATACTCGCTCCATTCTGGTCATGCTGGCGGCCTCTTCGAGGCTGAAGGGGATGGAAAAGACACGCTAGGGCAGTGGGTGCCAGCCTGAGTCCCTCCTGCATTTTGGGAAGCTCATTGCTGCAAGCAGAACTCCGGCAGGCGGGATCTCAGGCGGCTCTGTTAGTATCATTACTACTTGCAGGTTGACTGGCTGGGGCTGTCTTAGAACAGAATCCCCTTCCCTGGCAGATCTCAGTAGCTCTCAGTTTGTGCTGCCACGGCTGACCCAGCACTGATCTTGACCCTGCAAGGAGGGCAGGCAGCTAGATGGGGTTTTGTCTGTGGGGTGCCAGCTCCCACATTTTTGCCAGATTTTTTTTCTTCTTTTTTTAAGCTCAGCTGTAACTTACATACAGTGAAATGCACCGATCTTAAGTGCTAAGGTTTGAGGAGTTTTGGCAAAAGTTTTCCCTTGTGTAACCCATCCTTCTGTCAAGATATAACTCATTTCCATCATCCCCAGAGCGCTCTCTCACGCTCCTTCCTTTTTCTGATTTCTATCACCATAGGCTAATTTTGCCTGTTCTTGAATTTCACATAAATGGAATCATACAGTGTGTGCTCTTTCATGTTTGGCTTTTTTTTCTTGCAGCATAATGCATTTGAGATCACCCAAGTTGTTGTTATCTATCAAGAGTTTCCTCCTTTTGACTCCTGAGTAATTTTCCATTGTATGGATATACCACAGTTTGTATATTCATTCTCACTGGTGGACATTTGGGTTGTTTCCAGTTTGGGGCTGCTATGAATATACAAGTTCAGATCTTTTCATGGACAAATACTTTCATCTCTTTTGCAATAGGTACTCAGTGGGGAGATAGCTGAGTCTTGTGGCAAAGGCATATATAATTTTATAAGAACTTGCCAAACCGTTTTCCAAAGGCAACTGCTCTGTGCCTGTGTGCTTGTAACCTGGCTTTTGAAATATCAGCAGAGAACAGCTGATTTGGAATTCCAAGGAGCGCTATTTGCTGATTCTTCATTCAACACCAATGCCTTGTCTCTCAATATAACCCATGACACTAACCCATTTCAGTTCCCGCCTTATCAGCCCTTGTTTCGCATTAAGTCACGGAGGGAGAGTGAGGTTTGTACTCTGCTGGACGCTGGTACAACAACTCCTGGGGAGGAACATCCTACCAGGTGGGAGGACACTGTTTTTTTCTTTTTTCCCAATAATAGAGCCCCTGAACTCTTTTTCGGCACATAGACCAGGTGAAATAAAGACTACATTTCCCAGCCTCCTTTCAGGCTAGAAGTGATTAATTGTTGGCCAAGAGGATATAAGTAGACATGTTACGTGCAAGTTCCAGGAGGTGCTCCTAAAGGGAAGGGGACCTTTTTTTTCTTCCTGCTGGCTGGAGAACAGAAGTGATGGCTAGAGCTTGAGCAGCCATCTTGGACTATGAGGTGGCCAAAAAACAAGAGGGAAGGGGTCTGGAGCTCCCATGAAGGTGGAATATTATACCAACTTTGGACTGCCCCCATGGGCTTTATCTGTGAGAAAGGGAAATACATTTTTCTCTTGTTTAAGCCACTACATTCTTGGGTTTTGTGGTAGGCAGCCTCTAAGATCTACCTCAACGATCCTGCCTCCTGGGATTCCTACTTTGGTATAGAGTCCCCTCCCACATTGTTGTAGGGCTGGTTTGTGTGACCAATAGCATATGGCAGAAGTGATGGCATATCACTTCTGAGAGTTGGTTATAAAAAGACTGCTGCTTATGTCTCAGGTTCTCTCTCTCTCTCATGGATCACTGGCTCTGGGAAAGCTATGTCATGAGAAGCCCTATGAAGAGGCCCATGTAGCAAGGAACTGAGGCCTCCTGCCAACAGCCACGTGAGTGAGCTTGGAAGCGGATGCTCCTGCCCCAGTGAAGTCTTGAGAATCTGCAGCTCCAGACAACTTGGCTGCAGCCTGAGCCAGAATCACGCAGCCAGGCTGCTCCCGGATTCCTGACCCTCAGAAACTGTGCGAGATAATAAATGTTTGCTGTTTCAGGCTGCTAAGTTTTGGAGCAATTTGTTACCAAGTAATAGATAATGAATACAGACTTCCTGTCACTGGAATAACCAAAGCCAATCCTGCAAATACAACCCACAGACTATTAAGAAGAAGTATTGTGCTAAGTAACATTTAGGCATCTCTGTCCCTGGGTTTTAGCCCCAAATCTCCAGAAACATGCTCCTTGGCACTGGACAAACCATGTCACCAATCTGGGCCTCGGTGTCCTCATCTGTAAAGTGAGATGGTTGGTCTAGCAGATGCTGGCCTTTTTCCAGCTGAAAGTGTCTCAAAATGTGGAGAGTAAGGAGGGCAGCAGAGGCTGGGATGGGCAGAGACCGGGAGTGTTTTCCTCTGACTGGCGTCAAACTGTCGCAACACTTCAGTGAAACTTCTTGGGCCTTTTTCCCCAGTCTGGGTGGGTGGGTGAGACTAAGTGAAGATGGAATCGCTCTGCCTAAGAGATTAGGAAGAATTTTGCATGGGGTGGTCAGCAAGTGGGGAAGCAAAGGGGCAGGGAGGGAAGAGGTTACCAAAGGAGAGAAGCTTTTGAATGTGGCTGTGAATCGGGGCCAGGGAAAAATTCCTGAACGCCAGGAACTGCTGGTGAATTTTTAAAATAGTGAAGTGCTGTTTAAGTTGTTACTTGTATCATGCTGCAATCTATTTCTATGACTCCAGGCACACACACACGTGCACAGGCACACACAGCCACCAACTGCGCCTCGTGACCCTGCCTGGCACCACAGCATAGGGTAGAATTTAAGGGCATGGAAACTGCATCAGACTGGTCTGGTTTTGAATCTGGGCTCTGCCTCTTACCAGCTGTGTGACGTCAAATCTATCCCCTCCCCTCTCTGATGAGCCTCTGTTTGATGTTACACAATAAAGCATCCTCCTTTGAAGTCACTGAGGAGGGACCCAGGTCTGCCCGCGAGGCCCCCGGCCAGGGCTGAGCTCCCTGCCGGAGCTTAGGGACCAGGGGCTTCTGCTGTGCGTTCTCACGGTTGTCCTTCTTTTGCTTCTACACGTTGCAGGCCAGTCATGCTTCTGGAAAGGGTGAGCTGAAAGCTCCTCTTCTGCTGGGTGTCCAGCTGCCCAAGTCCTCCTCTCCCAGCCCTGTGTGACCCCATCGCTCAGTGATCCCTCCTCCCCCAGCCCGGGAGCCCAGGCCACCACGGGTGAGTGCATGGATGGCTTCTGGGAGAAGCCCAAGGCCTAGGCTGGTGGCTCAGGGGTTGGGGTCCTGTCCATCGTAGACGGGGCTCCCAGCAGGGCTATTGCCTTCTTCTTGGTGCTCTGCTTGTTTTTCTGGCTGCAGGAAACCTTAAGCAGGTGATCTAAGCCCAGTGGATGACAGTGAGGCAGGCTGACTGGGAATCAGCCTGGGAGAGGGCAGGGCGGATGAGCTGGGCCTCGGGTGAGCATGACTCTGAGAGGTGCCAGTGCTGGAAGTGACAGCAGTGACAGTCATCAACGCTTTGGTGGTCACCTCTCGCACCCAGGAAACGCCAGCTCTCTGTGGACATTGCCTCTTGGAGGCCCTCGCTTTCCCTTGGGTTCGAGCGGCACCATCTCATTGGGGGGTGGGGGGAAACTGCGGCACAGAGCTGGGCGGGAGGCCATGGAAGGTGCCAAGGGGACAGAAGCCAAAGAGGAGCCCGCTGTGGCCCACATGACAAACATCTGTCATCCCTGCCGATGCCTAGACACTCGGAATGTTCAACTTCAGACCCATGTCCTTTTTCTGTCCCTTCAGCCTCTCTCCAACAGGCTCACGGGATCTTGGCCGAGGCCCAGCTGAAGCTGACTGCTCCTTCCCAGACCCAGGAATGTGGGTGAGGTGAGGACAGGTGGGCGCCGACTGGCTGCCACATACCTTGGCTGCGCCTGACAGGGCTCCCCAAGGGGCCTGGTCCAAGCCTCATCATTGCAGGATCGGAACTGGGTTCCCTATGCCTTTGCCCATTCTGTGAACTTAACTACGTTAATCACACTCTCAAAGCAGTGGAGCAGTAGACTCTTCACCAAATTCACTAAAGAGTGATAGATACCAAAATGCCAATGTGTTGATTACTTGGAGGAGCTTTATATTAGGCTGCCAAACAAAATACCACCGACTGGGTGGCTTAAACAACAAACATTTATTTTCTCATAGTTCTGGAGGCTGGAAGTCCAAGGTCAAGGTGTCAGGGGGCTGGTTTCTCTTGAGGTCTCTCTCCTTGGCTTGTGGACGGCCGCCTTCTCACTGTGTCCTCCCATGGGTTTCCCTCTGTGCTCACATCCCTGGTGTCCCTCCGTGTGTCCACATTTCCTCTTCTTATAAGGACACAAGTCATAACAGCCTTGTGTTATGGCTTAAGCCTACCCTAACAGCCCCATTTTAACTTAATCACCTCTTTAAAGGCCCTGTCTCTAAATGCAGTCACATTCTGAGGTAATGGAGGTTACGGCTTCAATATATGAATTTGTGGAGGCGGAGGACACAATTCAGCCCATAACAAGCTCAATCTGGTGTGAGTCATGGGACTGACCCTGGGCACAGAGCTGCCTGGTAGGCAGTCAGACCTACCCAGGAGCCCAGGCCTCGGATCTGAAAGCCACTTGGCTCTGGCAGATCAAAGAGGGACACGGATGTTTTGACGCTTTTCCCATTGAGAGGTGGGGTCTGTCATCCCTTCCCTGTGTCTGAGCTGGGCCCGGCAGCTTTGACTAATGAGGATGGCAGAAGTGATGCTGTGCCAGTGTCAGGCTTAGCCTTTATGAGGACCAGAAGCTTTTACCTTGGTCTCTTGGGGCCCTAAGCCTCCATGTCAGAAGCCGGACCATGCTGCTGGAGAGACCCCATGGAGAAGTCATGATGCCCCCTGGCCAGGGAGAGAGGCCCAGCTGAGCCAGCCTCCCAGGTTCCCCTGCCAAGGCACCAGGCACGGAAGTGAAGCCATCTTGGATGCTCCAGACAGCACAGCCACTAGATGAATGCCACCAAGTGACCCCAGTCAGTGCCAGGTGCTGCTGAAAAATTGCCCAGCTGCGCCCCACCTGAATTCCTGACCCCAACATCATGAGAGATAATAAAATGATTGTTTTAAGCCACTAAGTTTTGGGGTCATTTGTTATGCAGCAAGAGATGACTGGACTATTTGGTGACTATAGAAACGGTGTAGTGGGAGTTGGATGATGTTGAGGGATGTTCTCCCCAGGCTGGGGGAGAAGGTCTGGTGGGTCACTCTCCCCTCCACAGGGGACAGTGGCTAAGCAGGCTGGACTCTGCTGCTATCCCTGGCCGCGGCTGAGAGGACAGTCATCCTCTTCCCGCCCAAGCTCCATTTCTGGAATCAAGAAAATCTCTGGGCTGGGCGCTGCTGCTTTCATGAGGATCAGGGAAAAGCAGGGAAGACGAACTGCCATTTCTGGGCACCTGCAATGAGCTGGTGAGTCCTTCAGGGATGAGATGCCATTGAATCTACCCTGCTCGCCTGCCAGGAAGCCTGATGTCCTGGGTCACACCAACTTGAGCCTGTGTTTAGACTGACATCCGTCAGACTCCCCAGCCAGTGCTCTCTCCCTGATCCCACGCTGTCTGGGGCAGGGTTGGGAGGCGGGGAGTGATGGTTTCTGACAGGCCTCCTGGGATGGGCTGACACGTGGAGATCCAGGAAGGCTGACAGCAGGCTGGAGGACAGGGGAGACTCCAGCCCCCAGGCAGGCCCAGGGAAGTTGGAATTGCGCCCTGGGCACTGGCCCCAGTCCGCCCCACACATGCGGAGGCAGGCAGGGACTGGGGCATGCGTGTGATGAAGACCAGGCCTGAGAAAAAAAGTCTGAGGAAACTGAGTTGAAGGAGGGGGCTGATGTTCCCAAAATGCCAAGATGGCATTGACTCTAGGGACTGGGCAGGCCCAAGACCTCAGATAAGTGTCAAGGGGTCCCCTCCTTCTCCATCATGGGGAGAAGAGGGACTCAGAGACTGGATCTTACTGAACTGGCTCTGTGCCCTTAGGCAGGGTGTGTATACCTCTGAGCCTCAGTTATCTCATCTGTAAAATGGGAGCATTCGACTAGGTGATCTCAGTAGCTCCAGCTTTAAAGAGTCTTTGCACTTCTGTTATAAATTCCCTCCCTCCCTCTCTTTCTCCCTCCCTTCCTCAGTCCTTCCTTTCTTTTTGCAAGCATTGTTTTTTAGCACCATTGAATGCTGCCTGTCCTCCTGAATCACAGTCTAGTAGGGGAATATGGCAGATTGTTCTTCTTAAAGATAGCTGCATCAATACATGCCATCCCATTACCAGATGCAAACTGGTATATAGAGAATGGATAACCAACAAGGTCCTATTGTATAGCACAGGGAACTATATTCAATATCCTGTGATAAACCATAATGGAAAAGAATATGAAAAAGAATGTGTATATATATGTTTAACTGAGCCACTTTGCTCTACAACAGTAATTAACACAACATTGTAATTCGACTATACTTCAATAAAAAGTAAATTAAAATAAAAAAAAATACATGCCATCCCACATGCTTGTCTTCCAACTGGCCATTGACGCTCTTCTACTGCAATGTGGGGTCTGCATATGCTGTGTGGCATCCAAGGTGAGGCCATAAAGGGGACTAGAGTTTCTGCCTGGTCTTGGGGCGCTCCCTCTCGGAATCTGTCGCCATGCTGGGAGGGAGCCCAGAGGTCAAATGTAGCAGCCATGTGTAGGGGTTATGGCCCCTGTCCCAGCTGAGATCCCAGCCAGTGGCTGGTGTGAACCCCCAGACACGAGAGGGACCTTCAGATGAGCCAGCGCTAGCCTTCCCTCTGCCCCAGCTGGCGCTGAGTGGGGCAGAGACGAGCCGTCTCCACTGCACCTGCTGAAACCGCAGATTGGTGAGCAAAATAAATGGTGCTGTTTTAAACCATTAAGTTGTGGGTGATTTGTTATGAAGCAATAAATAACTGGAACTGGGGGACAGACAGGTCAGAGGAAACCATGTAACGTCGTGAGGTGCTCTCTTCAACCAAGGTGTATACATGCCACAACCTGGGCATTAGGAGAGGAAGGAAGACTTTAGCCCGTGTGTGTGGCTGTGTGTGCGTGAGGTGGAGAGGTTTCATGAGACACAGTGCCATGGAGGAGATGGGGCTGGAAATGGATATTTCCAGGCAGACAAAATGGGGTGGGGAAGGTTCTCAGCAAAGGAAGGGCCAGTGGAAAGTCACAGAGCTTCGAGGTCACAGAGGTGGGTGGTTGTCCAGGGCTGGAGGCCGGGGGGGAGCCGCTGGTGCCCGCCCACAGCCCACAGCAGCACAGGTTCTAGTTCTTGTTTACACATGATTGTCCCCTAATTGCATCTGAGGCTGGTGGATGCCAGCCAGGGAGGGCCCTAGATCGCATCACGGAGCCATCTGCAAATCCCCGTGCAGGGGGTGGTGGCCTGAGGGCGGCTTTCCTGTTGGGCGGGGTGGGGGGCGGGCGGGGAGCTAATCCTAGGCAGGCTCTGTAGCTCGTCAATTAGGCGGGGTAGAGGCAGGTGTGCCTCCCCTCCCTTTCCCCCCTCCTCTCCCCCGCCAGAGCCTGTCCTCCCTAGACCTTGCCCTCAGATTCAGGTCTGTCATCTGAACGGCGGCTGACTGGGGGCCCCTGGTCCTTGAACGCTGGGGGCTGCTGAGTTTTGGCCTCCCCCGATGACAGGGGTGACCAATGCCGTTGTGTGATGGCTCAGGAGTCCATGGGGGTGAGATGAAGCCAGGGTAGGTGGCTTGGGGGAGACGCTCTGGGGCCCTAACTATTTCTCAGGGGAGAAGCAAGCACTGGTCCCCTTCATAAGCCATTCCTGAAGCCCTCATCCCTCCAGGGGCCCTGATGCCAGGCCCCCCACAGTCCCTACCTGGCTCCTCCTCTGTCAAGGTCAAGGAGAATGAATTTACGTGAAAGCGCCTTGAGGCTCTTCAAGGCCCATGCAAATCCAGCTGTCTGCTGGTGGTCCCGGTGCTGAGAGCCCCACGCCCCTCTGCTCTTCTACTCCTCCCGACAGCCCCCCGAGAAGGTGCTGTACTGTTGCTATCCCCATTTTACAGGTGAGAAAACTGAGGCTTCAAGAGGGCAAGGGGCTTGCCTAAGGTCACTTAGAGAGACACAAGGGTCTACCTGACTCAAGGCCCCATGCTCTCTACCTCGCACCAATGCCGTCACAAAGACCGAAGAGATGACATTATTCCTTTGTCTCGGCTGGTGGTTGAGGGCACAGACTCAGGGAGCCAGGCCACGTGGGACAAATCCCACTCTCCCTGTGTGACCTTGGGCAAGTTGCTTAACGTCTCTGGGCCTCAGCTGCCTCATCTGTAAAATGGGGCATGCGCTAGCACCTGCCTAAGGGCTCTGGTGAGGAGGAAATGTGTTACTGCACGTCAGCGGCTTAGAGCAGCGCTCCTCCCGTGTTACTAAGTATAGATGCCATTTATCCTCCGTATCTGATCGCACCGTGGGTGGTCGTGACTATATCTGTCTCCCCCCATTAGATTGGAACTCCTGGAGGGCAGGGGCGAGAATAACTTACAGCTGCACGGTAGAGACCCTCGTTTCCAGCCCACCTCTCTCGCCCACCCCGCTCCCACCCTCCCACTTGGCCCATTTAGGAGGAGTTCTCTGTGTTTGCAGAAGGACCCAGAAAGGAGTTAAAGCTGGCTCCTTCTGCCCCGGGGTCTTAGAGAGCCAGGGAAGACGGAGTCAGGCCGAAAGGACAATGGGTGGGGTGCCGAGGACTCCCTGGGAGCCAGGAGCCCTCCCGCCTCCGTAGGCAGCCTGGGCCTGCCCTGGGCCCTGCGGCCTCCGCCGGTTCCCAGAACCCCGACAAGCATCTCCTTGTCTTCCTGGGACTCCTGGTTCTGGGCGCGTTGTCCTGCCCTGTTCTCCGCAGCTCTGCACACAGCTCTTGGCAAGAGTGGCCGGGCAGCGGAGAGAGGCTTGTGGAAGGAAGTGCTTTGCATTCTAACGAGGAAGCGGCCCCTCGCCCTGCCCCCTCCCCGCCCCCCACCCCAGTGGCCATTTGCTGTCCCGGCTCCGCTCATCGGCAGACTTGCAGAAAGGCCACAAGCTGAGCCTCCCTCCGATGGGCGGTCTGAGCCCTGCCTGGGTCTCGGGAGACTGGAGGTGGCCAGGACACCCCTCCCCCCAGCTGCACCACTGGGGGAGGGGAGAGAGATGCAGGGCTGCGCTGCGGGCAGGGGCGGAGAAGGGCTCTCAGAGGAATAAAGGGGTCTGGTGCCCACCCGGCTCTGTCCCAGGGCCTCACCAGGCATCTCCCCAGTCCATCATCGCCCTGTTGTCCCAGTCTGTCCTCCTGCCCTGTCTGCCAGCCCCAGGCACTTTAGGGCCTGGCCACATGATGGGCCCAAGTGGGAATGGCTCTGGGTCAGCCCTGGCAGTGTGTGGCCCAGCCCAGCACTTGGGCAGGCCCTCTGCCTACTGCTTACTCTGTCTGCCATCTCTCCTGATAGCTGCCGTTGAGGGGAGCTGACTGGCCAGCTCTTGCTCTTCTTTCTTCTCCATGTCCCACAGCTCTCCCTGTTTTCCCTGGAGACTTCTAGAACTTCCCGGTTGAAAGGGACCCGAGAGGTCATACTGTCCAACCCCCTGCCTCCAGCTGCCTTACTCAAATCTTTCCATTCTGCAGCCAAGGCAAGCTTTCAGAAACAAACCTGGATCTCTCTAAAACCTTCAATGGCTCCCTGCTGCCCTCAGGAGAAAGTTGGACCTCCTTAACTGAGCCCCTGGAGGCCTGCTGTATGAGGCCCTGAGACTTTTCCAGCCTCATCCTGTGCCACCCACCCTGGTCACCCTGTGTTCCAGCTACACACAGCAGCAGGCAGCTCCTTGGTGGGCTAGACTGTGGCCCTATCTTCTCTCTTTTCATCTCCCTTCCCTCCCCTGCCTCCTCATTAATCTGGACCTCCTCCTCTATGAAGCCTTCCCTGATTACCCGTACGCAGACCTCCACCATTACACCTAGAACACTGGAGGTTGCTCTGGATTCTCCATCACGCTGCTTCTCCTACCGGGACAGAAGCTCCTGGAGGGCCGGGGCATGTCTTTACTGCTTTTGCTTCCCTAGAACCGAATGTGGTGGTACCTTAGATAAGAATTCTCTAGATGCAGAGCCTGAGACAGGCAATCATGGGCACGTGATTTTTTTAATTTCAATTTTTATTATTTGTTTATTAAAGTATAGTTGATTTATAATGTTGTGTTAGTTTCTGGTGTACAGCAAAGTGATTCCGTTATTTTATATATATAGGGTTGGCCAAAAAGTTCGTTTGGGTTTTCCATAACATCTTAGGTAACATTTTACTGGAAACCCGAACGAACTTTTTGGCCAACAAAATATATATTCTTTTTCATATTCTCTTTCATTATAGGTTATTACACGATATTGAGTATAGTTTCCTGTGCTATGCAGTAGAACCTTGTTGTTTATCTATTTTATATATAGTAGTGTGTATCTGTTAATCCCAAACCTCTAATTTATCCCTCTCCCTGTGTTTCCCCTTTGGTAACCATAAGTTTGTTTTCTATGCCTGTGAGTCTATTTCTGCTTTGTAAATAAGTTCATTTGTATCATATTTTTAGAATCCACATATAAGTGATACATGATATTTGTCTTTGTCTGACTTACTTCACTTAGTATGATAGTCTCTAGGTCTATCCATGTTGCTGCAAATGGCATTATTCCCTTCTTTTTTATGAATGAGTAATATTCCATTGTATATATGTACCACATCTTTATCCATTTACCTGCTGATGGACACTTAGGTTGCTTCCATGTCTTGACTATTGTAAATAGTGCTGCTATGAACATTGGAGTGCAGGTATCTTTTCAAATTAGAGTTTTCTCCAGATACATGCCCAGGAGTGGGATTGCTGGATCATATGGTAGTTCTATTTTTAGATTTTTAAGGAACCTCCATACTGTTTTCCATAGTGGCTACACAAATTTACATTCCCACCAACAGTGTGGGAAGGTTCCCTTTTCTCCACACCCTCTCCAGCATTTGTTATTTGTAGACTTTTTAATGATGGTCATTCTGACCGGTGTGAGGTGCTACCTCATTGCAGTTTGGATTTGCATTTCTCTGATAATTAATTAGCGATGCTGAGCTCCTTTTCATGTGGCGTGCGCGTGGTTTATGGAGAGTGTGTTCTCAGGAGAAACCGGTGAGGGAGGGAGGGAAGCAGGAGAGGTAGAGGAGCAGGCTGGGCAAGGATGCCATTTCACGGGAAGTCTGGCCTCAGCCAGATCCCGAGGGGGAGCTCTGGGGCAGCCTTTGCAGCAGAGACCATGAGAGAATAAGAAAATGAGGGAGCAAGGAAGAGGAAGGCTCTCTGAGCAGTGCCGGTAGTCATGGCCGGGGCCCACGTGGGTGAGGGACTGAGCAGGGCCATCCCGGAGGGGAGCTTCCCTGTGGCCCTCCCGTTCCCGAGGAGTAACCCACTCACCCCGGGCATCTCTCTACAGGCATGGCTTCTCTAATCCCACGGCTCCTTGAAGAGGGGGCGGCCCTGTTAGTATTTCCATGTCACCCCAGAGGAATCTGAGGCCCGGGAGACCTGATAGGGCTCGGAGGTGAGTCAGTGAGGGAGAATTCACGTCCCCGGATTCCCTCTCCTCTGCGGGGAGAGATGCAACTCGGGTGGGGCATGCACACCCCAGTGCGCCCTCCAGATGCAAACACCAGGGCCAGGAAGGGATGGGAGAGTGGTTTGCGTGTTCTCCAGGAACTTGGAAGCCTTGCCCAACTCCCACTGGGGGCTGAGCCTTCTTTCCCACCTGCTTAGAATTGTCCAGAGGGGAGAGCGTGGGCACAGGGCATGGTGGTGGTGGAGAGGGACCAGACTCTGGGTGACTGGTCTAGTCCTGGCCCTGCCACCAAACAGCATGTGACCCTGAGCAAGACATTTAATTTCTGGGCGCCTCCAGTTTCTAATCAGTAAAGGGGTAAGGCCTGCCTCACCCACCACTTTACAAGCTCTTTGTGAGGCCCATTCAGATTGGACAGCCAGGTCGCAGCCCATATCATGGAAGCCGGTATTGATCTAGCATTGCTGCTGTAACAAGTGACCGCAAACTCAGGGGCTAAGAACAACAGAAGTTTATTCTCTCACAGCTCTGCAGGCCAGAAGTCTGAAATCGGTTTCACTGGGTGGAAATCAAGGTGTCAGCCGCATTCCCTCTGGAGAATTCAGGAAAGAATCTGTTCCTTGCCTCTGCCAGCTTCCGGTGGCTGCCGGCCTTCCTTGGCCTGTGGTTGCATCTCCAAACTTCAAGGCCAGCATCTTCAAATCTCTCTCGGCTCCGTCCTTCTGTGATCTTCTCCTCTTCCATTTTATTAATGCAGACACCAGGAGCAGGGAAGTTACACAGTAGCCCAAGGTCACAGCCAGTGAGAGAGCTGGAATTTGAACTCAGGCCTCAGAGACTCAAACCTGTGATCTCTGTTCCGTCTCACCCAGAACCTGCCTGAGCCCGGCCTGCCCTCCTGAGGCCTCTTTTGAGGAGCCCTCGAGCCAGCCTGGGGCCATTGCCAACTCGTCTCCAGTGAACAAATCTGGGACTTGAGGATCGGGCTGGACTGTGGTGTCTGAATAAAGGGCATCCTCAGGATTAGAGCAGAGGTCGGGAGAGGACAGTGGCTGCAGCTGATCAGCCCGACAGGGTGGCCTTGGTGGTCCAGCAGAAGGCTGGGGGCGGGCTGCGAGCTCCACCCTCCAGCGCTCAGCCAAGCTGGGCAATCCGGGATCTTCAGGCCTGGGGTCAGCCTGGGGTCAATGCCGACATAAAAACCAGCCGACTTGAGCAAGACCACCTACATATTTAAACAGATCTTTGAGAGCAAAGGGGCCATGTCATCACCTGGGGATAGAGAGAGAGGACGGGGCCTCAGGCTGGGGAATAGAACCTTCTCTGCTTTAAGGATTTTTCCCCTGATGCCTGCCAGGGACTTTTCTGCCTTCTCGTTGTCCTGATGAGGGAAAACTGCAGAGTCTGTCCTGTTTAGTGTTGAGTTCTGGGGAAAAGGTAAAACAAGCCTCTGTCTGTGTGTGTGTGTGTGTGTGTGTGTGTGTGTGTGTGTGTTGAGGGTGATGGGATAGAGGTATTTAATTTAAAAAAAAAAAAAAAGCCAGAACTCGACACAGAAAAAGGGAGCCAGAGCAAGAGATCTCAGAACATGGGAAACACAGCTGTGGCTGAAGTCGTATCTGGGTTAAAAACCCCAGGAGTGCTCCTGTTTAATTTTTTGGTACAGCAGGATCAAGGAATCGATTCACTCTGGTTATGCTTCCTACCATTGTTTCTGTGGGCCGTGTTTGATCTGTGTTTCACGTGCAGATCTGCTATCCATGCTCTGAAAGAAATAATATATTCTGCGTTGCACCAGGTCAGGCTCAACCATGAAAACCCTTTTTATTATTTTTTTTTTTGGATGATCTCAAAGCACCCCCCCCCACACACACACAGGAAAGCACACACACACTCTGTTTGTGTAAAGGATTAAAAAAGAATGAAAGGCCCAGTTCGAGAACATGAGCAGGGTTCCAGAACACGGATGGGGCTGCAGGAGCGGCTGAGGCTGGGGCCCTCGCCAGCTGACCCTGGGCCAGCCGTGTCCCCTCTGAGTTGTGTGTGTGCCTGACCCCCGCGGGTAGGGGCTGGCCGGCGGGCCCTTTGACGGCTGTGCCTGGTGAGGTTATTATTAGTAACAATGGTTTCCAGCGAAAGAGAGCAATTTTCACAATGGAGAAGTCTTCCTCTTCCTTCAGGTCACAAAGAGCTGAACGGAGATGAAAATGACATTAACCAGTGCAGGATCCTGAAACCATGAAATGCTGAACACCTCCCAGCTCTCCAGTGGACGGGGTGGTTACTGGCATTTTAAGGGCCGGAGGGAAGTTGTAGCCACTATGGGGGTAACACACCCGTGAAAAAATGTGTGGCCAGACAGGCAGGGCAAATAAATAACCTGCTGCTGGCAATAGGAGGCGTGCCTGGAGTTTTAGCGCAGGGTTGTAAAAGTTGACAGGAGCCGTTTGGACTGGAAAGGGCCGTGTGGGTATCGCTGCCAGCCTTTGCCAAGCGCCCGGCTGTTGAATCCTCCAAAACTGAATAGATAAAAAAGAAAACAACAGCCGCAAGAGACAAAAAAAAAAAAAAAAAATCGCAACACGAAACCACCCACGCCGCGTCCACCCACCCCTTCCCCTCTCGGAGCCTGTTGTGCGCCTGTGATAACATTGCGTGCTGCGCTCTCTCCCTTTATTTAGATAAGGTGTCCGCGGCCGCTGCTCTTGGCTGCCAGCCAGCTTTCTGTCTCCAAACTTGGGGCTTCAGCGCCACACAGGAGACACGACTCTCTGATGCCGCCGGCCCGAGTGTCAGCAGCACCCCGAGGGTCCCTGCGGCTTTGTGTTCCCAGAACGATGATTTGTTTGACAACGGGCTTTCCTTCCAGACTGTTCTTCCAGCCTGGCACAGCGCGTGGGTCCTCAGAGACACAGACAGGGCTGTGGAGAGCCGGAGAAGGCACCTCTGGCCACGGGGTCGGACGGCTGCCTAATGATGACGGCCACATAAAGGAAATCCAGACACAATCGAAGGCCAGAAGGATCTTTGGTTTCATTGACTAACTGAAGCGTTTATGCTCATCAGGCTTGAAAAAGTTAAGTGCTGGGGGAGCAGGACGGACAAGACGGGACGCATTCTGTGGCACACAAAAGATTTTTAATAAGCTCGGAGAAAGGGCCGCCACCCCTCATGTCTTTCTCTCCCTGTCTCATTCCAAAGCTCCTGTGTTAGCCAGAGAGACAGCTTGGAAAAGCTGCCCGGGAGGTCGGCGAGGAGGCTGTGGGAGAGCTATTCTGCCAGGCTGGCCTCCCGGGCAGGCGGGCGGGCGGCTCCCATGAGGTCAAGGACGGCTCCCACGAGGTCAAGGATGGCTCCCCTGGTGAGTGACAGGGCAGGCGGCGCCTGGGGAGCCCCTAGCAGCGGGGGCAGATCTGGCGCTCAGGACAAGTGTGGTGGGGGTCATGGTGGGGAACACCAGGCCGTCTCTGCTCCCATCTACTTGCAGGCTTTCTCTGAGGATTCAGAATCTTAAATTAGTCTGATGATTAGCCATCGGGCTCCTGGAAGCTGGTGGGGAAGGCTGGAGGGACTTATTTTACAAGTGGCACTTGGAGTCGGTTTATAGGGGCCTTCTGGGAAGCACCGCAGAATTTGGGAAAATGAGCATCTCTCCCAGGTCAGTTCTCCCTCCTCACTCTCCCAAACCCTTTCCCCTTCGCACTTATCCAGGGGTGGGCCTGGGGGCAGCTGGGACAACCTGGCCCATCCACAGTGTAGGCCTACCATCTTGGGACGTCAAGGGAAGCTCTTGCCTAGCCTATCATATTGGGACCTGTCTGCTAGATTGTGTCAAAGGCAGGGAATGGTCAGTATGGAGTCAAGAGGTCGAAAGCAACCAACCAACCATCAGCAGGATTTACCCAGTGCCGCCCAGGCAGAGATGTTGACCGTGACTTCCAGCTCTCCTTTCCATGACACACCTGCCAAACTCTGACTCGGTGTCCCAGGAACCACAAAGAGGATGGTTCCGAGGTGGGCATGGGTTTTCCTGCCCCGGGAAAGGAATAGGCCCCGTGGCCAATGGCTGTGTCGGCATCCGACTTCTGCATAGATCTTTTCAGTGTGGCAGTTGTGAGTCAGGCCTGGCCGCCCCTGTTCTGCTCCAGGTGCACCGACTAAATCCTGTTCCTGAGTCAGCTCCGGAATGTGGTGGTCTGCCGACGTGCCCGGCACTGCCCCCGGTCCTGGGAGCTCACTCCCCTCTGGAATTTCAAGAGCCTTATTTGCTCTTATTCTGGGGCAGTGCTGCCTCCTGCCTTGGTTTCTGACTGATGCACGAGGCAGGTAGAGCTGTGGGTGGGGAAAAGGAGGAAGAGAAAGAGAGAAGGGGGGATGGAGGAAGCCTCGTCCTCATTTCACACTGGTCCTGGTCTGGCAGCTGCCCTTTCCAACTTGGGAGCCTTGGCCCTTTGGGGGATGGTGTAATGGGGAAATTGAGAAGAGGAGAGAAATCAAAAGCTCTCCTCAAGTCCCTGAATTGTAGCTTGTTTCTGGAATAATACAAAATTGATGCTTTAAACCAAAGGAAACAAACTAAATACTATGAACCATGACCCCTTCCTTATCCAGAAGTTACTTGCCTTAGCGACCTCAACTATCAGGAACAATCCAGAAGCGCCAAAATAGGTGAAGAATTCCCTGCTCTGAAGTCCACTGACTGTTCACCACAGACGTGTTGGGATCTTTTTTCATCAGAGCCTTTTGACTCTTACTTCACCAACTATTCTAACAAACCAGATGACTGAAATTCCTTCCAGCTCCTGCTTCCATTTTGGTTTTTGTTTTGATGGCGATGGTTGGGTGAACATGGGTGCCACTGACCAGGGTCAGGAATACAGGAGGAAGAGGAGCAGGTAGGAGGGAAAGGTGATGAGTTCCGGTGTGGACATAGACCGCAAGGCCTCTGGGATACTGACAGCGGCAGGAAGGGGTTTACTGTGCACATCTGAGCAAAAGAAGAGCCGGGAACAAAGCAGAAACAAGAGGTCAAGGAGGACAGCAGGGTGGGGCCATCTAGTGATGAGGCAAATGGACACAGAAGGTGGCTTCGTCTCTGAGCGTGATACTGTTGGCCACGTTCCCAGTGAGCGGGCCGCCAAGACCGCTTCAACTGTGTCTGTGCCGTCAAAGGAAAGAGGCAAATGTGTAATGCAGTTTACTTTTTTATTTTATTATTTTTTAATTGAAGCGTAGTTGATTTACAGTGTTGTGTTTCAGGTGTACAGCACAGTGATTCAGTTATATATATATATATAAAATATGTTCTTTTTCAGATTCTTTTCCCTTATAGGTTCTTTCAAAATATTGAGTAGAGTTCCCTGTGCTGTACAGTAGGTCCTTGTTGGTTATCTCTTTTATATATAGTAGTGTGTATCTGGTAATCCTAATTTATCCCTCCCCCTGTAATGCAGTTTAGACATGGTTTATTTAAAAATAGATGCACTTTTGTTTTGAAGTTTTATTAGCGTTTCCAGAAGGGAAGCTTTACTTAGCCTGCAAATTCATTTCTTGAAAACAACTCATTGTTTCCTGATGCTGGTTAAGTGAGGGGGTCAGTGTTTTCCCTACAGGTTATGTCTGAAAGATGAAAAAATTTCTGCTGGCTGCCCAGGAAAATTCACTTTATCTCACTTGACATAGGAAGCTTGGCATTCCTTTGTATGCAGAATGCGAGAAACACGCCCGTCAGAGCATCCTTTAGTTTGAAAACAATTGATTTGCAGCACTGTTCCCTGGCTTCCGGGAGGGACAGTAATCCAATAGGAAGCAGGGTGCTTCCCCCTCCTTTGTTCCTGACGATGGAGAAGGGGACCCTTTGGCTGGGCAGAGCCCACCCCAGAGGCTTGATGGGTGCAGCAGGAGTAGCCCAAGAGCTCCCCGCTTGGCTACGGGGGCCCTGTAGGCCTGAGGCTGAGCTTAAGCCTTCACTGATGCACATCGTTCTCCTCCTGGAGAGATGGAAGCCACTTTAGGAATAAGATTTCCGAGGCTGGAGTGATCAACACCAAATCGCCCTGCCCCACCTCCTTTCTGGACTCTCTGAGCAGAGCCAGAGGATTGCTGATCAGGGACTTCAGGCTCCTGAGCCCGCACCCCAATTTCTGCCTCCACTCTGGCCCCTCTTGCAAGCCCACTCCTGTCAGGTCACCCCTCGTCACTCTGGGTGATTGTCTGTGGGACGGATATACACACACACTCAAGAACCACTGCTTTCGAGGGAAGGAAGCTCATTAATTGAACATCTAGTGCCCAGTAAGCACTCAATGCATATTTGTTGGAAGGAAGGAAAGGAAGAGAAAGAAAGATTGCAGCAGTGGGACAAAACACGGGTTCTCGACTTCGCCTGCGTATTGGAATCACCTACGGGGCTTTAAGAAGTACTGATGCCTGCATCCCCGTCCCAAAAATTCAGACTCATTTGGTCTGGAGTGTGGCCTGGGCATGGGGGTTTCTGAAAGCCCCCCAGGGACTCTAGTGTGAGGCCCCAGGTGAGGACCACTGACCTCAAGGGTCTGGCCTCAGCCTCAGAAAGAACAGAACTCCATTCAAACTCGGAGCCTCATGTGCTGTGTGCCTTTAAGCAGATCGCCGAAGTGGAGTCTCAGTTTCCCTATCTGTTGAGTGGGTGGTGGTGACACCCACGTCCCAGTGTCCTTGGGAGGGCCAAGTGAGCCCGGATCCGTGAAGCTCAGACAGAGCACAGAGCAGGTGCTCTGGAACGATGGGTGATAAAGCGTGATTACTGGCCTTCCTGCGCCAGAAAACACTGAATTGAAAGATCTAAAATCACTTCCCCATCTTCCGGGTCTGGAGGCTGCCTATTTTCTTTCCTCTTCAACCTTCTTAGCCCAACTCCATCACTTGCATGTGGTTGAGGCTCATTAAATATTTGCAGGTTGACAGAGAAGGAGCAAGGAGAACCCTGCAGTGTTCAACAGACCCCAGGAGTTTGGTTTTCCCTTTAAACCTTTTGGAGGAAGGATGGAGCAGAAACTCCAGATGCGGGTTTTACGCCCTGACTGAGCAGTGTGAACACAGCTGAATGCTGGTGACTCCCGCTGCCCCCCCCCCCCACCGCCCTCTCCCCTCCCCGGCCATCCCGGGACAACACACAATGTCAGGGCACCCCAGCTGAGCGCTCCGACTTCTGGCCCCCACCCCCACCCCCAGGCCTTTGATGAGAGACGCCTAGAGCCAGCGAGTGGCTCGCAGGGAAGGAGAGCGCTCTTTCCTCAGCCCTGGGGACTTGTTCAGCTGTTCGGCATTTAGCAAAATCTGGCATGCATTCTGCAAAGCCCCGCACCCCTTCCGTTCCAGCTCCAACTCAGCAGCATTTCAGAGCAAGCTTCAACCGCTGCGGGCTGCAACCTTCAGGACGGGGGAGCAGGTGCTCTGGCTCTGCCCAGCCCGCTTTTGGTGACCACGTTCTGGTCTAGAGAAGGACAGTGACCTGAGGGGACCCGAGCTGGCAGGCGCACCAGGGGGTTCTCTGGATCTGGGTGAGGGGGGTGCCGTGCCTGGGCTGAGATGTTCCGGTGATGGTAATGAGTACCGTGCATCGTCTGTAATTATGCAGTCTCTAAACCCCCGGGGCTGGGATGGTGTATTTGCCTGTGCTCTTTGGGGGTTGATCCTGCTGTCAGCGCTTAGCAAGAATTAACAGTGACGCTCTGTGCACCACAGTCATAACACTAAATCTGATCTGCATGTCTATGATTCATTAAAAAAAAAAAAAAAAAAAAAAGACCCACCGTTGCTGCAACCCCTCCAAGCCCATCATTGAAAGAAATTATGCTCAGTTGAAAGAGCGATTTGACGTCAAGGAGGACCTACGTGCCTTTTCATGAGCGGCTGGAATTAGAAGGCTGAGCTCCGGCAAGTGTAAACGGGATCCAGACTTGGAAACCTCTGTGCAGCCAGCAACCTGTTTTCCAGGTGTGGGTTGCTCACTTTCCGGATTGTCTGAAGCAGGGTATTTTTAAGACCCCTGGCAGGCCACTGCCGGCATGCTTATCACGCCCTTCTGGGCCGCACCAAGCTCCTTCCAGGCAGTGTGGTGTAGGTTCTGGGAACGCCAGCCTTCCCCAACCCCCTTTTTCTTTTTCTTTTTTTCCTTTTTTCTTTTTTTTGCATTTTAGAAGAAGCCCAAACATAAGTGGGAAGGACAGCCTGCTTCAACGACAAACCCCCCAGCATTCCCGAGTCAAGAAGAAATTAATTGTGGATGTTGGGCTTTTGGTGGTTTTCTGTGGCACCCACTTACTTTATCGCTTGGTAATTGGGAGTTTCATCGTTATTCTTTTACATGAGGTCAGAACCCATGAGGATAGCCTTTGCCTTTGAGGTCCTGGCAACTCTATCCTGTGGGAGAAGCCAGGGTCCAGGCAGCAGGACCCCTGGGTTCAAGCCTTCCATGATTCCATGGACTCTTGGGTATGTTGCGGTTCCATATCCACAAAGCTGGGTCATAAGAAATCCCACCTCAGCCTGATTCTTCGAGTCAAATAAGGATGAGGAAAGAAAACCAACAGTGGGGGCTTTAGATCTCTTAGTGGGTATAGGAACTTAACAGATGAATAGTTTGGGTTCCAGTTACTACTGCCGTGTAACAAACAACCCCAAACTTAGTGGCATAAAATAACAAGCATTTTATTATGCTCACAGATCTGGGGGTCAGAATTCAGACAGGGCTCAGCTGGGTGATTCTTTTGCTCTTTGTAGCATCTACTGAGACCACCCAGTGGTGGGTAGGTTGGGTCTAGATGCTTCTCTCCCATGTCTGTTGCCTGGAGCATCTGCATATGCCCCCACCCCCCAGCAGGGCAGTTTTGGGGTGGTTGGACTTCTTACATGGAGACTGGCTTCCTCCACAATAAGTGTCCCAAGAGACCCAGGTGGGAGCTACGTGTTTTTTTCTGACCCAGCCTGGGAAGTCACCAAATGTTACGTGTGCCATACTCTAGCCATTGAGGGAGTCACAGGCCCATTCAGAGTCAATGGGAAGGGACATAGACCCCAAAATTCTTGATGCGAGGAGCATCTGAGAACCTGGGGACTATATTTTAAAATAGCTTGAGTTTCCGATCTTATACAACTCTTCATTTAGTGCCTTCCATTTTACGGTGTTGTCACCTCCAGTATTTCTTTTGACTTTTGCAACAACCTTCTGACCGGGATAATGTTATTGTACCCATTATGCTGATAAGGAAACCGAGGCTCAGAGAGATGACCTGATTTGTCCGTGTTTATAGAGCAAGTAAACCATGAGATGAACATTTAACCCACCTTCCTGGATAACAGATTTCAAAGATATGTGTCATGCAGATAAGAAGTACAGAAAGTTGTTGTTCTTTAGAAGCCATTATCTTCTGTCGCTTCCAAAACACTGTTTTCAAGTATCTGGTGAGTTGTTTGGGAGACCTGTCCCTTACACTAAGACACAAGACTAAACTGAACCCATTCTTCGTGGAGAATCTCTTGGGCTGCTACCTCCTGGTTTTCCCTATCGCGCCTTTGAGTCCCAAAGCAGTGGACCAACAATAAAATGCTAATTCACCTAATATAAACGTGGAGAATTGTAGAAGTCAAGCTCAGTCAGATTGGCAGCACACAGGGTAAATATTTGATCAGTGAGTAAAAATTCAAATTTGCACTATTTGCTGAAGGTGAAAAGTATATTAGGGAATGAATGTAATGGGGGTTAAGTAGGCCTATAGGAGGCCTCCTGCAGGATTCCACCCCCAGAAGCCCACAGCTTCTTGCCGACCCAAGTTACAAGCCAGAGTGGGCTGGGCACCTGCAACCAAGACCTCCCTCCTGGCAGGAGCATGGGGCTGTGGCGTGAGCCCGACAAAGCAGGCAGACTGGTAGAGCTTGGCTTAGTTGGTTCCGTCTCTGTACACACGTATGCTGGGCGTGCCACGGCCTCCCCCGATGCTCTCCCACCTCCTAGGAGAGCAGGGCTCCTGGCATTCCTTTCCTACCACCGCAGAAGCCAGAAGCTGCTCCTGCCTTCACTCAGCCCCCAGCAGTGCTCATTTTGTGCTATAACTTGTGTCATCCTGGCTGGGCTTCAGGGGCTGCAAGACAGGGAGGTTAGGACAGAAGTCGGGAAGGGAAACCAGGCCTGCACGTTGAGCTCCTTTCCCACGGATCCCCAGACCTGTTCTCTTCCTCTGCAGGACCCTCCCCGTTAGTTCAGAGGCAGAAATCGTGCTTCTGAACAGCCCAGGCAAATCAGGAAGCGGGCAGGTATCTGGAGAATGTGCCAGTTATTCCATTAATGAGGCTCAAAAGTGGAACTGGTGCTCTGGATTCTTTGGAGGCGAAGCTATGGGGCCGAGTAACAGCTGGGTACTGGCAAGCCACCGACGGAAGGGGGGCTGAGCTGGAGGCTGTGGAGGACCACGTTTGCCGCAGCTGATGGGCCAAGCAGTGGACGTTTTGTGGTCCGGATTGGTTTGTCCTAGTTAAGCGAGACTGAGTTCATCTGAGGCTTGTCCTGGG